>NC_041380.1:435979-450942 GCF_002162155.2 Triticum dicoccoides
CGGTACTAAGGGGGGGGGGCTTTAGTGACCACACTTTAGTGCCGGTTATGGAACCGGCACTAAAGGCCTTATGAACCGGTGCTATTGCCCGGTTCTGCACTAGTGGGGGGGCGCCCCACATGGCTTGGGGGGCACTCCACCCCTTGGCCGCCGCCCCCCTAGGAGATCCCATCTCCTAGGGCCGGCGCCCCCCCCCCTAGGGGAGCCTATATAAAGGGGGGGGGGAGGGAGGGGCATCCGCACCCTTGACTCTTGGCGCCTCCCTCTCCCCTGCTACACCTCTCCCTCTCGCAGTAGAACGGCGAAGCCCTGCTGCGGTGACTCCTGCATCCACCACCACGCCGTCGTGCTGCTGGATCTTCATCAACCTCTCCTTCCCCCTTGCTGGATCAAGAAGGAGGAGACGTCACGCTGACCGTACGTCTGTTGAACGCGAAGGTGCCGTCCGTTCGGCGCTAGGATCTCCGGTGATTTGGATCACATCGAGTACGACTTCCTCATCCCCGTTCTTTGAATGCTTCCGCGCGTGATCTACAAAGGTATGTAGATGCAATCCGATCATTCGTTACTAGATGAACTCATAGATGGATCTTGGTGAAACCATAGGAATTTTTTTGTTTTCTGCAACGTTCCCCAACAGCCATGTGTCCTTTACTCATGGTTCGCTGTTAAAAATAACAAAAATAGAACAAAAGATCACACATCAGGCATTAAGTGACCATGGCCCTTCATAGACACAGTATTTTTAATACTGAAACATATGAGAATAGACATTGGTAAGTTGACTGCACAAGGTCGTGGATCAGGTAGGAGGACAAGGTCTATCGCCGTTTTGGAATTTCAATTTGTTTACTCTCTTGTTCTGTGATATAAAACTGAAATAACTTGGTTGAAAAAAAAAGAAAAACAAGAACATATATTGAGTTGGAGTTGCATTTCTGTATTTGTTATTTATGCCTAAGTGTTAGTCTCACATGAATAATAGTGTATTGTTTATTTGTTTTTGGTCTCACATGTGCGTACAAACACATTTGTTTATATATGTTCATGGAAAGTTGCCATTCTCAATGTGGTTAAGGGTGCATTTGTTTATTGGTAAAGGTTATTGGTCCCATATGTGAACTCATCACCAACTCGAAGCTTTATAAATAGGATTATCGCCAAGTATACATGTATTTTAGGGAGAAAGTCATCCGTCAAATTAAGGGTCCATTTGGATAGTAGCCAGACACTGCGCTACCAATTTATTTGGTGTTCACCGAGAAAGTGATTATGTGTTTGGAGGTAGCCAGAATTTTGGAATGTCCACCATACGTTTATTTATTTTATGAAACAAACAACAATACCAAACCTATTTATAGCAAATAATGTTTGATTACAACAAAATATTGCCGCATATCAAACATGGTCTACTAGTAACACTGCTTGCTTTTTCATCTCTTATAGCTCACTGCTAACAGGGAATGTCATGACCGTCACAAAGCACAAAGCACAAAGCACACAACACAGATTGGTAGTATAGTACAAATAAAGGTAGCATTTTTTGTAGAAACAAAAATATTAAGTCTTTGATAGAGATGCATAACAGTCCAGCGCACACACATCATGCATAGACTCTGCACCAATTTCTTGAGTTTCCCGTTGTTGCCATATCATCCATGGCACCACTTTTATTCAGCCACTATTTTTCTTTCAACGGTATCATGATCTTTACTGCCAAATTAATTCATTTCCACTATTGCAAATCCGTCGTCAAATCCAATCACCAGGCTGCATAAGAATGTGATGTTCTAGTTACTATCTATTCGATCATGAACATTACCTAGTTTTCTAGAGAAAGGTTATAGAAAAAGAAGATGGACTGGGATAAAAGTTACAAGAGTAAAAGGGATTTTGGTTATTACCTTTTTATGGCCTTAATGAAAGCAAAACCACCACGGACCCTATCGAGCTTAAAGTCCATCGTGCTCTCATACCTGCAAATTTGTGAAGCCCACTGTTATTTTATATTGTGGTTTATGTAGGGTATATAATTGGATGGCTGATAGCAGCCTAAAAGTTGAGGTACTACAAGTTTTAGAGTGGTTGGGCTTTTTTAGAACCGTTCGTTGATGTCGATCTAACGGCAGACAAATACGAAGTATTGGGTAGTACTCCGATGAAAGTACGCGAAAGTACTAAAACGAGTGGGGCCGGTACTCGTGACAAGGTGGGGACGCGTTTTAATCTAGGGGCAGTTTAGTCCTAGGAAAATTTGCACGCGCCGCCCCTCTCGTCGAATGAATAACCGCCGCCATGGTGCTACACATTCCACAATTACTCATCGGCGGCCATCTCCTCCCTCTCCTCCCTCTCCTCCATGTCCACCGCAGTCATCTCCTCCTTCTTGCCGCTGCAACTTCTCTCCACTCAGGCAACCCCCCACCCACCCCCACCCCCTCTTCCACGGCAGATCGAGCTGATGGCCGGCGGCGAGAACACCGACTTCGTGCAGATCGCCGGCGGCGACCAGGTCAAGTTGGCCAGGTTGAGGGAGATCCGTTCTTGGTTTGACAACACAAGGCAGATTAGCTGGACGGCAATGGCCACTCTCATGAATTTGACGAAGAAGGAGAGGGCAAAGCTTTTCCCCCAGCCCGCGCAACCGATTCAGAAGATCGAGATCCTCCTCTGGGCGATGGAGCAGGCCAATTCGTCCAGCGAGTGGACCAGGTGGAGGTGGTGGGCGTTCAGATCCAGGGTAGAGCATCCACTGGATCAGGAACCCACCGTGCACGAGGTGCCGTTGCAGATTGTGCAGCCTCCAACCGAGTCACCGGAGACTTCGAAGCGCAAGATGAGGAGGACAATGGTCGCGACCTCGCTTCCCCGCCGTTCTCCACGCTTCCCTCGCCGCTCTCCTCGTCTGAACGGCGGCGGTAGCTATGTTTAGAGTAAGCTTCCCCACTCCTCATCTTTTACTGCTCGTGCTTACATCGTGGTGATACTGATCATAATAGCTCAGAGAGGGAATGCTAAATGGCATTTTAATCTCAATGAATTGCATGAACATTTGAGTACATGGATTTGGAGGATGGATTATGATGTATGTGAACCCTAGGCATCATATGAACCCTAGGAAAAATTAGTAATGTTCTAGTGGTAGACACTGAAATATTTCGGTACACACCGGTAGGCACTGAAATATTTCGGAAGTGCCCTAGGCAAAATTTGTAATGTTGTAGTGGTGGACACTGAAATATTTCGGTACACACCGGTAGGAATTGAAATATTTCGGTACTGCCCTAGGAAAAATTTGTAATGTTGTAGTGGTAGACACTGAAATATTTCGGTACACACCGGTAGGCACTGAAATATTTCGTTACTACAATTTTAGTACACACCGATGCACACTAAATTATTTCACTATTGCAGTTTCAGTACACACCGGTACACACTGAAATATTTCAGTACTGCAAATTCTATACAAAGTTGGCATTTAGTCATTTATGTGTGAATTAATCCATGCATCATATGGCCTAACTTTGTACATGAGTTTGGGTCAATTTCATGTCTATTTATTGTTAAAATTATTGTCATGCCATGAAACACAAGACAAGTCACTGACCCAAGCTTGCAAAGATGCCATATCAATGTTGCTGATATGAAATATGCATTTTTTCACCTAGTCTTGTGTCTGAATTAAAACTGAGCATTTTTTCTTGATGGTATCCATGGATCTAGAACTCCTATGAATTTGCTCATGTTGGATGTTTTGTTCTCCATCATTTGTACTAGCATTCCGTGCGATTAGATGCCATGACAAGACCCCTGGCATATTTATTTTCTTGCCTCCAACATCACATGTGTGTTTTGCAGGAAAAAACCTGGAGTTCACTAGGCTGGCTGAAGTTGTGAGGCTGGGAGGCTGATGGTGCTGCTACTGGCTGATCCTTCTTCTTTCAGTTTTTGTTCGTCATTTCTCAAGCCATTGGACCAGGGCTACTTCCCTATGTGCTGTTAATGTATTAAGTAGTTCCTTCGAATTTGTAGTATTAGTTAGTTTGAATGTGTAAGTACCTTAATTTTTAGGAACGAAATGTTGCTATGTATGACCAAGGGTTTCATACCTTAATCTTTGGATAATTAATTATGTGAACTGTTGGATGTGGCGCATAACAAAACGCCTCTACCATTGATACTAGTTCAACATGTCGGTCCAATTAGAGACCAGCCACTACCATATAGAACAGTTAGCATTTCATACTACAACCTGGCACATACAAAACATCACACAGTGGAAGCACATCCCTAAGCACCTTGCATTGTACAAGGTCTTAGAGACAAGCCTCTACCATATATAACAGTTACCATGTCACACTACAGCCTATAAAACATCACATAGTGGAATAATCATAGCTAGTAGAGCATTAGTTACCAGTTAATAATAGTTGCAATCCATCACAAGCAATAGTACCTAGATATGAGTAGATATAGGTACGGTAATACACGACAAGTACTCGCAAACAAGAGCTAACATAACAAGTTCATTTCAGATTGATACATGGCCCACCCCAGTTCTAAATGAGGTGGATGGTGATCATCATCCTCAAGTCATGGCGACGGGTGTTCGCAACAGTGAGTAGGATGGCCTGTCCTACCCGAAGATTCTTGGCACGAAGGAACTTCTTCCAACTTGCCCTGCTCAAGACAGTGCGACCGTCCGTGTCCACTGCATAGGCACAGCTGGTGATGGAGCCTGTTCTGGTAAGGCGTAGTCCAGCAGCCATGCCTTCTTCGTCCGGGTCGATGCCACAGCTATCAAGTAACCTCTTAGGTAATTTCTGAAAACAGTTGACATGATCATATACATTAGTGGAAATAGCAAAACAGTTGACATGATATATGATCATGTCACGTGCAATTATCAACAAAGCATACCTTCAAGACACATATATCATTGGATTCAACACCGAGCATATATATCATCACATCAGTACACTATACGCCAAGCATCAAATTACTACATTAATTAGGCATATCATTAGATTACTGCGTACACTAAGCATATCATCGCATATTACTACACTACATGCATGTCATAAAATTCTTCACTAAATGAATTCTAAACTAGGCCTCTCATCACAGTACTACAACATGCATATCATATGAACTACTACACTAACTAAGCATGTATATCATGTAATTACCACACTAAGTAACATACCATGATATGCCGTTTAACATTCGTCCTTGTGAGGCGGGTCACGAATGGCTTCCCTAGGTAGTCTTCACGTAGCGGAAGCATGTCCCAGAGGTTGCCGATTTCCTCGTCGCCCAGTCTGAGTCCTTGGGCATACAGCTATTCAACAAGTGGGTTCTCATCATCATCATCTGAATCGTCATCATCTGAATCAACACCATCTTCCTCCTCATGAACTTCATCCTCACTATCCGGAATCAAATTTAGATAGATAACAGAAATCCTAGGCCTATCTTTTCTGAAGGAGAAGCTGATCAATTCACCCCCACTAAGACGCATGCGGGCGATGAAACGATCCCAATCATCTCCTCCTATCTGGGTTATCTTTCGCCCCTTCTCGACCTGCATAGTGTATGGGGCCCCAAGAGCATCGAAGGTCACGGTGTCTGCGACGAGCTCATTGAATGCCAATCTCACATTGCATGGTACGATCTATGTAAGATAAAAACAAATAACAGACACAATACATTAGTGGAAATAGCAAAAAATAAATAAAAAGAATGTACTGTCAGAAGGTTCATATAAATTGTTACCACTGCAAAAACAAAAGAAGGCTGGAAGTAGATGCCGAACAACGTGGCAGTAGAAAGGCTGGTCCGGCACCGTGAGTTGCAGCGTCCACATTGTGCTTCCTCCATTCTACACAGAACGTGTTGAACTCTAAGTTGAATTGTACATAGTACAATACAAAGATCATACATATAATAAATCATAGTGATAACCTATACTGGCAATGGCCAATCAATCTATTTTCTATCATCTACGTAGTAAAGCAATGCCAATGACAATGGCAATGCCCGTCTCATCTAAACCTGGCAATAGTTCGGCATCCAAACTAAAACCAGTCCAATCCACAGCACACATCAAAACCAAACCAATCCAGATATTTTCATTTAGAATCTAGACCAAACCGAACTATACATGCTTGTCATCCAACCCAGTCCAAACCGTTTTCAACTTTTGGATTGAATCCAAAGGTTCAAACTATGGACAAAGCCATATGCGAGGGCACATCATGAATCTAGATCAGACATGGCGTCAAAGCTCGAGAGAGCCGACGAGCTCCGGCCAGCAACATCGGCTCTTGGATTTGAAGCAGTAGTAGATGGTAGTGGCGGCTCAAACTAATTGATTGATTTGGTCTCAAACCATAGAAACCAAATCAAGATCCAATCCAAAAACTAAGTTTCAGTCCAAACCAATCGGCTCAAATCCGCCTCCGTAGGGAGACGCGGTTGGGGAAGGGAAGAAGAGGGGAGATCTCACGTACTTGCCGGAGTTGGCGGCGGCCGCGCACCGGAAGCGGAGAGAGGGGTCGTCGAGAGATGGCGGCGACGGCGGCGGCACTGGTCGAGAAGGGGAGAAAGAAAGATGTGGAGTGGTCGAGACGGGGAGAAAGAAAAATGTGGTACATGTGGTGGCTCGGTTGTGTGGATGACAAGGGGACCCACTTGTGAGACCGATAGCAATTGATGGCAAACCGTAGAAGGTGCACGACCGCGTGCACGACCGCCACGTCCCCACGTGGAATGGGGACGGCCGGGTGGGTGTGTCAAGTCAAATCGGCACCCGCGGCTTCTCGGTAACTCCAAGAGGCAGGAGCAGTGCATTTCTTCCCCAAATTGGGTAGAAAACCCTCGTCCTCTCCCCACCCTCTCTTCCTTCCTCACCACCTCACCACCCTCTCCTCCTTCCTCACCACCCTCCTCCCTTCCTACGCCTCCCTCCTCCTGTCTTCGACCGATGATGAAGCACGAACGTGAAGATGCGGCGGACGAGCCGGAGGCAACCATCGGAGCAGCGCAGTCTGCTGCCGTGGCTGCAGCCGTAGGTGGAGCGTCAGAGTCCGCCGTAGCGGCGGAAGCTGCCGGTGCAGCGACCATTGTGCCTGCTCCCGCTGCCATCGCAGCCGTCGAGGCACCCGTCGGCGAGCACAAGGTCGGGGAAGATCTGGAGGAGGAGGAGATGAGAAGGCGTAAGTGCAAGGTTCATGACGAAATCGAAGAGCTCTTCGAGGAGAACGCCATAAAGGAGTTCGACTTAGATTGCAGGAAGGGCAGCGACTTCGACGAGGATGCCATCGACGAGCTATCTGAGGTAGTACTCTGTTTTTTGCTCTGGTTTTTTCATGACATTGGGGTTTTTCTTGTAAACTAGATGAGCATCAATTTCACTTGGGCGTGCTAGTTCTACGTATGTAGGATTGTAGGGATCTAGCATAGATCTTCATGTTGGATGTGGATTTTTAAATCTGATTCATATTCTGATTCCAGCAGATACTCTGTTTTTTTTCATGGCATTGGGGTTTGTCTTGTTAACTAGATGAGCATAAGTTTCACAAGAGATACATTAATGAAAGAAGTGGGGTAATGAACCCAAATACAAGAAAATGTTCATGGCAGGGATACATTAATGAAAAAGTGGGTTAAACAATGGATATATGGCAGGATTCTCCATTGGCTTCCCAAGGACAGTGACAAAATGCTGTAGTTCCTGATTCATTTTAGTTTATGTAGATGAATTAATTTGCACACATGTTCATATATGATTAGTTTGCACACATGTTCATAGATGATCCATTTGCAAATTCTATACAGATTTCCATTTTGCAAAGGAAGTGATCGCTCCCTTAATAATTATGGGCTGACAGTACATATCCACTGGATACCAAAAAATCAAAACATTTCATCTAGCCAATTTTCCACAGTATGTTATCTAGATGATCACAACCACATCTCTCATCAATATGAGCAGTGAGACACCCCATAGCTCCTTTACCAATTTCCTTCTGAAACTTATCAGGGTCTAACAATGTTGGAGAAGCAGTATTGCCGCTGTCAGAAAGAATAATGGTTTCTTCATTCCAGTAGATAGAACAAACCCCCTTTGTGTGAAACATGGAGGAGTATAATGAAGCCATTTTTCTGATTCCAATAAGAATTACACCTGTAACAAGTATCAAATATCATTAAACAAAGCCACTTCATGAAGTCTTTCATGTGTTAATTATGTACTACTTGTGCACTAATCTATAAATGCAACTATTCCACCGTCCATATTTATGCATGTCAGTTTCTTTGGCTCAATTATGTATATGCACATACGCCTTGTTTCTAGCAAATAGATAGTTGCCATGTTACACATGTGTACTTTCAAAACATTGTAATTAAAGTCAATGTACCATAATAAATTAGCTGAGTTCTTCTATGTGTACTAATTCACTAATTCACAGGAGGATACGACGACGTGGACTACAGCATGGACAGCAGGCACAACAAGAGCCGGTACACCCTGAGGCATCTGATTGCTGGGAAGATCAAGTACCGTTTCTTTGGCAAGATTGGGTGCCCTTTCTGTTGCAAGGTGATCGGTGGCGTCATAGATGGCATGATCCAGCATGCCTTCAGCATTGGCAATGGACATGGTAAGAAGCATAAAGCCAGTACTCTGGCTAAACATGCTGCCTACGCACGCTTCCTCGAGATTGTCAAAGTCAACGAGCCCTACAACATGCATTGAAGAAGGGAGAGAAGTGATGTGCTGCTAGAGTGCTGCTGCTGCCCCAGGACTGCCGTGTCCTGTTATGTTATGTATGTTTGTTTGTTGTTGGAGTCTAAAACTGATGTCCTATGGTGTGTATGAACCTATGTTGAGCGGTGGTTGATCTTCCGTTTATGTTAAGAGTTTGCTGCTACTCTGGTTTAGTGTTCCTAGTTGTTAATACTATTTTGGTGATGCATGTTTAAGCCTTGTACAATGCTAGATGCTTAGGGTGGTGCTTAGAAAAATAAACAGGGTATTTCTGAAGCACCGGTGCCTATTTCTACAGGAGACACGCCTAGTTATGCGTCTACCCTATACAAATAAGCACATGTGCTTAAGAAAAGCCTGGTTTATTTCTATAAGCAACTCCCCTAAGCACCTTGCATTGTACAAGGCCTTAGCAACTCAAGTATCGTATGGTGGTCTATGTTATGGTTGCTGTGTTATTCTGCCGTACGGTGATGCATGCTAGGAACTCTCATAATATGACTATGGTAGTTATAGCTTGGCATGACTATGTTTAGTGTATAACTCAGCATGTTCCTGCCATATCTATGAGCAATTACAACTGAACTATGCATTAATTTTTGACAAAATTAAAGCATGCAAATGATTGCTGATTCCACCTATTGCCAAATCAAGCTTTGTACTGATGATGCATTAGATATTGCAATAAGTAGAGGATGCTCATGATTGCCAAAAGTACCTATTCCACTTTCTGATCGTGTATCAAATGATGCTAAAAGTAGAGCATGAGCATGAGCATGTATCAATGCATTAGATATTGCAATAAGTAGAGGATGCTCATGATTGCCAAAAGTACCTATTTCCACTTTCTGATAAGAACTAAACGTGTATCCAATGATGCTAAAAGTAGAGCATGAGCATGAGAATGTATCAATGCATTAGATATTGCAATAAGTAGAGGATGCTCATGATTGCCAAAAGTACCTATTTCCACTTTCTGATAAGAACAAAACGTGTATCAAATGGTGCTAGAAGTAGAGCATGAGCATGAGCATGTATCAATTGATGATCAATTGATGCTACCTATTTGTGTTTGAATGGGCTCAATAAAGCTGGTGCTGGTTTATGCTCTCTGCGTGACCGTGATGGTAACGAAGACACTTGGTTGGCTATGGTCTTGCTGTCAAATTCAAGTTTCAGTTCTTTAAGACTCTTTGTTTTTGCTGCTTGCTCGGGATCGACTAGCTTTCTCAGGCGTCCACATGCTCTCTTCCTTTTGGGGGAGTTGGGTGCACCATTTTTGGGGGAGTTGGGTGCACCGGTATCCTTCTGGGAGTTGGATGTGTCAGGTTCGTTGGAACCATCGGGATTGTTCACTAATTGTACGTCCTCTTCTGAAGCATCAGGTAGAACTGCTTGCTGGGCATCGTACATCTCCTTCTGTATAAGAGAGAGTGCTGCGTTAGTTCTAATCATGAGACTTATGAAATAAATGATATATTCTTCATGTAGCGCTAACCGTTATGGGGAACTTATATGATTCGAGATGAAGCGCATTGCAATTTGAATGCAGTAAGGCTGTACATATTTTCCACCTGAAAATATCTATCCTTGCCTATATTGGATAACTGACACTGACGTCAGCATAGCTTTCAAGCTAAACAAAGTACAAATTTAAATTAGGCATTAAATTAGCTGGTTCAAAATATCGGTCATTTCATCCCCGTTCCATGACAACATGTACTGTAGTGTCCAAACCGCACAGAAAGTCCTGCGATGTTTAGTTAAAGATCAGTAATCTTATTCGTGTATGCAAATAATAATTTATGAGGCCATGCGTACCCATCGGTCTGTTGTGGTATGTTCTCATAGCGTTTTTTGGTCCATTTGGCAAAATTGATGTTATTAGCTGGTGATATCAACCCTTTCTTGACAGCTTCGTCAATGCAGAACTGAATCGAGTCCACCTAGGGTACGACGAGTTATACATAGGGTTACGGTACTTTGGGAGCTCATTTTCCATGCGGATCAAAAGAGGCAGCAAGAGAACACTTACAAGAGAATCTTCCTTGGTCTTGTCGCAATGATAATTCATGGAGTTCAGAGTCTGAATTTCTTTTTTGTCAAAATTAAATATCATTAGCATCCAATGGTTTTGGGGTACATTGAGTGGGACATGCACCTGCAGTAAAATTTGGGTTGGGTTGAGAACCGAAATTTGTTGTGTACAGTGTGTACGTAAACTATGAAAGTGTGGAAAACGTGTACCTTTCGGCGCCCTACAAATTTTCCTGCTACATGAGCTAACCATGAGGCTGCACGTCCAACAGGAACCACCCCCTTCATTTGTAACAGCTTTTCGGTTTCTTGAGGGGATATGATTGAGGTAGTATCATTTTCAATTTGGCTAATGCGAGCATATGCCATAATAACCTGCCAAATTTTCAATCATACAATAATAAGACAGTTGTTGCAGTAATGATGTAGAATAGAGTATAATGGGCTTACATCACCATAAATGTATTTGTCGTCCAAATTTCGCTTCAGATTTTCTGCTGTGAGGGAAATGTCTCCGATTCTAGCTATTTCAACAGGGTCATATGTTCCGCGGATGTAAACGGCTGTCTCTATGTTCTCATCCGTGAACTTATAATCATTACCAAAGACAGGCTTCATCGGAGTTAATTGTGGTTCCTCATTGTTTTCCGTCACATGTCTTGCACTTGGTGTACTCGAAGTCCCTGTCGTGAATTGCCTAGCCCTAGGAGTTCCTGTCAGGGATGAATTGCACACATTGACTTGATCCTACAATGAACAAAGGTAGTTCATCATTAGTTTGTTACTTTTAGATATTAATGTGTTGGGCCAATTTTGATCACCTGCACGCCTCCTTTCTGTGACACTGATTGTCGGTTCCTTGTAAATTCGTATTTTAAGTCCTGTAACAATGCAAACAATAATGAACATGAAGGAACATATTCATAAAAAATACAAAATGCACAGTATGACATACATGGAGTTTCCTCCTTAAGTCTTTAATTTCGTCCTCGGCCTTCGACAACCTAGGATTAGTGCCAGTTTTAGTCTTCATGTCGATCAAGTCTTCACCTAGAGTCTGGTATTTGACATCAAATCTGTGCTCAATTTCCATTAACTTCCCGCATACCTTCTTTTCATGATCAGCAATGCGTGCATTCATGACTTCAACTACCATTTCAATCTGTGTAAACAAAATAAAACCCCGTTGATAACAATAGCTAAATGAATGAGGTTCCATGACACCTATTTGTGATATTGCAAAAACAAATAGTCTTTGGAGTACATACTTGCTGGCTACTAAATTGCTGTCCTTGTGATGGTGCTCGATACGAATCATGTTGATGCACATGTTCATCTTTTTTTCTTGGAAAATTATTAGAATTCTCAGACGGTCGTTGAGGAGCACAAATTTCCATGACAGCCTATTTTTTTAAAATATAATAAACCATTAGTACCAAATAAAAAATTGGATATAGAAAGTTCAATTGTAGATAGGTACCAGCCCGTTATGAAGACCTCCTTTCTCGTAAGCATCGCTTCTTAAAGTAGCCATCATTTCGTCCCATCGTGTGATCAATGGAGGGGGTCTAGAAGCATACATTAATCGACCACTACGCACGTGCTCCCAGTACCAATACTACACAATAAATTAGTTCATCACCATACAGATATGCAACAGAACAATAATTAAAGGACATTAAGTAGTATCACTAACCTGGAGCAGAATTAGATTTCCTTGTAGATTTACGTGATCTCGATTTCTAAACTTGTGAACAGACTTGAAGAAGTGATTAAGTGTGAAACATCCCCAGTTAAATTTCCGAAGGTTTTCAAGATCTGTAACAAGGTTGAGAAATTTCGAGTCCACATAATGTTGTGCTGTTGGTGCTAGAACAGTACCAATTGCGTACAGAATGAACCGCCTCAGGAAATCGCCGTCTGGGGCTTTGGAAGCTCGGATCACCGTTTCAAGGTCAGAAATCAAAATTTTCCCATTGTTTGCATAGGCGGTAAACAATTCTGTGTCGGTTTGCATTTCCAGATGTGGCTCTATATCCTCCCCTTCTATTGGAATGCCAAATATACCTTGCACGTCCTATTTTGTTATAGGAATTGGCGTTTTACCGATGGTAATGGATTGCGTGTCCATATCTATGTTCTTGGCTAGTCTAACCAACATTATGCGCCATAGAGTCACTTCATGCATCTGGGTTAGACCGCCAAGACTGGTTTCTGATATGATGTACTTTTTGTGGTCTTGTGACAACAGTTTCATGGTTTTTCTGAACCTTGTCTGTGAGCATACTAACTTCATATGACCATGCTTTTCGGCGAGTTCCTGTTACATGCCATTAAATAGTACTGAGTACACATGAATTATGTGTACGAAACGATTGTACACAAACAGGAAATTACTTACCGCATCGGTAATTTCGGAGATGGGCTTTTCTCCATTATTAAGGTTCGTATCTGAAACTGACATTGCTGCCTCGTATGCAATGATAAAATCAGGCTCAATTAATCTGAACAAAATTGGAAAATGTATAACAAAATTAGCAGAGAATTAATTTTAACAAAATTAACTGGGTCATTTAACATATGATCCACTTATGGGTTTAAGCACAGAACCTATTTGGGTGCAAACCTATGAGGGTTCAACAACTAAAGCATCGGCGGACAACGATTATAAAGAGTTACGATCAGCTAATACCTTATCTCGGAGATGGTGCCACCGAGTAGATGAAGGCGGTTAGTGCGTCGGAAACTATAAGTGCCGGTATAGCGCGGTCGACGGCGCAAAGGAAAAACGGTGTGTTCACGCGAGGAGGAGGCGGCGAGAAGAACACTGACGTCCGAGCCCTCAGATCACATTGGCGGTGGGCAGCGAGTGGTGGCCGCCGACTCCTGTATTTCGTGGGCGACCGGCGTCTCCAATTTGATCTTGCAGCGGTCGTGGGAGGTGCGGACGGCCCGGGTGGTTAGAATGCGGAGCTGTAATCGCGGGATTTAGGGAGGGGTGGGCCGCGTGAGTTATGTGAGATTTGGATAAATGATATAAAGAAATAAGAAAATCTTGTGAACTCGGTGTGGGGTTTACGAGGTTTAGGGTTTAGGGGTTTAGGGTTATTAGGGTTTAGGGGTTTAGGGGTTTAGGGTTATCAGGGTTTAGGGTCGAGTGTTTACATGCAAGCCTGGAAATGCGCGTGTCAGAGAACGTACTTGCATGTATATGTACTAATGATCCCAAACTTTCTTAATAGCATCCCATGACCACATGGAGAATGAATGCATAATGGTTTCCATGTTGGGCAAAATTTTGAATGTTTTTACGGTTTAGTGGGGGGGGGGGTTTAGGGTTATCAGGGTTTAGGGTTTAAGGGTTTTAGGGTTGACGGAACTATGTTTGCCTTACGGTGGACGTAGCACACACACCGGACATTGGCGGAGCGTTGGTCTACAATGGATTCCCTCCGGTAGCATCGATCCGATCCGTTGAATGGCTCGGCCGACAAACTTCATGCCACATAGAGCATGCATCCATCCACTGGACCGGATCAATGTTGGGTTGGTTTCATACAGGTGAGGAAAGCAGCTAGTGCTTTCGGGGTGTTGACATGCTAGGCCGGAAATGCGTGTGTCAGAGATCGTACTTGCATGTATAATCCCAAACTTTTTTCATGGCATCCCATGACCCCATAGAGAATGCATGCATAATGGTTTCCATGTGGGGCAAAAATTTGAATGTTTTTACGGTTTAGTGGGGGGGGTTAGGGTTATCAGGGTTTAGGGTTTAAGGGTTTTAGGGTTGACGGAACTATGTTTGTCTTATGGTGGACGTAGCACACACACCGGACATTGATGGAGCGTTGGTCTACAATGAATTCCCTCCGGTACCATCGATCCGGTCCGTTGACTGGCTCGGCCGACAAAGTTCGTGCCACATAGAGCATGCATCCATCCACTGGACCAGATCGATGTTTGGTTGGTTTCATACAGGTGAGGAACCCAGCTAGTGCTTTCGGGGTGTTGACATGCTAGGCCGGAAATGCACGTGTCAGAGATCGTACTTGCGTGTATAATCCCAAAAATCTTTCATGGCATCCCATGACCACATAGAGAATGCATGCATAATGGTTTCCATGTGGGGCAAAAATTTGAATGTTTTTACGGT
>NC_041380.1:451279-459592 GCF_002162155.2 Triticum dicoccoides
AGGGGGGGGGGGGTTTAGGGTTATCAGGGTTTAGGGTTTAAGGGTTTTAGGGTTGACGGAACTATGTTTGTCTTATGATGGACAAAGCAAACACACCGGACATTGATGGAGCGTTGGTCTACAATGGAGTCCCTCCTGTAGCATCGATCTGGTCCGTCGACTGGCTCGGCCGACATACTTCGTGCCACATAGAGCATGCATGCATCCACTGAACCGGATCAATGTTGGGTTGGTTTACATGTACATGTACAGAGACCCGAAATGCGCGTGTCAGAGATCGTACTTGCGTGTACATGTACCATCCGTTCCATCCACTGGCTGGGCCGACAACCTTCATGCCACATTGTTCACATTGTCCAATTAACACTTTGTATAGATTTTTTTGGTAAAAAATGAACGAAATAATGCAACTAATCTGAATGTAACGTTTGGCACGTATCAAACCAAGTTGCCACTATTCCTCAAAAAAAGAACCCAGTTAGCCACTAATTGCGCCAAACATATCTCGTAATTACGAACAAAAATGGGTTGACAATTATATCTGGAAATTCTTGGACTGAATTTATTGCTCTTCCTTTTTTAGAGAACAGTAAGTTAGAATGGTGGGCGGCGGGTTGGCACGGGCACGGTGATGGCTCGGGCTTGTGTGATATGTGGTTCGACCCGCGGTCAGTGCACATGTTTTCGAAGCCCCGAAAAGATCGCGCTTGTTAAAAAAACTTGCATCGAAGCGCATTACTTAAAAATAACTAATTAACCCTACAATCACGGATATATACCTTCCCATTCTACCACATATCTACCCTATCCTAACCACCCCATCTACCTTGTTTCTCCTCACATAGCCATCGCCGGGATCGCGCCATCGCTTCTCAAGCGACCACGCCGACGCCGGATTAAAAAGGTCTCCTCCACGGCTTCTCTCATCTTCGATTGCAGTGCTGATTATTTTTTCCATTGATTCGACCAACAAGTAATTTCCGAAGAGATTAGAAAATCCAGCTTTTGCCATAGTTGAGTAGTTCTGGTGTGATTCGAGTACAGGATGCCATGCAAGAGCTTTTTGATTGATAGTTTGTACTAGTTGATCGTACGAACTGATTATGAATATTTTTTCACGGTCGTATTGTTTCGAATTAGTTGGATGAGGGTGTGGATACAGTTTTCATACTATGGGTATATGTGTTGCTGTAGGGACCATGGTCTCAGAGGCACATAACAACCATGCGGAGTACGACAAGTCTTTGCATGAAGCGCGTCGGGAGAATGACTTGAAGGTGCAAAAGGATCGCGCTGAGGTAGATAAGAAACTGAAAAAAGAACGTTCATACATGGACAGGATGATAAAGGAGGAGCGTGAGGAGTTTTCCCGTAAGATGGCGAAGATGCGTCTTGAGATTGAAGAAAAGTATAAGAGGGACTGTGAGTACATGGAAAAAAAGTTTGTCTTAGGCTACAAGGAAATGCATCAAACGTTGCAGAAGGGCCGGAAGCTTGTGGACAGTATTATACAGACAGAGCGAGTCAGGATGGATGCCTATGTGTTGTAGGCACGTGCGGATATGGACAGTAAGCTGCTACAGGAGCGGTCGGACATGGATTATAAGGCCATGCTGGAGAAGGTCCGCTTGGAAGGACATATGTTAGAAGACCGTGCGATCTCACGGCCACCCCGACAACATGTCTTCAATTATTCTCCCCCTGTAAGTATCTCGCACCGATTCTATATATTAAGGACCTACGTATTCTATGATATAAACATCTTCAATTTGTGGCAACCTTATGTCGGCGATTGTATGTAGGCTAAGCATCATGAGATGGCACAGTCGCCATTCACTCGAGACATTGCGATAGAGTCACCCATTCAATGCCACATCAGTCCACCCCAACAACATATCGTCAATTCTCCCCTTGTAAGTACCTCGCAACGATGCATACCCAAGATATGGTATGACCTTTCAAAACTTGTGTGTAAACCCACTGTCGACGTTTCATACGCAGAATAAGAAACCTGTGATGGCAGAGTCCCCAGTCACACCACATGAAGGATACATTCCACATAACAAGGTGAGAAGGTTTGAGATGGCACAATCCCCAGTCACTCCACATGAAGGATACATTCCACAAAAGAAGGAAACAATGCCGCAATGTTGCTATGCACATACAAAATTATATTTGCCCCTTTACTCATTGAATGTATTAACTCTGATGTGAGATACTAGGTGCTGGTCATGGAATTTTTTGTTAGTAGGGATGATGAGATGTCACATGTCCCGAGAGCATACTTTGATGAACACCCGACAGAAGTCAGAATTTTTGAACCCGCCAAAGTGACCTACGATCTCATTATGAGTGAAATAAGAGATTCTTTTGGTTGCAAAATGGGAGCAGAACTGTACTACTTCTTTGTCGGGTCCGCGTGGAAGCTGCCAGAAGGAATGTTCTTGATTGCAGGACCAGATGATGTAGAAAAAATGCTTTCTGATCTGAATGGCAGCAAGACATGTCACCTGTACACTGTGTACAATAGAACTACGGGTTGTTTTCCCGAGGATGACATTGATCCAGAGGTTTAAATTTTAAATGTTACATGCATCTAGTTTATGGCTACGTTTTTTTTGATTTCTTCCTAATACAATTCCTATGGTTTTCTACAGGAAGTGAGAATCCAAGAAATGGAGGGTCTTGCTAGAGAGTTGGCGGAGAAAGACCAAGAACAACTTTAGTTGTATAGTTACCTTGATGTTAAAGAGAAAAAGATTGAAGCACATGGGTCGTCGCCAAGCCCGACACAATCTCCAACGACGCAACGCAAGAGGTCACTAGATTTTGGCAGTGCAGAAGACCATATGGAGTAGGCTCAATTGTTTTCAGAGTCGAAAACAATTCTAAAAAAGCCCAACCACTCTAAAACTTGTAATAAAGTACTAGCACCTAGGACTACAAGACCAGTTTAAGCTTCAAACCAGGATTATTTTGTTGCAAACAAACATTTTTTTCATTTTCACACTATGTTCGCAATTATGGTACAATTTATTCATGAGACAGTTCGTTGAACAACAATGCATGTGTTTTATGACCAATCGTACAGTTGTTTCTGAGTTGTTTGTGAGATGGCATTGCATCTAAAGAAGTTTCCATCTATAAAACTTGTAAAAAATCATTTATGTTGTCTTTGTTGAAACTATTTTTTCATGCCTTTCATCTACACGTGTGCGTAATCATTATAGCCTACAAAACCATACAACGCCTACAAAACCATACAACGTCGAAAAACAATTTCCAGTTAACCAACGACATATCAAATAGACGGGTAGAATTCATAACAAAGTACTAGACATTACATAACGGAACAGAACCCACAACCAACATGAAAAACAACCCACCAAAAGGCCAACACAGGCCATTAACCAGAAACGGCTACCAGCCGGCGAGCGTCCTACTGGCGGCGGGAGAGGGCAAGGAGGCGAGGCGAGCACCTCGGGAAGCGAGGGGAGCGGCGGGAAGCATGGTTGGAGTTGCTGGCGTCCTGACCCTGCGTCTTGGAGTCACAGCCAGCACTTCGTCCTCCTTCATTTCGATTGGGAGCCATCTGGATCCAGGAGATGGAATCCCCATCACCACCGCCTGCGATGGCGCCTGTGGCTACGCTGGCGGCGGCGCTCGCGGCTGGATCAGGCGGTAGCGGAGGGAGCGGAACACCTTCCACTTCTCCCTCTGCTATGGATCCAGAGACTCCGCCTCCAGCATCGCCCAGAGGAGCACCCCCATCACCGGCTGGCGCTCGTAGTTGGGGAAGCAGCGGAGGATTTCTTCTCCCCTGAGCTTGTCTCTCACCATTTCCGACGCGTCGTTGAGGGCCTTCGCCGTCGGGAACCAGCCGTTGAGTTCCTGAAGCCTCCCCATCAGCACTTCATCACCGGCGGCGACAACCCACATCTGCTGCTCGCGCGTCGTCATCATACCCTAGCTCTGGGAGCGTCGCGTCGCAGCGGTTGTTTTGGATGAGATATGAGAGGGAGGGAGTGGTGGAGGAAGTGGCGGAGAGCCGACGCGAGAGGCGTGCGTCGCACGTGAGCTTGTTTTCGGGTAGAAATCATAACATAGTTCGGATATATAAAGTTCACGTCCGCCACCCGCGCATGCAAACCCACGTCGCCGCCATTCCCATGCATGCATGCCTCAGGCGCAGACAACGAGACGGCCCATCCGAATTAGGCCCATCCGAAGTAGGCCATTAGAACCCTCCCCCACTCCACCTATTCCCCTCGCACTATGGCCTTCCTTCCTCCATCGCCAGATCCCCCACTTGTCCCCCTCTGTTCGCCGCCCCTGCACGCCGTCGGTGACTCCACCCCCATCGCCCCCGCGCCCCCCGAACGGGATTGGCCGGATCCATCTCCTCAACCACCGCAGGACAGTGCAGGTACCCCAGTTTCTGTTCACGTCTCAATGGTATCCATGCTGATAATGCTAGGTAGGTCGACTGAGTGTAGCAATTTTGTGCCACCAATCCACTTTTCTAGAAAATACTTGCTAGAAAACCATCTGAAACTTGTGATGCTTGCTACTGTATAGTATAGGACTTTTCAAAGTTCTGTTATGATGGCACTATTGGACACATATAGTAGAGCTGCGTTTTTAGTTGTTATACTTTCAGTTACCATCACTGCTTGGGAAAGGCCGAATTGGATGCATTCAGGTCTGCAGTTGATAGTGTATCATCATAATGTAGGTGCTGTGTTGTGTGATTATTCATGCTGAGAACTTTAGCTTTTTCAGTTACAGTGAAAGGCTTATTATAAAAAAACTACTAAATGATCACAAAAACTTCTAGACAACATTCTGTATGATCTGACCAAAACTTGAACTAAATGATCACCAAAAGTTGAAGGATTTTTCATCACATCACAACCATAAGTGTTCTGCACCAGCATCATAACAATCACATAACTACATAACAAAAGCAAACTTGTTCATCATTACAAAAGCAAACTTGTTCAACATAACAAAAGTAAACTTGTTCAGCATTACAAAAGCAAACTTGTTCAACCACATAACTGCAAACTGAGACACATAATACCACAAACAACTCAATATCCCCAGTAGTAGGGGTCATCCCAATGATCCTCCGCCTCTTGCCAGTACTTCAAACCTTCTTTGACGATTTCGATTTTCTTCCATGCCTCGTAGGTGACGTACGCATCTTTCGCTGCGTACTCGATGAGGTTGTTTGGCAGTGGGCTGTCCCCCCATAGTTTGTGGTCCAATTTCTTGTTGATCTTCTGCTTCATTTCCTTGTACGATGGGTGGATGAGGCTGGCTGCAAACTCAGCCAAAGCCTGCCACTTCTTTCCATTGTTTGGAACTCTCCATTTGCGCTGCATGTCGACGTACTTGTCGGGGTTGATCTCCAAACCAGACAATTTTAGCTTCTCCTTGTCACCTCCAATGGAGAAGCCAACAAAGGTGTACAACTTTTTCTCCTGCAGGAGCAGGCGGAGTTCCTTGGGCCTGCATCAAATTAATCTGGTGCATCAAATTCATCTACTTCAAAAACTACTAATTAGACATAAAATTCAGAACTAGTATTGCATCTACTCCAGAACTTCAGAACTAGTATTGCATCTACTTCAGAACTTCAGAACTATTGCATCTACTTGAGAAACTTCAGAAACTTCAGAACTATTGCATCTACTTGAGAAACTTCAGAAACTACTAATTAGACAGAAACTTCAGAACTTCAGAACTAGTATTGCATCTACTTCAGAACTTCAGAACTATTGCATCTACTTCAGAAACTTCAGAAACTACAGAAACTACTAATTAGACAGAAACTTCAGAACTTCAGAACTAGTATTGCATCTACTTCAGAACTACAGAACTATTGTGTCTACTTCAGAAACTTCAGAAACTACTAATTAGACAGAAACGTCAGAACTTCAGAAACTTCAGAACTGGATGTTTTTACCATTTGGTTGCCGCGGTGATGTGGTATACCAGGATGAGATCCTCCACGCATAACTGTAGAACTGCAGCCATTTGCGGAGGTTCGTCTTCCCTCGTATACTCGACATCAACGCCGATCGACCGAGAAAGCATGCCGCCGAGCCTCCTCCTAATCTCGCGGATCCTCTCGTTGGCTTCGTCTGGATTGCTGGTGCATACGACATCCAGCTTCTCCTTCTTCAGGTGGATATCAACCATGAGCGGCACGGTGTAGTCCTGCTTCTGCCCGGGGACCAGAACGTCATCGTCGACCACCAGCGGCTCCTTGCCAGACGCCTCACCTTG
This sequence comes from Triticum dicoccoides, assembly GCF_002162155.2. Taxonomy (NCBI): domain Eukaryota; kingdom Viridiplantae; phylum Streptophyta; class Magnoliopsida; order Poales; family Poaceae; genus Triticum; species Triticum dicoccoides. Next base: position 457,574 of record NC_041380.1, read on the forward strand.
GTGATGCTTGGCAGACGGAGGGGAGTCGCTCCATGATGCCTCCGCCATTCTCTTGGCAGACGGAGGGGAGTTGCTCCACGATTCCTCTGCCATTGCCCTCCTGGCCAGCGATGGTGGAGGCAGAGGGGAGTTGCTTGATGGTGGAGGAAGAGGGAGGCAGAGGGATGAAGATGGAGCGACAATGGAATGAGGAGGGAGGCAGAGGGAGGCAGATGGAGCGGCAATGGAATAGGAGGGGAGTTCCCTGCGTCGTGGGGAGTTGCCAGTGGAGGGGAGTCGTGGGGAGTTGCCAGTGGAGGGGAGACGTGGGGAGTTGCCTCGAAAAGTCAAACGTCCTGCCCTTTGGCCCTCGAAAAATCTGGAGGGGAGACGTGGGCCCTTTGGTTTGTCCTGTTTCTGAAACAAAACAAAAAAAATAACAGCCATATTTTGCTCTCACTGCAACCATATTAAGAGATCAAAAATGGCACCAAAAAGTCACTGCAGCCATCCTAAATGGCACGAAAACAGCACCAAAACAACATCAGCCAAAACAGCAAAAAATGCATCCATCGATCGTTCTTTATTTTTTCTAACATTCCGTGTTCTGTGCAGTGAGATAGACACAACGCTACAAATGCAGGCTGACAACGCCCGCGATTTCATGACCATCAGGACAGACGGCGGCTTCATCCACGCTCCGGTCCCATGAGTCGAGTCGAAAGTAGTGATGCTATGTGTAGTTCTGAAACATTGATTGGCACATGTTGTAATTAAACTTTAATGAATTGTATGTCTCTTTGGTTTGGACAGTCGTTCAACTTAGATGTAATCGATGCTATTTATTACTAGGACCATGAATTGTGCTATTAATGTCTTGCTTTTCTCTTCCGATCCTTTTGTTGCATACTTATTTATTGCTTATGTATTGTCTGTTGTTTGCCTTGTGCATAGAGATGCCGTCGTATGTCGTGTACAAGGGTAAGGTTCCCGGAGTCTACGACGACTGGGAGGAGTGTCGGAGACAGGTTCACCGTTTCAGCGGTAACAGTTACAAAGGGTACACCACTAGGGCGGAGGCGGAATCTAGATACGCCCGCTATCTAGCGGGAGAGAGGAGGGAGCGTTAGAGGAACCGGATGAAGACCAGTTTCATCATGATGATGCTCATCGTGATGACCGCAACTCTCTTTTATGTGATGGTAGTTTAGATGATCGATATCGACTTGTAATGTGAAGACAAACTCGCTACTCGCGGTCTCGAGACTTGTAATGTTCTATCTTTGTTCGGTCTTTTGAATTCGGAGACTAATATGATGAATTGTATTCGGAGAGCTATCTTCTATTGTATTCGAGGAATGTGCTGTTGCTGTGTGGTGCTGTCTATATTCTGTCCAATAATATATTTTGTAACCTGTGAAAATATCAGAAATGTGCATTTTTTCGACCACCTCCAAATCACCTCAGTTTTGGCACACATGATCTCTTCCACAAACAAAACTAGGTTTCCAAGTTTTGTATTTTTTTGAATTTTTTTGAATTTATAATGCCCTCTAGACTGACTGCTGAAAACATCGGTCTATGCCTCAAGGGGGCATTGTAAAATAATTTTTTTCAAAACTTTCTTGCATACACATGTTTTGCACATGTGGGTGACCATGTACAAGAAAATTTGGGTGATTTGGAGGTGGTGGAAAAATTCACGTTTTTAAAAAAACTGGCTTAAGTAGACCAAATGGTCCCTCCGGGAATGCGGGCATTTTTTCGACCACCTCCAAATCACCTCAGTTTTGGCACACATGATCTCTTCCACAAACAAAAATAGGTTTCCAAGTTTTTGTATTTTTTTGAATTTAAAATGCCATCTAGACTGACTGCTGAAAACATCGGTCTATGCCTCAAGGGGGCATTGTAAAATAATTTTTTTCAAAATTTTCTTGCATACACATGTTTTGCACATGTGGGTGACCATGTACAAGAAAATTTGGGTGATTTGGAGGTGGTGGAAAAATTCACGTTTTTTCAAAAACCGGCGAAGAT
>NC_041380.1:460091-474088 GCF_002162155.2 Triticum dicoccoides
GGAGGTGGTGGAAAAATTCACGTTTTTAAAAAAACTGGCTTAAGTAGACCAAATGGTCCCTCCGGGAATGCGGGCATTTTTTCGACCACCTCCAAATCACCTCAGTTTTGGCACACATGATCTCTTCCACAAACAAAAATAGGTTTCCAAGTTTTTGTATTTTTTTGAATTTAAAATGCCCTCTAGACTGACTGCTGAAAACATCGGTCTATGCCTCAAGGGGGCATTGTAAAATAATTTTTTTCAAAATTTTCTTGCATACACATGTTTTGCACATGTGGGTGACCATGTACAAGAAAATTTGGGTGATTTGGAGGTGGTGGAAAAATTCACGTTTTTTCAAAAACCGGCGAAGATGAACGTGCATGGAGGTTTTTCAAAGATATCCAAGCACACCCCAGTGGGCCCCGCTTATTTAAAAAATACGTGAGTCATTATTGCTCTGTAAATGAAGAATATGCATGATGATTATGAATATGCATGACAACCATAGTAAGGGTGAAGAATCATAGTGCCCAATTTGTCGAAATACATCATCATTCTTAAAGTTGGACATCAAATGATACACACAGAAAATGGAAACGAAAGATGTTGAACTAATACAGTAACATGGCAGTACAACCGCACTTCACTAAATTACTGTCACGATGAAATAGAATGTAAAGACCACGTCACACAAAGCTGAATGGCACACGACTTTCTCTGGCTCATCGTTGGTTCATGCTGTATGTAGATATCACAGTTCAGCCTCAAGATCCTACACAGAAGAATACAATAAATCACATGGACATCAATTATGAGTAAAACACATGCAAAAAAAATATGAACATATTTCGTACCTCTAGCAATTTAGCGCATTTACGTCGATTGTGACCTGGTTTCTTGCAATAGCCACAGATATTCTGTGATCTTGACTTCTTTGTCTTTGCCTGCAGCCTTTTCTTCGGTGCACCTCGTCCTGACACATGCACGGGATCCAGAACCTTATCAACTTGTTGCGAGTGCGGCATCAACGGGCCAAACCTAATGCTGTTATGCTGAGCATTAGTTGACTCCTTGCTGTCAGCTTGTTCAAAACTTGATTGCTTGCCATGATGTTGTGCTTACAAAAGCATCTTTAGACGGTGATAGTCCTCATCAGAGTGGCATGCCTGGAAACTTGCGGTGTGACTACAATTCCGCAACTCGCGGTACCTCTGCAGGCTTACCGAATAGTCATACATCTGGTTTTTTCTGGTAGGTGCGTATGCACATTTTGCATTCATAGTCCACCTAGTGGGAATGCAACAACCGGGCAGAATTGTTTGTTTTAAAATCCCCAATATGTAAAAAATGTGGGAACATGGTGTGCCTGCGCATTCCAGCTTACGGCAAGAACAACTCACCCTGTGCAAAAGACCTCCTTGCTCTTCAATGCGCACTCCAAACTTTTTATCCATTCTTTCCTGCTTGGACACAACATAAGTGGAATCTTCTAATCCATCTAGTATCTCTCTAATCTGACATTTGCTGACAGCATCTATGCTCCATAAGACCATCTTAAAGACACTAGGTGTGAAAACTGTTGCGGCGTGTTTCTCAAGCGGCGAAGCATTTTCCTCTGTAAATGGAATGGACTGCAAGGCTTCGACGTCATGGAGAGCTTCGTTAATCCGTCGCGACGCAAGGCAACACTCATAGTGCTCTAGCATTTCAAACAACGACATCTTACCCTCAAGATGCGTATGTAGCAAAGAGTTCAAGCTCTCACTCCTCTGATTGCTGCTCAATCCTAGAAAACAACGCCCCTCAAGATATGGAGCACACCACAACTTTCTCATCTGATACATCTGATGCAGCCAAGACTCCTCACTGGTTACTTTGTTCCGTTGTAAGAATTGTATCCATTTTATCTCATGCTCTTCAATGGAAGAAGTATCATAAATGAAAGATCTGAATTCCTCCTTTACGTCGTCATCATGCAGATGGCATACAATGTTCTGCTGAATGTGCCATATACATAGTCTATGGTTTGAGTCTGGCCAGACCACTCTTATTGCTCTCTGCATTGCAAGGTCCCCATCTGTGATCACAAATATCGGATGCTTCTGTGCCATGCAATCAGAAAAGGTCCGCAACATCCACTCGTATGCCTGGCTTGTTTCATGAGAAATTATACCACAGCCAAATATAACAGTGCTGCGGTGGTGATTCAACCCGACAAAAGGCACGAATGGCAGATTGTATTTGCTGATTCTGTATGTGCTATCGAAAACAATGACGTCTCCGAAAGCCTCGTAGTCAAGTCGCGATTGACTATCAGCCCAGAACAGTCCCTTCAGATGGCCATGCTCGTCTACCAAGTACTTGAAGAAAAAATCCACATCTCGCTCTCGCCTCGCCATCATGTGCATGATCACCGTTTTAGCATCACCGGCACTGATTGTCTCCTGCTTATTAGCATGGCAGAAATTATAAATGTCCCTCTTCATGCATCCAACCTTATCATATCCACCGTATTGAAAGCACAAAATATCCATAATACGGTATTTGCGGATCCCACATTTTTCCATGTCCGCAATGTCCGCTTTCTGCTCATCGCTAATTCGTCTGTGCGAACACAGCAGACAAGAAAGATCCCGTGGGGCTAGAGGATGGCTGTGCTCATCGATGAAATCCTTGACAAACCACCGACCGGTTTCCTCCTGTCTCGTAATGACCAATTTAGCATTACATCCAACACGAGTTAAACTTCGTGGCCTCCTCTTTCTATCTTCCATCTTTCTTTTCATGTGCTTATCTTCGCGAAACCCTTGACGACTACACACAATTTTCCTTAAAATTATGTATTTGTTGGATCCATCCCACTCAACGTAGCTTTTCCTCACACTAAAACCTTTTTCAAGAGCATATTTGTTGTAGAATTCATAGCCTTCAGCCTCACTATCAAACATCTTGCTGACAACATTTACATACTCGAACATACTCTCATCACTTGCATACGCCATGTCTTCCTGCATATGACATGTGAGGGAAACCAATCATCAACATCTTTCTGTTTATCAATGTTGCAGGTGTAAAATAGCTCATAGGCAAAGACAAGTGCATGGAAAAGACTTTGCTGGTTTGACATGTGAGGGAAACCAACCATCAACGTCCAACAAGTAGTATCTCATCTTCCTTTAAACTATATTTCATGCGCTATGCAAACCTAAAGTGATGATGAAATAAACTAAATTAAGTGAACTATGGAACCAGTATCTCATCTTCCTTTAGTATATCTCATCTCAAACGTCAACATCTTACTTAAACAAACATGATGCGATTAGCTCAAGAGAAACTATGCCACGATGAAGCTTTCCATTCGTTGTTCTAGTCCGTACCCGGATCTTGTGGGGTTGAGGTTGTACTGCATGCACAGTGGAGGGGCACCACGGCCAAGAGAACGAGCAGAACGCCAAGCCGAATTCATACCTTAAGGATGGTACGCGCGAAGAGATGGGATCGCCCGCCACGGTCGCCGCCGATTCAGCCGGCGCAGATCCGACCTTCTTCTTCTTCGGTGACGGCGTGGGGGGCTGGGGTTGGTTGGGTGGAGGACGAGGACGATGAATTTATTCCTCTCGCCGGGCAGGTCGAGGACGGAGAAGGTCAGGAGCGGCGACGAATAGATCGGAGGAGGATTCTGAACTGGATCGAGTAGACATGGATCTGGCCCTTATCGCAATTAACATATTAAATTTAATCAACTAAAATTCCCCGCAAGATCTGACGGCTAATAAAAATCAGACGTGATGAGACATATAAGTACTGCTAAGTACTCCGAGTACTAACCCAATCACCGTAAAACAAGGCGATGCCAGCCAGGGATGTAAGAGTCATTTGTAGCTTTTGTGGGAGGCTAAAGTGGCTAGAGCTACCCCCCATTTTATCATTACAAAATCAGAAGCGTTACCCATAGGTGTTGTAGTTGCGCAAAGAAATAGCGTATTCATCTGAAGATGTTATTAGAACAGGATGCCCTTGCATGCCGTCGATCACACCAACATTGACGCCAGACATATGTTGGAGTCCCTTGAGTTCTTGGATACATTTCTTTGTCTGCAAATCCCAAATCTAGTACAAAAAAAATGAAGCATATGTAATACATCAATATATTTTATGTAACTAAATATAATTGTCGAATAATAAAAATGCCATACCTGTGCAACCCCATTATCGGATCCGGTAACCACATATTGTCGATCACCACCGGGGGAAAAATAATCAACACATATCAGCCCACCATCACAGTCCAACGTAGCGATAGGAATGGGAGAAGAACAACACCAGATCTGGTAAATTTAGGTGCTATTGCACTATTAATAAAGATAGAAATAGAAAATTTCATGGATACAGATAGAGAAATGAGCCTTTTTTGTTCTTTTGTACCTTTGTTGTGCCATCTTTTGAAGCACTTGCGAAAGTGTTGCCATCCAGCGGGTTAAACTTGATTTGCTGCACATTGCGTGAGTGCGCTTCGAATATCTGAATGCATGACCAGTCAGTTTCCCAGTTCCATAGCTTGATTAAGCTGTCGTTGGATGCCGATAGCACAAGCGGGCGACTCGGGTGAATGGCCAGCGATTCGACCCAGCCCGTGTGAGCTTTGAACTGTGTGATCTCATCCATCATCGCAGATGAGAGCACGTGGATGTAACCGTATCCATCGCCGGCCACGAACCATTCCTCCCGCGCGATGAATTTAGCAGAAAGCATCCAATGGTCTCCAGCACATGGTGCTGGCTCCTTTACAGGTCTCAGCGACATCACTCTCTCCTGCAAACAAGTTAGAATCGCCTCTTAACGATAGATAGATTCCTACAGTCAAACTCACTCTTCAAAAACAACAACATGCATATATTTTTTCTGACTATGATGGCATGTGTTCTGAATCGACCTGTGTGTCATAGTTCCAAATGGATACATGCCCACTTCCATGAGCTGCCAAAATCCTGTCGTGATACAAGAGGATAGTTACAAGTAGAAAACAATAATTCTTTTTTGCGAGAGGAAAATAAATTAATTACCAGCAAGCTTTCATGAACTTTTACTTGTGTTTTCCACTTACCACTACGTGTCAATTTTTAATTTGATATATATCACAACCCGGAAAGTAACCTCTACGATCAAAGTCATGACTTTATGATTTATAAGTTGGTGGAAGTTATTTATAATTCATATGGTGTGATCCTTCCAATGAATACTGTTGGAAGCATAAACTCACCAAGGCTTCGTTGGATGCACATCCATCAATAGTATTTCCGACAAAGTGCCATCCCTGCAGTACATGACCTAAGCAAATAGTTTTCTTAAAACAGTCCAGTGAAAATAATTAAGAAATATGTACACGTAGGAGAAAATAAGTCCTCACTTTCATTCTTGGTTTGATTGGCTGTCAGGTAATGAATAGCACCAACAGGCCGTTGACAAGACAAGAAAATAACAAAGAAATATCACATAATTGAATATGCATCATCTTAAGCTGAGATTGGTTAATTTGCATATAGAAGAACAATATGGCTAACCTCAGATGCCATCATCTTGCTTGCTGGCTCACAAACAGCCTTCAGTGTTACCTTTTGCACCGGACAGCCGCTCAGATCCATGCCCCACCGACACGTGTATCTATATCCTACCCAGCTCTCTAGGATAACATCAAGAGTGACCATGTTTGCAGGTGGTTGCTGCTGCTTTTCCATCGTTACAATGTATATGCAACTGGTGTTTGGCGGCATGCTTCCATGGAGCCGTGACAGTCCATTCAAGAAACTCTTGGGGTTTTTTGGGACACACCTAAAGTCGACATACTCATCTGAGTTGTTCGTTAGATTAAGTTGGCAGGGGATCAACTTATTCGGTTCAAAGGGGAATCGGAGCTGGAGGGGATGGACACCTAACAACTCTCTTCCTCTCTTTTCAGATGCATCCAGCAAGTAGGAGCCCATCTACATAATATTTCCCAACATGATGCAACAGATATATGTTTAAATTATGATTTTAATTTTATTTTACGGGAAAAAAATAAATTGATGAAATGCATAGTAAAAAGTTGTGTCATAAGTGACCGCACCTGATCCATTGATGTTCCTGGAGATTCGGCCATTTTGTGAATCGTAGTCTCCATCTGAATTAACTTATCAATAATTTCTCCAATGCTCGGCCTTTTGCATTGGTCGGCGTCTACACAACTTAAAGCTATTTCTATGCAGCTCCTTACTTGCTCAGAATATACCTCCAATGCATATGTTGATGTAGCGTGGAGCTTATCCCTCCAATTTCCATGTACCTGCAAATTTACACCATAGAAATTACTATTGTATAAAAGAACTATTATTTGTGAAGGATGTATAATTGATCTCAAGAAAGGGATCATTTTCTATTACAAGCTCAACGAATTGCTGGGTGGAAATCTCGGCACGTTTTGAGTAACTTATCGGTCCTGCAAGTATCTTTATGATGATAGCCCCCAAGCTGAATATGTATTCTGGTGGCACGTACCCACTGCATGACATAACATATATGATATCACCGACACGGTGGATTTAATGAAAACATAGTTACTAGGTTACGTGAAATTTAAATTCACAAATGAGCAATTAGGCTTACATTGTTCCCATGAAACATTTCATGATTTGTGTCTGCTCATCTCCAGATAGCCTTGACAAGCCGTAATCCGCGAGCTTCGGCACAAGTTTCTCATCCAGCAACACATTGGATGGCTTTAGATCCAAATGATAAATAGGAGATTCCAAGTCCTCGTGAAGGTATTTCAAACCCTTGCAAATCCCCTTAATCATTCCGTAGCATGTCTGCCAAGTATCTCCTTTGTATTTATCTGTAGCAGTTAAATAAAAAAAAGGAGAATTCCTAATCAACAGTTAGAGCATGATTAAATTTCTCTTTTGAAAAGTTGACAAGATTAAACTAGTTTTTACGTTTTTATAAAAAAGCCACAAACACTGGTGTGATTAACCCAGCACCAGCCGAGGGATTACTGTATATAAGTTTGTGTGAAAAACATATATAAAGATGATTCATGCATGGAAAATAAGAAATATAACTACTCCTTCCGCCCAGAGTTACTTATCGTGGAAATGGATCCCTCCATCCAGAATTACTTGTCGCGGAAATACATCTAGATACATCCATTTCTATCAATTTCCTGACAAGTAATTCGGGATGGAGGGAGTATATGTTCAAAATAATAGAGCACGATCATACCAGAAAGAAGATACTTGTCAAGGTCTCCGTTGTGCATATACTCGGAACTGAGCGCTCTCTGTGTCTTTTCACTGAAAATCTTTCTCCCGTCATACTCCATGTGTTTTTGCTGAGTTTGATAGCAGTACCCAAGCATCTTCACGATGTTCTGGTGTCGGAGCCTCTTAAGGTTGCTGAACACCTTCTGGAACTGCTCATGACCACCATCAGCATGTGTGGGCGTGTCGTCGTGGAACATCTTGACAGGAATCTTCTTCCCATACTCATGTACACCCTATAAGTTCAACATTTCACATGGTTTAATAGTTTGGTGTGTTTAATGAATAAGCGAGATTCAGTATTTTTTTTTGTCAGGAAGAAAAAAAATGATGGAGTTTCCACTGGGCGCATCCGTAGGTGTGAACCTTGCTTGCTTTCTAGAAATAAAGAAATAAAAAGGAAAAATGCTACCTTTATCTAAAAAAAGCCCAAGTAATCCTTAACTGCTTCATCTAGGATAGAATTAGTAAAATTTGTCATGAGGTAGTAGCAGCTAGCTAGATTCGGTACAAGACCATACGTACATATATACATATGCAGCCATGTGTTTAACCAATCAGTGGATCGTACGTACGACGTACCATGTAGACTTTGCCGTAGGCACCGGTGCCGAGGGTGCGCTCATCGGAGAAGCCATCGGTGAGCTCTTTTAGAGAGGACATGTGGTCGCCATCCATGGACCCTGCAGGTTGGTCGTAGTAGGAGAATGGATCGGCGGTGTCATGGTGATCCATGCTGCCGCCGCTGCTCATTGTCCTGGTTGAGAAGAAGAAGAAGAAGAAGAAGAAGAAGAAGAAGAAGAAGAAGAAGAAGAAGAAGATGTTGGTTGTGTATTGTGTTTAATTATTATGAGAGAAAAAAAGGGAAATAATTAAGGGTGCTGCCCTGGGGAAGACAGTCCTCCTGCAGCTCAGTGGAAGGCAGAACGACATCTTGCTCGTCTTGGCTTTGGTGCTCTCCAGGGACGAATGGAAATGAAAATGGATGAAGATTGTTCATGCCGGGCCTTGTTCTTCATTTATACTAGTACTGCAGCGGCAAGTGCAAGTGCAATGCATCTGGATCTGCAAGCGATAATGCTGCTGCTCCCTGCTGGGCGTTGGCGGTGTGAGTAAATGCATGCAGCGTTGCCTCCGCGTCTTCACCGACGTCAGTGCCCATGGCGTCATGCACCACGTACGGCATGCTGATGCTGATGCTGACTGGGCAGCGCTGATCGCCATCCATCCCATTCATTGGGTAGGACCAAAATGGAACGATCGTTGATGCATTGCATTGCCTGTACTGCAGAGCGGACGATCGATGCATAGTTTGTTTAACGGTTAAGCAAACATTCATTCATTAGGCCCCGCGCGCCCACTTGACTTGCTTGGAAAATGCCTGCAGCAGCGCAGGCTCATCTTCATTTGGCCCCATCCCATGCATGCACCCACTAACTAGTCCCTCCGTTTTTAAATATAAGTCTTTTTAAAGATTTCAATATTATATATAGATGTACATAGACTTATTAGTTTTGTTAGTTAATATATGGATTCGTATTTAAGCATACATTATTATTATTTTTAATGACATGCATTAATATTTCGTTAGTTAATTCTGAAATCAAAGCTTGGCATAAAATATAAAAAGGACCAATGAACTAAAATGCAGGTAGTAATACTACTTCCTGCGTTCCTAAATATAAGATCTTTTACAAATTTTAGTACATACTACATACGACACCAAATGAGTGAATCTACATACTAAAATATGTCAATATACATTCGTATATAGTCAGTATTTGAAATATCTGAAAGAGTTCATATTTCAAAATGGAGAGAGTTAATAACTCGTATGCATGAACCAAATCAACCTTGAGCATGAGGCTGCCTGCAGCGGGAACTAGAGTCTTGGCCTCCTCCAGGACTCCTTGCGGCCCTGCCCGATCTCATCTGGGTATGCCGGAGAGCGCTCACGGGTGCAGATAGACCGGCAGGACCCCTACGGTAAAACTCGGCCTCAAGGTTCTCAGGCGGTGGAGGCTGTTCGCAACTCGGCACGGACAGATCTTCTGCACCTAACCGATTGCACGCCATGGGATGGCGGTCTCAGAGCATCTCCAACAGGTGCATGTCAGAGCATCTGCAACAGGCACGCAAAATATGAGGCGCACTGGATAAACCACCAGTTTGGCGTGCGAGAGGCTGCGCGGTGTGCTCCAGCAGGAGCGCGAAAAAAAATTGGTGTGCACGGGCAAAAAGCGGCAGCGCGCGCGACAGTTTTGGCGCGCGACGCCCAGCGCACTAGTTAAAAGCCGCGCCCCTGCGCCCGCCAACCGCCACGATTTTCCTCGCGCTGTGCCTTCTTCCTCGCCTCTTCCAGTGCCCCGCCGCCGCCGCGCCTTCTCCCCCGCCCTACCGCCGCTGTGCCTTCTCCCCCCGCTATGCCGCCACACCCCTAGAGGAGCTCGGGCTTCCGTGGCATCCGCCTCCGCAGCTCCGGCGTGTATTATGCGGAGATCCGCTCCGGCGATACACGCCTCGGGCTCCGAACATCTGAGACCGCCCACGTGAGCGCCCGCGCGTAAGATGCAGCGGCGTGGCGCCTCGGGCGGCCACAAGCGCAGATGAACTTCCTGACGTGGAGACGCGCGAGCAGGTGCTGGAGCTCGCACCTCCCCCGCGACTAATTACCTACGAGGATCGCCGCCTCCAGTGGAGGTGGGAGCGCCGCCTCCTCATCGCCGAGGTGGACGAGTATGCCTTGGCGGTGTGGCGCGAGCGCTTCCCATAGGATGTCGCCACCGAGAACGAGTTCTGGGCGCAGAGGAGGGAGGAGTGAGCCGTGTGTCGGGCAGACAAGCGTGCATGGAAGGAACTGGCGGAAGCCCAGATCGAGCTGGGACCTGCGTCGACCTGGGACGATGAAGATCCTTGGTGGCTCGACGCGTTTACGTCATCGGACTACACCATCGAGGACGATGAGGAGTAGCTTTATCTGTTTTATTTAGCATCGTATGAACTAGCTTGTAGTTTGGGGCTTGAACTATGCTATGAATATGAACTATGTGTTGTTTCATATTTGTTTGTATGTGTTGTTTCAATTTTTTTCCAGTGACGGCTGATCGCGCGCGCTGGATTTTGCGGCATTTGGTGAAGTGCTATAGCGGCGCGATAAATTTTGCAGCGCCTGGTAAAACAACCACCCTCTTGCGCATGCTAAAACGCTATTTCGGCACCACAACGAAAAAATTAGCGCGTCGCGCAACCGCCTGCCTGTTGGAGATGATCTCACGGGCCTCCCCCGCAACCACCATACTTGCCGGTTCCGCCCCAACATGGTAGCTCGGGGTAACGACTGTGCTTGGCAGCGGGGCGGGTCCACCAGCTTGGGCGGACGGAATTTTGTTGCCCACCATGTCCACCAGCCGGACACACTTGGGTCGTTCTTGTTAGCTTGCCCATTAAGTGCATCTCCAACAGCGACTCGCAAATTTTCTACCGCTTCCATTCAAAGACAGGGGGACCAATTCGCGGACACAGAAACATTGCTCAAATTCACTTGGCCAATGATTCAAAATAACCGGATGAAATTTGTTCAAACATGGTGGATTTCATTCAAATTTGGTTATAATTTACATAAAAAGGTCAATATTTCGATGAAAATTTGGTTATAATTTACATAAAAAGGTCAATATTTCGATGAACTTGGTACGCGTGGTCGTCCTGCCTTGCCGCATCATCGTCGCCGTCGGTGCCGTCATTGTCGTCGTGGTCACTCTAGTAGCGGAACGGTGTCGGAGGGCCACGACAGCCTTGTACGGCGGCTACCTGCCGCTCGCAGAGAAGCCGCTCCACCTCTGATGTAGCTAGAAACTGCGTCGGTATTTCCCCAAAGAGTAAGGGATGATGCAGTATAGCTACAATAGGTATTTCCCTCAGTCACGAAACTAAGGTATCAATCCAGTAGGAGAACCAAGCAACACTATATAAACGGTACCTGCACACAAAGAACAAATCCTCGCAACCCAACGCGTAAGAGGGGTTGTCAACCCCTCCTCGGTAAAAAGATAGATAATTTTGTATGAGTTTAGATAAATATATCTCGATAAAACGCGAAATAAAATAAATGAAGAAAAAGTGCAGCAAGGTATTTTTGGGGTTTTAGAATAATAGATCTGAAAACAAATATGGTGGAAAATAGATCTGAAAGCAATATAATGAAAGATAGACCCGGAAGCCGTAGATTTCACTGGTGGATTCTCTCGAGAAAATAGCATACGGTGGGTAAAAAAATTACTGTTGGGCAATTGATAGAAGATTGAATAATTATGACGATATCCAAGGCAATGATCAATATATAGGCATCACATCCAAGATTAGTAGACCGACTCCTGCCTGCATGTACTACTATTACTCCACACATCAACTGCTATCCAACATGCATCTAGTGTATTAAGTTCATGGAGAAATAGAGTAATGCAATAAGAATGATGACATGATGTAGACAAGATCTATTCATGTAGAAATAGACCCCATCTTGTTATCCTTAATAATAGCGATACATGCGTGCCTCGCTGCCCCTTCTGTCATTGGGAGAGGACACCGCAAGATCGAACCCATCACAAAGTACCTCTTCCCATGGCAAGAAAAATCGATCTAGTTGGCCTAACTAAACCAAAGATTCGAAGAAGAAATACGAGGCTGTAAATAATCATGCATATAAGAGATTAAAGAAACTCAAATAATATTCATGGATATAGATCTGATTATAAACTCAAAGTTCATCGGATCCCAACAAACACACCGCAAAAAGAGTTATATCAAATAGATCTCCAAGAGACGAATGTATTGAGAATTAAAGAGAGAGAGGAAGCCATCTAGCTATTGCCTACAGACCCTTAGGTCTATGGTGGACTACTCACGCATCATCGGGGAGGCACCAATGAGGATGATGAACCCCTCCGTGATGGTGTTAGATTGGATCTCATGGTTCTGGAACTTGTGCCGGCTGAAATTGTTTTTCGTCGACTCCCCTAGTGTTTCTGAAATATTTGAGAATTTATGGGGCGAAGAGACGGTGCAGGAAACCTCTATGGGCCCCACAACCCACCAGGGCGCGCCTGGCTCCTGGGTGCGCCCTGGTGTCTTGTGGTCCCCACAGGATTCCTTTCAGGTGCTTTCTTGCCCCCAAGGTGTCTTCTGGTTCAAAAAATTCACCAAAAAGTTTTGCTGCGTTTGGACTCCGTTTGGTACTGATATTCTGCGAAGTAAAAAACAAGCAAAAAAATAGCAACTGGCATTGGGCACTATGTCAATAGGTTGGTCCCAAGAAATGATATAAAGTTGCTATAAAATGATTGTAAAAATATCCAAGAATGATAATATAAAAGCATGGAACCAGCAAAAATTATAGATACATTGGAGACATATTAAACTCCTGCTGCACGGTGCGGAGTGCAGCTGTGGCCACTGCCGACGTTGCCTTCGGAGCCCTGGCGGCGGCCTTGCCACGACCGGCAGCGTTGGTGGAGCAGTGGCTAAGCAACCACTTCTCGCCGATCTTGGCGAGCTTGCCAACAACGGCGGCGCCTGGCGGCCGTCTCCGCGGTGGTGACGGAGCGGTCGAGCGCCCACACAGCAGTGAGGTCAGGGTCGTTGCAGACTCAACCAGGTGCCACGTTGCTCTTGGCGAACGTAGAGCAACAACCCAGATTGCCCTAGTCGTGCCTCGCCTGCTACCTCCCCACGTGCTCCGCCTGAGATACGATGGCCCTCGAGCCCGAGGTACCGCCCTAACTGCCTCCTCTGAGGTAGTGCAAGAGGTGACCCTGGGCATTCTCGATCACAGGAGACAGCTCCTGCTTGCTGGCGAGGCGGTAGCGGCACAGTGGTGATAAAGGGGTGTCCGTGCACCTGTACCGGCTGCGCGGTGGGGACGCTGGCTCATTCTTGATGCTTTGTCCGATCTAGACGCTACGGTGGTGCAGGCGTGATGATGGTTCTTCCTAATGCAGCGTCCGATCAGGATACCACGGCTGCGGAGGGGAGAGGCTGACTCATCCTTGAACAATCGGAGCGGGGAGCCGACGAGGATGGTGGCATTCACCCATGTGATGGAGCAAGGGCTCCGTCATAATCTCTATCTGATGGACGAAATCTTCGTCCGTTAGAGCAGCTTGTTGGGTTTCGTAGTAATTTCAAAAATTTTCCTACGCACACGCAAGATCATGGTGATGCATAGCAACGAGAGGGGGAGAGCGTGATCTACGTACCCTTGTAGATCGACAATGGATGCATTAACTTGGTTGATGTAGTCGTACGTCTTCACGGCTCGACCGATCAAGCACCGAAACTATGGCACCTTCGAGTTCTAGCACACGTTCAGCTCGATGACGATCCCTGGACTCCGATCCAGCAAAGTGTCGGGGAAGAGTTCCGTCAGCACGACGGCGTGGTGACGATCTTGATGTACTACTGTCCCTGGGCTTCGCCTAAGCACCACTACAATATTATCGAGGACTATGGTGGAAGGGGGCACCACACACGGCTAAGAATATGATCACATGGATCAACTTGTCTGTCTAGGGGTGCCCCTTGCCTCCGTATATAAGGGATCCAAGGGGGGGTGCGGCCGGCCCTAGTAGGAGGCGCGCAGGAGGAGTCCTACTCCTACTGGGAGTAGGACTCCCCTCCCTTTCCTTGTCCAAGTAGGAGAGGGGGAAGGAGAGAAGGAAA
>NC_041380.1:475102-481069 GCF_002162155.2 Triticum dicoccoides
GTTTGGTAGCACACAAAGTGTTCCTCCGGCAAACGGGAGTTGCATAATCTCATAGTCATAGGAACATGTATAAGTCATGAAGAAAGCAATAGCAACATACTAAACGATCGGGTGCTAAGCTAATGGAATGGGTCATGTCAATCAGATCATTCACCTAATGATGTGATCCCGTTAATCAAATAACAACTCTTTGTCCATGGTTAGGAAACATAACCATCTTTGATTAATGAGCTAGTCAAGTAGAGGCATACTAGTGACACTCTGTTTGTCTATGTATTCACACATGTATTATGTTTCCGGTTAATACAATTCTAGCATGAATAATAAACATTTATCATGATATAAGGAAATAAATAATAACTTTATTATTGCCTCTAGGGCATATTTCCTCCAGTCTCCCACTTGCACTAGAGTCAATAATCTAGTTCACATCGCCATGTGATTCAACACTAAGAGTTCACATCACCATGTGATTAGCACCCATAGTTCACATCGTCATGTGACCTATACCCAAAGGGTTTACTAGAGTCAATAATCTAGTTCACATTATTTATGTGATTAACACCCAAAGAGTACTAAGGTGTGATCATGTTTTGCTTGTGAGATAATTTTAATCAACGGGTCTGTCACATACAGATCCGTAAGTATTTTGCGAATTCTATGTCTACAATGCTCTGCACGGAGCTACTCTAGCTAATTGCTCCCACTTTCAATATGTATCTAGATCGAGACTTAGAGTCATCCAGATCTGTGTCAAAACTTGCATTGACGTAACTTTTTACGACGAACCTTTTGTCACCTCCATAATCGAGAAATATTTCCTTATTCCACTAAGGATAATTTTGACCAATGTCCAGTGATCTACTCTTAGATCATTATTGTACTCCCTTGCTTAACACAGTGTAGGGTATACAATAGATCTGGTACACATCATGGCATACTTTATAGAACCTATGGCTGAGGCATAGGGAATGACTTTCATTCTCTTTCTATCTTCTGCCGTGGTCGGGCTTTGAGTCTTACTCAATTTCATACCTTGTAACACAGCCAAGAACTCTTTCTTTGACTGTTCCATTTTTGAACTACTTCAAAATATTGTCAAGGTATGTACTCATTGAAAAAACTTATCAAGCGTCTTGATCTATCTCTATAGATTTTGATGCTTAATATGTAAGCAGCTTCACCGAGGTCTTTCTTTGAAAAACTTCTTTAAAAACACTCCTTTATGCTTTGCAGATTAATTCTACATTATTTCCGATCAACAATATGTCATTCACATATACTTATCAGAAATGCTGTAGTGCTCCCACTCACTTTCTTGTAAATACAGGCTTCATCGCAAGTCTGTATAAAACTATATGCTTTGATCAACTTATCAAAGCATATATTCCAACTCCGAGATGCTTGCACCAGTCCATAGATGGATCGCTGGAGCTTGCATATTTTGTTAGCACCTTTAGGATTGACAAAACCTTCTGGTTGTATCATATACAACTATTCTTTAATAAATCTATTAAGGAATGTAGTTTTGTTTATCCATTTGCCAGATTTCATAAAATGCGGTAATTGCTAACATGATTCAGACAGACTTAAGCATAGATACGAGTAAGAAACTCTCATCGTAGTCAACACCTTGAACTTGTCGAAAACCTTTTGCGACAATTCTAGCTTTGTAGATAGTAACACTACTATCAGCGTCCGTTTTCCTCTTGAAGATCCATTTATTCTTAATTGCTTGCCGATCATCGGGCAAATCCATCAAAGTCCATACTTTGTTCTCATACATGGATCATATCTCAGATTTTATGGCTTCAAGCCATTTTGCGGAATCTGGGCTCAGCATCGCTTCTTCATAGTTCGTAGGTTCGTCATGGTCAAGTAGCATGACCTCCAGAACAGGATTACCGTACCACTCTGGTGCGGATCTCACTCTGGTTTACCTATGAGATTCGGTAGTAACTTGATCTGAAGTTATATGATCATCATCATTAGCTTCCTCACTAATTGGTGTAGTAGTCACAGGAACAGATTTCTGTAATGAACTACTTTCCAATAAGGGAGAAGGTACAATTACCTTATCAAGTTCTACTTTCCTCCCACTCACTTCTTTCGAGAGAACCTCCTTCTCTAGAAAGGATCCATTCTTAGCAACGAATGTCTTGCCTTCGGATCTGTGATAGAAGGTGTACCCAACAGTAACTTTTTGGCTATCCTATGAAGACACACTTTTCCGATTTGGGTTTGAGCTTATCAGGATGAAACTTTTTCACATAAGCATTGCAACCCCAAATTTTAAGAAACGACAACTTTGGTTTCTTGCCAAACCATAGTTCATACGGTGTCATCTCAATAGATTTAGATGGTGCCCTTTTTAACGTGAATGCAGCTGTCTCTAATGCATAACCCCAAAACGATAGTGGTAGATCGGTAAGATACATCATAGATTGCACTATATCCAATAAAGTATGGTTATGACGTTCGGACACACCATTATGCTGAGGTGTTCCATGTGGCATGAGTTTGTGAAACTATTCCACATTGTTTTAATTGAAGACCAAACTCGTAACTCAAATATTTGTCTCCGTGATCAGATCGTAGAAACTTTATTTTCTTGTCACGATGATTTTCCACTTCACTTTGAAATTCTTTGAACTTTTCAAATGTTTCAGACTTATGTCTAATCAAGTAGATATACCCATATCTGCTCAAATCATCTGTGAAGTTCAGAAAATAACGATACTTGCCGTGAGCCTTAACACTCATCGGACCACATACATCAGTATGTATTATTTCCAATAAGTCAGTTGCTCGCTCCGGAGAACGGAGTCTTAGTCATCTTGCCCATGAGGCATGGTTCACAAGCATCAAGTGATTCATAATCAAGTGATTCCAAAATCCCATCAGCATGGAGTTTCTTCATGTGCTTTACACCAATATGACCTAAACGGCAGTGCTACAAATAAGTTGCACTATCATTATTAACTTTGCATCTTTTGGCTTCAATATTATGAATATGTGTATCACTACAATCGAGATCCAACAAACCATTTTCGTTGGTGTGTATGACCATAGAAGGTTTTATTCATGTAAACAGAACAACAATTGTTCTCTAACTTAAATGAATAACCGTATTGCAATAAACATGATCAAATCATATTCATACTCAACGCAAACACCAAATAACACTTATTTAGGTTCAACACTAATCTCGAAAGTTTAGGGAGTCTGCGATGATGATCATATCAATCTTGGAACCACTTCCAACACACATCATCACTTCACCCTTAACTAGTGTCTGTTTATTCTGCAACTCCCGTTTCGAGTTACTAATCTTAGCAACTGAACTAGTATCAAATACTGAGGGGTTTCTATAAACACTAGTAAAGTACACATCAATAACATGTATATCAAATATACTTATGTTCACTTTGCCATCCTTCTTATCTGCCAATCACTTGGGGTAGTTCTGCTTCCAGTGACCAGTCCCTTTGCAGTAGAAACACTTAGTCTCAGGCTTAGGACCAGACTTGGGCTTCTTCACTTGAGCATCAACTTGCTTGCTGTTCTTCTTGAAGTTCCCCTTCTTCCCTCTGCCCTTTTCTTGAAACTAGTGGTCTTGTCTATCATCAACACTTGATGTTTTTCTCGATTTCTACCTTCGTCAATTTCCGCATTACGAAGAGCTTGGGAATCGTTTCCGTTATCCCTTGCATATCATAGTTCATCACGAAGTTCTACTAACTTGGTGATGGTGACTAGAGAATTCTGTCAATCACTATCTTATCTGGAAGATTAACTCCCACTTGAATCAAGCGATTGTAGTACTTAGACAATCTGAGTACATGCTCACTAGTTGAGCGATTCTCCTCCATCTTTTAGCTATAGAACTTGTCGGAGACTTCATATCTCTCAACTCGGGTATTTGCTTGAAATATTAACTTCAACTCCTGGAACATCTCATATGCTCCATGACGTTCAAAACGTCTTTGAAGTCCCGATTCTAAGACATTAAGCATGGTGCACTAAACTATCAAGTAGTCATCATATTGAGCTAGCCAAACGTTCATAACGTCTGCATCTGCTCCTGCAATAGGTCCGTCACCTAGCGGTGCATCAAGGACATAATTCTTCTGTGCAGCAATGAGGAAAAACCTCAGATCACGGATCCAATCCGCATCATTGCTACTAACATCTTTCAACACAATTTTCTCTAGGAACATATCAAAATAAACACAGGGAAGCAACAATGCGAGCTATTGATCTACAACATAATTTGCAAAATACTACCAGGACTAAGTTCATGATAAATTTAAGTTCAATTAATCATATTACTTAAGAAATCCCACTTAGATAGACATCTCTCTAATCCTCTAAGTGATTATGTGATCCAAATCAACTAAACCATGTCCGATCATCACGTGAGATGGAGTAGTTTCATTGGTGAACATCACTATGTTGATCATATCTACTATATGATTCACGCTCGACCTTTCGGTCTCCGTGTTCCGAGGCCATATCTATATATGCTTGGCTCGTCAAGTATAACCTGAGTATTCCGCGTGTGCAACTGTTTTGCACCCGTTGTATTTGAACGTAGAGCCTATCACACCCGATCATCATGTGGTGTCTCAGCACGAAGAACTTTCACAACGGTGCATACTCAGGGAGAACACTTCTTGATAATTAGTGAGAGATCATCTTATAATCCTACCGTCAATCAAAGCAAGATAAGATGCATAAAAGATAAACAGCACATGCAATCAATATAAGTAATATGATATGGCCATCATCATCTTGTGCTTGTGATCTCCATCTTTGAAGCACCGTCGTGATCACCATCGTCACCGGCGCGACACCTTGATCTCCATCGTAGCATCGTTGTCGTCTCGCCAATCTTATGCTTCCACGACTATCGCTACCGCTTAGTGATAAAGTAAAGCATTACAGCGCGATTGCATTGCATACAATAAAGCGACAACCATATGGCTCCTGCCAGTTGCCGATAACTCGGTTATAAAACATGATCATCTCATACAATAAAATTTAGCATCATGTCTTGACCATATCACATCACAACATGCCCTGCAAAAACAAGTTAGACGTCCTCTACTTTGTTGTTGCAAGTTTTACGTGGCTGCTACGGGCTTAAGCAAGAACCAATCTTACCTACGCATCAAAACCACAACGATAGTTTGTCAAGTTGGTGCTGTTTTAACCTTCGCAAGGACCGGGCGTAGCCACACTCGGTTCAACTAAAGTTGGAGAAACTGTCACCCGCAAGCCACCTATGTGCAAAGCACGTCGGGAGAACCGGTCTCGCGTAAGCGTATGCGTAATGTCGGTCCGGGCCGCTTCGTCCAACAATACCGCCGAACCAAAGTATGACATGCTGGTAAGCAGTATGACTTATATCGCCCACAACTCACTTGTGTTCTACTCGTGCATATAACATCAACATATATAACCTAGGCTCGGATGCCACTGTTGGGTTTCGTAGTAATTTCAAAAAAATTCCTACGCACACACAAGATCATGGTGATGCATAGCAACGAGAGGGGGAGAGTGTGATCTACGTACCCTTGTAGATCGACAATGGAAGCGTTAACTTGGTTGATGTAGTCGTACGTCTTCACGGCCCGACCAATCAAGCACCGAAACTACGGCACCTCCGAGTTCTAGCACACGTTCAGCTCGATGACGATCCCCGGACTCCGATCCAGCAAAGTGTCGGGGAAGAGTTCCATCAACACGACGGCGTGGTGACGATCTTGATGTACTACTGTCGCAGGGCTTCGCCTAAGCACCGCTACAATATTATCGAGGACTATGGTGGAAGGGGGCACCGCACACGGCTAAGAATATGATCACGTGGATCAACTTGTGTGTCTAGGGGTGCCCCTTGCCTCCGTATATAAAGGATCCAAGGGGGGGGGGTGCGGCCGGCCCTAGTAGGAGGCGCGCAGGAGG
>NC_041380.1:481381-508906 GCF_002162155.2 Triticum dicoccoides
GAAAAAAGGGGGGGGGGGCGCCGCCCCTCCCTCCTTGTCCAATTCGGACTAGGGGGAGAGGGGGCGCGTGGCCTGCCCTGGCAGCCCCTCCTCTTCTCCACCTTAGGCCCATGAGGCCCATTAACCCCCCCCCCCCTGGGAGGGGGGTTCCGGTAACCCCCCGGTGCTCCGGTTTTATCCGAAACTTCCCCGGAACACTTCCGGTGTCCGAATATAGCCGTCCAATATATCAATCTTTATATCTCGACCATTTCGAGACTCCTCGTCATGTCCGTGATCACATCCGGGACTCCGAACTAACTTCGGTACATCAAAACTCATAAACTCATAATATAACTGTCATCGAAACCTTAAGCGTGCGGACCCTACGGGTTCGAGAACAATGTAGACATGACCGAGACATGTCTCCGGTCAATAACCAATAGCGGAACCTGGATGCTCATATTGGCTCCTACATATTCTACGAAGATCTTTTATCGGTCAGACCGCATAACAACATACGTTGTTCCCTTTGTCATCGGTATGTTACTTGCCCAAGATTCGATCGTCGGTATCCCATACCTAGTTCAATCTCGTTACCGGCAAGTCTCTTTACTCGTTCCGTAATACATCATCTCACAACTAACTCATTAGTTGCAATGCTTGCAAGGCTTATGTGATGTGTATTACCGAGAGGGCCCAGAGATACCTCTCCGACAATCGGAGTGACAAATCCTAATCTCGAAATACGCCAACCCAACATGTACCTTTGAAGACACCTGTAGAGCACCTTTATAATCACCCAGTTACGTTGTGACGTTTGGTAGCACACAAAGTGTTCCTCTGGAAAACGGGAGTTGCATAATCTCATAGTCATAGGAACATGTATAAGTCATGAAGAAAGCAATAGCAACATACTAAACGATCGGGTGCTAAGCTAATGGAATGGGTCATGTCAATCAGATCATTCACCTAATGATGTGATCCCGTTAATCAAATAACAACTCTTTGTCCATGGTTAGGAAACATAACCATCTTTGATTAACGAGCTAGTCAAGTAGAGGCATACTAGTGACACTCTGTTTGTCTATGTATTCACACATGTATTATGTTTCTGGTTAATACAATTCTAGCATGAATAATAAACATTTATCATGATATAAGGAAATAAATAATAACTTTATTATTGCCTCTAGGGCATATTTCCTTCACAGCTTCCTTGAGGTGTCAGGGCGGCTGCTGCTATGGTGTCTGGTCCTCGTCGTCGCCGGAGGACATGATGATCTCCTCCTTGGTGGAGGAGCTGGCCGCCGTGGATGCCAAAGTGCCTGGAGAGCATGGGTAGTGGCGGCATGAACCACCGAACAAGGAGATTCCACCGACTCCGCCTACCCGCGCGAGCGCCGTGACTTCAGAATCGCCGCCGCTGGGCTCAGAGAGGAGGAGGGGCTTGCAGTACAAAGATAGGGGAAGGGAGGGTGCGGTGCTCAGGCAGGGGGAGTGCGCCTCTGTGCGTTGCTGATGCACTACTTAAATGGCCACAGCTAGGCCAGGCATAGTGGCGGTCAGCGCCGCCCTCCCATCCGGTCAATTTGCGACATCAATGCCGACCACTGCAGGCTCTAGGCCTGCATGAATGCGGTGCGGCAAGCGGCACAAGCGTTTGATTGAAAGCACGGGAGAGGCAGTTGGTTGATTTTTGGCGGGGCAGGCGATCAGGCATGGGCTTCTGACGGTCCGGACGTCCATAATGCCCCCACGTTTGTCTCTGGTTTGCGAGAGAAAATATGTTCGGACCGTCTAGCGAACTGATACAGACCCGCGTTGGATGACATAACACGCCAGGACCACGCGGTCCATAGGTATGCTGGTGATCTGAGGGTCGCCATAAGCATCTCCAGGAGATTCGATAAAAGGGGCCATCCGGCAAAACTACCATCGGTACGAGACACAGACATTTTTTCCGCACGGAATAGATCACACAAAATCGTCCATCCTGTAATTTTTTTGCGGGAACCTTCATATTCCAGGCCGTTTCCTCTATATCTGTGGAATTGGGGGCAGTTTTCACAGAGACCTAAAAAATAAGAAAAGGTTGGCCGGAGGAAACATTCAGATCATGCTACAGTCTTCCCTTAGCGTGACCTCACCAGAAGGCCTCGACGACGGCAACCACCAGAAGCCTAGCTACCGCTGCTCGAAGCACGAGCTACGGCCGGACGAGCGCCGCGAGGAGCGGCCGCGAGCTACGCAAGCTAGCTAGTTGCTGTTGCCGCCGGTGCGAGCTAGCTTGCTAGTTGTCGCCGCCGGGGCTAGCTAGCTACTGATGCTGCCTGCTCCTCGCATCTGCCCCGACGCTCCTCGTCTTACGCGAGCTAGCTAGCTATTTGTGTCGTCGCCGCTGCTAGCTAGCTACTGCTGCTGTCTGCTCCTCGCACCCGCCCCGGCACTCCTCATCCTGCTCCATAGCGGCACCGCCACCGGTAAGACATGCGCTCCTCCTCGCGTTGCGGCATCTCTGCCTCAGCTCGCGCCTTGTTTGTGAAGGACCCAATTGCAATGTTTATTTTGCTTGTAGGGGGCTTTATATTGTTTTGCAGGGACATGAGATGATTTATATGGAATCTGTTCTACCGACACACACATCATTTGGTAAAAATGTTTTACAATATCCTATAAAACGATTTTACGAGATGAAAGTTTACGGGATGCGCTAGAGATGCTGCATTCAACGCGCCCACTCGAACGTTGCAGCCTCCCACGCTTTTACTTAGGTGTGTGAGCGACCGTTATCGAGATCCTGGAACTCTGTTGATGCAAAAAACAAATGCATCCGGAAAATCGATTTTGCTCCCCGTACGTCATGAGTGTGATTTACGATGAAAGACTAATGACTTAGTGGGGAGTAACTTATAATAGTGTCATGCATATGACACTAGTCTAAATTACTATCTTCATAGTGCAAAGTAACATAGTAGTAGTGTCATAGATGACTTCATTTATTATGTTACCACTTCTCATTAACTATGTTACTCTAAACACCTCTCTCCTTATTAACTACGTATCACATAAGCAAAATTTTCTTGGAATGCCCTCTATTACTACCTAAGTTAATCTCACTAGGACTAGCCTTAACCATGCTAGGCAACGGTCGTCTATCAACACGCAGCTGGCTCAGATACCATTGGTCTGCTCATGCATGCACCAATTAATTCATTAATCAATGCACCCATAAATTCATCCATGTTCTGTCACCCTCAGCTCACATCAAATCTTGTCCCTCCTATTCGCTTGCCTAAGCTTTTTTTTATTTTTTGTTTAGGATGTCTTTCTATTGTTTAGAAAATCATAACCCCATGTAATTAAATTGCTCGCACGACAAATTTTATGTTCTGGTTCACTTTCAGTCAATTATTACAAGGAGCCAATACGTTTGGCTAGGGCTCGCTACGGAGAAAAATGTTCTACAGCGCGTCTGTTGTTGCAGAAGGAAGAAGATTGATTGGATAAAGGAGAATTTGCATGCGACATAGAGGTTTTGTGCAGTGTTAACTTTACTTCCTTTCTGTTTCTCTATTTATTCAGTGATTACAAACTAACATGAGCTAAGACCAGGGTGTTGGACCGAACATCGTGGCCATGCCATCCCATAGCCGCTCGTTCCTCCTCCCTACTTGGCCGCCATGATCACCATGCTCCGCGCCACCAGGCCGCCCTAAATCTAAGCAAAGAAAATGACTTGTCCAAGACATGCACAAACATTGCATGCTACCAGGATGAATTGACTTTGCAGGTTATATGTTATTGAAGGATATAATATAACTATTCCAATTAAATATTATGAGATTTGGTCGTTTGCATTAATATTGATTTCGTTGGTACTGAATTAACTTTGACCATTATTTATTTGATATAAATAATAATAAAGAACAAGAAAAAATTGCGAGTCCATTGTAAATTTATGTAACTAGCAGAGTGGCCCGCTCTTCGCGCGGGCTAGTATTTAATATAGTTTTGTGAAACAAGTTCATATTTACCAGTTCTTTTGGATGTTCGTGAAGTGGTGATTTTAGGGATATAAGAGTTACCCCTTTAATGTTTCGGGAAATATCCGAAGGCTATTTTGTTGTTGAAGTTTTTTAGTGCTATGTGCTCGAATGCACGGGTTTGCCTAATGCAGCTGTAGTGATGTGTACCTGGTGTGTGGCTGGCTTGACAATCCTGTTGAGGCGTATTAAAGTTTATTTTTTTAGGATATAATGTTTTTCCAAGAAGTGTCAGATGCATCAAATTTGAGTCGACATGGGTGATTTGGGATGGCATAATCTTTAGTGTGCCCATCATGTTATGTATCTTTTTATCTACTGCAAACATTTATTTCTCCCATTTACAACTTGATTCTATAATGTAGTTATTTTAGATATATGGACACATATATAAGGTATTCTAAATCTTATTTCGAGCTTGTGGATATATATGATTGACATACATTACATAAATTTATTATTTGTAAAAAATAGGTGTTCTTCTTCATGAACTTCCTTACCTGTTGTATCAAAAAGGAAGCTTCTTTCCAACTCTTCTTCAATTGTGAACTGTCATACTTACAGAATTTGAATTTAAAAATATTATGTAGATGGTGTCGTCTGTAGGTGTTTTGTTAGATTTTGGAACTTACCAATTTCGGTTGCTACATTTGGGCATATACTTGTACTAAAGAATTGGAGGACTTCCTTTCCTTCTCCTTTCAGGCCAATTAGATAGTTTTAGTGCTCTAGTTTTTTCAGTTTTGGATCTTCCGAAGTTCTTATGTCCCTTGTATGTATTAATTTTGTATTTTCTCTACAATGTTGTACTTGTATGGGGTTTCTTTGGCAATAAATGGAGCTTTAAAAGAGTTTCCTCCAAATAGAACAAATGGGTCGTATTTCACCATATTGAAAGAATATACTATTGGGTAAACTGTGAATATGAGAAAGTAATCAAGCAATAATTTACTTAGATAATAATATTGTATTCCTGTGTAATAAACTTACAGATTAAATGTGTCCCAAAGTTAACCCTGATTTCGATGTCTCATTTCCTGTAGTCAATGTATTTAGCAATGTTGAAGTTCTATTGATGCAATATTGGTGCAAGCTTGCAAAATATAATTAGAACTTAATATACCAAAGAGTATGTATACAATCACTTCTATTATTCTTATGATATATTATAGTAGTGAAATATGTATAAGGTCTGCAAATCATGAAAGAAATTGGTATTAACTCAATGGAAATTTATAGCATACAAATTATGCCCCAACACTTAGGGATCAATTAATATGGACTAATTACTTCTAGCTAAGACGTGCGACATGTATATCTGATACTCAAAGGATGCTCCATGTTGAATCGCTCAAACTTACTGGATGCTCCAGAGTCCAGATAGATGATATTTGTGCACATTACTCGTGTAAATACCTACATCTGGTCCATGGATGCTTTTAACGGGCAAGTGTTACAATGACTCGGATCCTATGAGGCTGATTGAAGTATGCTTCCACAAATAATTCTGAACATGGACCCCCTAAAAAAAATCTAAACAACGATCACTGTAGAGGAATGTAATTAAGTCAGCCCTAGCAGGTTAGAACCTCCACGTCATCCCTGCCGCTAGAATCTGCTTCCTGCTTTGAATATCTTCTGCATGTTTCCTGCTAATCCTCCATTGACGGCAGATCAGGCAAGAAGATTAGGTTGACGCGCCACTGAGTAATTAGGCATATGGGTTATACATACCTGATTCGGGCACTCATGCATGCATGTAGTAAGGGTTTGCATGCACACTCTTTTTTCCATATGAATATGCATGCATGCTAGGCATCATCACGTGAGCTGAGACGGGAGATCTTTATGGTAGGTAATAATAGTCTGTACGTCCCATTATCTCTTTTTATTAGAAAAGTAGATGTTCTTTTTTTTTTCTTCCCTGGTTAAGGACATGGGATACTGGGATGGGTACCTACAAAAAGGGCGTGGGAGATGTGTGCTTACGTGATAGATACGTGTGTTTTTTTCAACCAGGTTAAAAAAATGATTTTTCGTGAGAGACCAGGTCTGGCACGTTACCATGTGTGTAAAATAAATAAATGTATGACACATTAAGGACTCGTTGTCTGTTATGATGAAGCTATATATGTTACGCATATCTAATGGTTACATGATTATAATTTTAAATGATCCACCAGATCAAGGGCTAGTATTTTCTGATTAACGTGGAATTTTTTAGACTAATTCTATTGTTTCTAATTCTAATTCTAATTAATCCATCATTCACTTTCAATATATAAATAGATAGATATGTCACTTCATTTAAAATTCCAACAAATATAATGTACGATTAAAAGACGCTACCCTTGGATTTCTCCATGCCACATTGGTAGTTTTATTCCAATAAGAAAAGAGAAGAAAACACGATAACCAATATACTATCATGCCGTAGCTAGCAAGCAAGTTGTACAATATTATCGCATGCAATTGTAGTAGATTTTATTTTCCTTGCAAACTGTAAATGATAAGAGATACTTCAAGATCAATATCGATACAAGTATATCAATTTTTGTTGTGCGGGTTGCTGGCCACTGCATGCAGCACCATCGTCTCAATTGTGAACCCAGGTCCAAATCCCATCATCACACCCCACTCACCCCTCACCCCTCTGTCCTCCTCCATCCGGCGCCGTTGCTCATCGAGCACGAAGATCACAGTGGCGCCGAGCATGTTCCCATACTCTCTGAGCACCGTCCGACTTGCCGCGAGCTTCCCCGACTCCAGCTGGAGTGCCCCCTCGATGTGATCCAGTATTCCTCGGATGCCGGGGTGCACCACGAAGAAGAGATCATTCCAGAGGTTGGCGCCGTCGCTCATTACTCCAAGCGGTTGGAACGCATCTGCGAGACACTGGTCGATGTGTTGCGCCGCTATAGGAACCAGCTCCTTCGTGAAGATGTGGCCATCGAGGCCGGTCTCTGTCAGCTGCATGGTGAGCACACGGTCGGTCCCCGCTATCATGGTCTGCGACGCGGACACCATCTTGAAGATTGGGCGCTCGACGGGGTGCATGGCGTCGGCGCCGATGATGACCGCGCCAGCACCGTCTCCGAAGAACGCCTGGCTGATGAGAGTGTGTGGGTGGGCATCTGCCTCCTCTGGGCCATGGAAGGAGACGATGGTGAGCTCGACGCAGACCACCAGCACACGCGCACCACAGTTGTTCTCTGCCAGGTCCTTGGCAAGGCGCAGCGAGGCGGCACCTGCGGAGCAGCCGTTGAGGTAGAGCATGGTCCGTCGTACGGAGGCGCGGATGCCGAGCAGACAGGCCAGGCGGAGGTCGACGCCAGGGGAGTGCGCGCCTGAGTTGGTGCTGACGACGAGGTGGGTGATGTCGGTGGCCGGACGGCCCCACTCGGCTATGGCTTTGGCTGCAGCTGACGCCGCAAGCTCTGGCGCAGCGACGGCCGCGATGGCTAGGCGGGCGTCCAGGGACGGCTTGCCACGGCAGAGGAAGTCGGGGTGGGCGTCCAGGAGCTCCTCCGTGTGGTGGAAGTAACGCTTGTCCGTTGGTGTCATCTGGCCTGGAAACAACAAAACACGTACGCGATGTTAACTTGATCATTCTTGTATTAAGATCGATCGTACAAACAGCTAACATATAATTAGACGATCAAGCAATTTGACCACTGTATTTATGCATGCATGTGCTCATCTGCTTGCTTACACATGGCCTTGAATTTTTGCTTGAGGTCGGTGAGGTGCTGGCTCTTGGTGACCCGGAAATAGTAATCCGGGTACTCCTCCTGGGACACGCAGTTGGCCGGGTTAGCTGTGCCGATGGCGAGGACGGCCGCCGCCCCCTCCGCACGCTGCGAACGACGGATCTCCCGCACCGTGGACAGTAAGGTGGCCATGTTCTCATACGTCTACATAAGATAGAAAATCAACTTGTGTTCACACAAAACACATGAGCAATCCGAAAATTTGTGAGGGATGATGTATACAGATTATATAGAGAAATGCTACAGCTACGGGCACTTGTTTACTGGTTCAAGTGCAATGCCTCGTATGTTTTGTGTACGTTGCAAATTAATCAGGTTAGCCTTTGATGAATGCTAAAGTACAATCCATATTTTTAAGACCGGCGCATAAGACTCGCCTTATCATATACCATAAGTGGATTACTCATCCTTATAAAATAAAATAAAACATAAGCGGGCTATTCATAGGCAACCCACCAAACACACCCAACACATCACAACCGCAACCATCAACAGTTCTACAATGCAAAGTAATGGAACCCCTAAACGAGAACGCATGCATCAAACAAAATGCAATGGGCAGCACCAATCCCACAATAACAACCCTAACCATGAGGATGAGATGAGAGACGGAAGGTCATCAGTTACACATATGTCAACGCCTTTCCTACAGTGCAACTCTGCGTTCCTTTGCAATCATTTTTCAGTAGATAGGTACACATTACATGTCTACTTTAACTATGAAAATAAAATTAAAAAATCGATTTATTTACATACAAGCTGCAAACTCTATAAAATAGCTATATTTCAGAGGATATAAGAACTACCGTTTGCTTCATATATAAAACTAAACTCAAAACGGAAATGTCCAATGAAATACAAATAATTAAAATGGATTAATTAATATACATTACATGTTATGTGATGTAGCTGCTTTAATTATTTTCAGGTAGATGTTATGCAATAGAGCTGCTAGCTAAAAACGGCAATGAATTTGTATATTTTATTGAGTACACAAATATCCATGTATCCAAATAGGTGGGAGTAAAAAGTGGAATTCACTCCAAAAATTAATACCAACGGTCATGTCTTGTTGAAAAAGCTAATATAGTTAATGCACAATAATTTTATCAAAGTGCAACTATGCTCTCACAAGATGAAATATCTTCAAGAGAAAACAAGACAAATGTAACAGCTTGCACTAAGCCTGCTTGTTTAAGAATGGAATGAAAAAGATAGAAGCAATGTAAGCAAAAGCAAACGATGAGATACCAAAGTAGAGGGAAACTGCTTGATGCACACAATGCGATGGAGGAGCTTCTTCAAGTTTGTTTGCTCTACGAGATGTGAATGACTGAGCAAAGAAAGTGCAAAGTATTTATAAGGATGGGAGTGGAGCAAGAAATAGATATCCATGGATGGAAAGCATGCATGCATGCACCGTCCAGTAGATGCTCCACTCTGTCTCTAACACATGCATGCATCACATTAATCAGTGGGAGTACTAATTGTTGATACCCTGAGATGCATGAAATTATTATCTCCGTCCACTGCTTTCATTTTTTTTAGAGAAAACAGCGCTTGTATGGAATTATTATCTCCGTCCACTGCTTTCATTTTTTTGGCAAAAACAGCCAACTGTTTCTTGAAACCGTCGGTATACTTGTACCATTGCGGCTGGTGAATTTTCGAAACCAACTAGAGATACATCAGAGTACTATGTTAACAAAACATAGTCGGTGTAGCCTATGGAACATGTATTTCAGATGTATAGGTTCATTCAGAGCACTAACCTAAATCACTGATTCATGGGCCTTTTTTTAGATTTCATGTCAACCATTTTCCTTAGTAATTATCCCTAGAGTTCCTGTAGCAGTTAAAATGCCTTAAGAGTTGCATTAGTCTTGTTACAATAGCTATTAGATGTGTGTGTGTGTGTGTGTGTGTGTGTTGCTTTGAAAGTGACTGTACTGGTGTTACAATCTTAGAGTTCCCTTCCCGGAAAGAGGCACCTTTGGATCGTACTGTATAAATAAATGATTAACTTCACAAGCTCACAATCTAATGGCACCATACGTCATTTCATAATACGTCATTGCACCATACGGCGCAGTTCGCAGCTAGAATCTTATGCACATGCATGCAACTGTTTTCTTTCTCTATTATTGAGGAAAACTTTAGCCACATGGTGCTGAATAGACATTGTACTATATGTGCTAACTTGACAATGTGCTGCATCATTCAACTACTTTTTTGACACAGTACTAGATACATTTATGCTAATTTTGTTTAGTCAATAAGGAGCTTATTAGCTGCCGTAGCTTGATTATTAAGGAATCAATTATGTAGCTCCGCCTCAAGAGCATCGTTGCAATGAAATAAGTGACGGTGTGCCGAGAAAATAACACTCCCGTCCAAGTTCCGAAGTATCATGCCTGAACCTGCTGACCCGTCTTCTGCCGAAAAGGAGCCATCCACTGATAAAGCTACCTTGCCCAGCATCGGCGGCGGCCACGGTTTGTACGGCACTTGGGGTTTCTTAGTTGGTACCGTCAATCACTCCTCCTTCCCCATTTTTCCTTTCACAATCTCTTCTGTACTATATTTATTTGCCTGCTGAATTGATCTGAAATAACTATCCAGAAACTCTATTGAGACCTCCACCGGAGCAGCTTCCTTACCATGTGTTAAATCTGTACGAACTTGCCACACTCGCCAGACCAACATAATTATCATATCCCGCACTTTGTCCGAACAATTTGCAAGTACGTTGAGCAGCCACTCTTCTCCATTGTCCAGCAAGTACCCATTCCCCGGCAAAGGCCACCTAGAACGCATGCCATTCCAGAACGCCTTTGCCTCTGTACACGCAACTAGTGCATGGAAAGAACTGTCCTCTTCTGATCCACAAAGTGGGCAAGTAGCACTAGTTGCATGCCATTGTTTGTTGATTGGCTTGGTCTCTTAGTTCCTAGAAATCTGCAAAATATGCTTCACTTGAAGAAGAAAAAACCTTCCTATCCATGGGTCAACCAGCGTAGAGACTGAAAACTATCGACGTTATGGATCAACAGTAGAAGTATGTGAGGAGACTTTTTTTTCCTTTGAGAAACAGCTCATGGTTCAGAATAAACATTGTAACATATATACATGAACTTAAAAATGTACTACTTTCGAAATAAAAGAACTGGATTGTATTATATATGTCGACTTAACTGTGCTAATTATGTTCATCATAAGGAGCTTATTAGCTACCCCTGATTACTGTGGAATCAATCATCCAGTTGTTGTCCTATTCATTGACTAACTTAACCAAGCATGTCCACCAATTCGAATCTTCACCCATGCTGCTCACCAAGATGCTCTTTTTGTTTGACAACAACCCCGCAGGCTAATTATAAAAAGGATACTTTTGCAAAAATAATGTGACAAGATTGTAAGTATAAATTATTTCCCCTGCTTAAGTGAGAACATTTTGTGTTCTTGTGTGGGATAATGGTCCTTCAACTCCAACGGGCATGTTGTACTAAAAGATAATGAAGACGCCAAAAATGCATGTTCAGCAGATGTAGCAGCTACCTAGCTGTGGTGGTATATACTTCTACTAGTAAGATACCTGAATGGACACGTTTTCCATCACTCAGATGATCGGCTCAATTCAACCGTTCTTGAGTAGTTGTGCACACACACACACACACACACACACACACACACACACACACACACACACACACACACACACACACACATTATATATGCATGGCCATGTTAGAGTGGAATCAACTTCTAGCTATAAAAACCGAGGAGCAGCCACCAGAACGTACCACACAGATAGATTGAGCTGCATGCATTGTTGGCCGCACCCACACTAGATACTACGTCGACACACGTGCAAGGGTACAACTGCTAGCCACTGTTTTGATTTTCGGCCACAAAAAGTGGATTTCGGCCGAATTTCGGCCATCTCGGCCTGAGGCGAAAAGTATATGTAGGCCGAAATTGCTCAAATTTGATAAATTTTGGTCAAATTTAGTCAAATTACAGTCAAAATTTAGTCAAATTTCAGCCGAAATTTTTGAAAATGGCCGAAATTCGGCCATCTCGGACTAGGGCGAAAAAAATCTCAAACCGAAAATCAAAACACGGCTGCTAGCTCGACCAATATGCCTCCAAGAAATGACAAGGACGGCGGTGAGGACATCACCGTCGACCTCTATCCATTCATTCGCGAGTACAAGGGCGGCCGTGTCGAGCGCTTTCTGCGCAGCCCATTCGTGGCAGCGACTGAGGACCCGGCAGCCAACCGTGGAGTGGCAACGAGGGACGTCATCATCGACAACTGCACCGGCGTGTCAGCACGCCTCTTTCTGCCTCCAGATGCTGCAGCCGCCGGCGAGAGGCTTCCAGTCATCATGTACGTGCACGGTGGATCGTTCTGCACAGAGAGCGCATTTGGCCGCACATACAATAACTATGTCAGGTCCCTCGCCGCACTGACTGGGGCTCTCGTCGTGTCTGTGGAGTACCGTATTGCACCGGAGCATCCCGTGCCTGCGGCCTATGACGATGCATGGGCCGCGCTCCAGTGGGTGGCGTCCCTCTCAGACCCCTGGCTGTCTAGCTACGCCGACCCGGAGCGCACCTTCCTAGCGGGCGACAGCGCCGGCGGCAACATCGTCTACAACACGGCGGTGCGTGCGGCTGGCGGCGGTACAAACATCGTCAACATCGAGGGGCTTGTCATCGTTCACCCCTACTTCTGGGGGGTGGACCGGCTGTCTAGCTCCAAGGCCGTTTGGGACGGCGTCGCCATGTTTACGCCAGACTTTGTGGACAGGCTCTGGCCGTACGTCACGGCTGGCCAGCTTGACAACGACGATCCATGGATAAACCCTCTGGACGGGGACATTGCCTCGCTGATGTGCCGGCGTGTGCTGGTCGCCGTCGCTGAGAAGGATAGCTTGTCTGGCCGTGGGCGCCGGTTGGCGGCTTCCATGCGCAACCTCATGTGGGCCGACGATCAACACGCGGTGACATTGGTGGAGTCAGAGGCCGAAGACCATGGCTTCCACCTTTACAACCCCATGCGTGCGACCAGTAAGACACTCATGGAGAGTATCATACAGTTCATAAACCAGCGGCCGGCATTGCCGTTGCCGGCCGCTTTTCCGCCGGAACGGCACGAGCTGCATCTGCAGGCATGCCAAGGTAAGGACCAGACTTCCTCCTCTGCCGTCGAGCCCATTCTGGGTGTGCCTACCAGGCCCTATGTGGACGTATTTGGTTATGGGGTGGCCATGTAGGATTTCAGTGGCCCAACAAATACCACACGTACTAGTTGCTTGCAGATTGGTGGACATGAACGAAGTTCATCACCCAGGACTAGAAGATATGGGTTATCTCTCGGCCACCCTATAACATCCAACATGAGGTTCCTGTTATCAGCAACGACAGCACCTCGGGGTGGTTTTGTTCGTTTTCACAAGTTCATCATCTAACCAACCAAGTTTGGGGATCCCAAACCAAACCAAATCAAGCGCTTGAGAATCACAATGTCGGGGTTAAGGGCTCGTCATGCTCCTACATAATTGTAATGCTACAGGGACCTCCTTACCAAACTGTTTCTTTGGGCAAAATGGTACCCAAATAAATGTCTATTGTTTATCTCCTTTTTCTTTTCTTCCACAAACTATGTGTGTAAGATCCTATGTACAACTCATGTATTTTCTGTATTGTCTTACATTGGATTTATACGAATAATAATTATGCACAACTATATAGACATCAGCGCCTCCTGTGTGTTCAGAAAAAGATAATGATCATATCTTCATCGTGCAACTTCTCCACTGTTGGCTTCATCCTATCCCTGCCCACCAGAATCCAGTCATCTAGTTCATCTATATATGCCATAAATAACAGAAGTACATAACAAACTGAGGAGAACAAAAAGCTATGAACTAATTAAAGGTACTATACTCAGTTTCCAAGCTATGAATCCAGTCATCTAGTTCATCTATATTCCATGTGTTTTTGCTGAGATGCAACCGCACGATGTTCTGGTGTCGGAGGCTCTCGAGGTTGCAGAACTCATTGTGGAATTTCTCATGACCACCGTCAACATGTGTTGGCGTGTCGTCATGGAACATCTTCACAGCAATGTTCTTCCCATATTCATGTACACCCTATATAAATTTTGCATTTCACATGGTTCAGTAGTTTTGTGTGCTTAATTAGCGGTATATCTGTTTTTTCCCTCTTCGGTGAAAAAACCCTGGAAAATGTCTGGATGTATAGATAGATAGGGCAGAAGCAAGTATTTGCAGGTGATGCGCGTAAGACAGGGCAAACAAAGGAAAAAATCAGAGCATCCCGTGCACATAAAATCATTTGCATGAGGATTCAGTTGTGGTATTTCTTGTTAGTACTACTAAACGCTTGTTGGCCAAGAGCGCGTCGGCATCGATATCAACAAGCACATGATCATTGCTGAATGTCCTTAAGGAGTCACGCTTAGTAAGTTGTTTCTGTCTTGGATGGATGTGGTAGCCAGTTGAAAGGATACTTTATTTATCCTTAGTTGCTTCATCTAGAACTATTAGTAAATGGCGTCATCAAGTAGTAGTTAGATTCAGTATACTATACGTACACACATACATCAGTGGAACGTACATTACCATGTAAACTTTGCTGTGGGCACCGGCACCGAGGCTGCGCTCGTCGGAGAAACCGTCGGTGAGCTCTTGGATGGACAGGCGATCATCCATTGGCCCCGGTTGGTGGTCGTCGTCGTCGGAGAAAGGTTCCGCGGTCTCATCGTGGTCCATGCTGATGCTGTTCGTTGTCCTGGCGGAGAAGAGAAATAGGAAGGCAGCAAGGGGTGATGATCGAATAAACTGTGTGTTCCTTGATCTCTGCAGTGGCGGAAGACACGCCTACAGGCTACAGCTCAGTGGAATCCTCATCATGTTTTTTTGGTGTTGGAGCAGCAGCAGCTTATGCTCAGTGGGACTCTCTACGGACGAACCGGAGGTGGAAATCGATGGAGATGCTGCTTATGATAGAGATGGGTAGCTAACAGTGGTGAAGTAGAGCAGATGCGTATGACGGAGTAGAATGGTCTCATTTAAGAGCAGTCATAATTTAGCTTGTGTTTGTGGGGAGGTGGATCAATCGGCATTGGAAGTCATGCATCTTGGAGCAATATAGGGTTGTCCTGCAATAGTTCGTTAGCAAAGCAAAAACTGCTTTTTTTTCTTTAGTGCTAAATTGTTCTAATGTGATGAAGACATCAACACATGTAGGAATCGGCATTGAGGCCGAAGCGTTGGCGGAGAAATATTTGGGCACATTAAAGCAAAGACCAAGAAGCTAGTTGATCAATAGTTGGACTCAAAAATTGCTTAATAGCACTACAAGAGAGGTGTTGATAAAATTCATGTGTGATCCAAACTTACTCGATGAAGTGTTTTCAACATTTGAAGAGAGGTATTGATAAGGTTTTCCTTTTAAGTGTCGTGCCGTGCTTTGGTGGGGAGGTGTTGATAGTGTCGAGAGATTTTTTTTTTTCATAATATAAATCTCTTTTCTGCTGTAAAATAATAACAAACTAGTGAGTTGCACGTGAGTTGTGAGATATCGTTGCAACTGACACTTGCATATTACATCATTGAAAAGGAAAACCTTAGCTGCATTGTGTTCCAGTACACTAATATAACACATTATATGTATGGACCTTAAGGTTAAAGATAGTGTTGTGACATTTGGCTGAAATTCTCTGAAACGATATATGAAATGTAAGAAATGGTTCATCATGAGTCTTTCACCATGAGTAAAATTCACAAATAATCCCATAAATGTATACACTTTATTCAAACGAGAACTCTAATGGAGCAAGAGCATACATGGAAGATTCTAGACTGAATCATAAATGGATACACTTTTATTCAAGCGAGAACTCTAATGTAGCAAGAGCATACATGAAAAATTCTAGAATAAATCATAAATGGATACACTTCTATTCAGGCGAGAAACTCTAGCGGAGCAAGATCATGCATGGAAGGTTCTAGAATAAATGAGAAGTGTGTAAAGATAGTATATGTGACAAATACAAGGGTGTACTAAGTTTTTAACTATTGGAAACTTCTACATAGTACACATGGCAGGATATGATGTAATTGATAGGAAATCGAATGGCCAGCAATGCTTGGATTTGCCACCTCTTGATTATCAGATTGAGTTCATCCAATGATCCATATTCAAACTTATTCACACACTATATATATATATATAGTGGTATAGATATAGATATAGATACAACAGACGTGACTCTCGCCCAACTCAACTCCAGTGGTAACGGGGAAATAGAGGAGAGGGGCCGGCGGCGAGGAAACTTGGAGGGGTTCTAGAATAATCTGTCTCACTAGAGAAGGAGAAACTTTCAGACTATCTTGTTTTGGTGGTTGGCTCCGCCCAACATGTCTCATCTCTATCTCAACCTTAGATTCAAGATTGAATGGTACATATGGCCCAAAGGCAGGCACACCATCATCACCAACTCGCTTTTTTATAGGAGTATAGATATAATAATAACAACGGCTGCTCTTATCAAGTCCCATTCTTCCATCAATAATCAGTAACAATGCAAAAGCTCTTGAATTGGGTCTGTGTACTCCCCATCATGCAAATTGTGATCTGCAAGATCTAACGCGAGAGATGTAAAAAACTAACAGAGATGATGCATAAACAGGAGATGGTTATCCCTAGAGATGTAAAGTTTATACAT
Organism: Triticum dicoccoides; assembly: GCF_002162155.2. NCBI lineage: Eukaryota > Viridiplantae > Streptophyta > Magnoliopsida > Poales > Poaceae > Triticum > Triticum dicoccoides. The sequence continues at coordinate 497,938 of NC_041380.1, forward strand.
ACACATCAGAGTGCAACAACAATGTTAGAGTTGTGTCGAATATAGTGTACAAGATAGGTTACAGTTGGACTTGTAGTTGTATTGTGTTTAGATAGGATATGGAGCTGTGTCCAAGTAGGACACTTGTATCCTAGGCCTCTCATATATAGCGGGGCTAGACACACGATGTAACTTATGCCAACATAATAGCACAGGCGCGCAAGGGGGAGCCGGCGGCGTGTGCCGGCGCCCGGGTGGCCGGTGTGCGGTTTGTGACGGTGTCACGGGGAGGAGCGCCCGTAGTCAAGCTCCGGGGACGTAGCCATATCGGTGAACCTCATTAACAAATCTCGGTGTTGTGCTCGTGTGATTGCTTGGTCCTTGGATGATCGACGGAGTGTCTCGGATTTATTTTAATAAGTGGTATCAGAGCAAGGTTTGAGATCAGGCCGGTCGTGTTGATATAGAGGAAGGTTTGATGTGTTGATCGGTATCGTTTGCGCGGTTGTGATCGATTGTACACTACGTCAGGCGAAGGAAATCTCGACGAGTTGTGAAGATCGGATTCTAAATTCGCAACAGATGCAGGCGACAATCGGGCAGCGTGGGCACGCGTGGCCGTGAAGCCGAAGCGGCATGGGTGGTGTAAGCTGGCCTATGGGGCGAGCTGGTGCACGTGTTCTGTTCGCGGACCAGGAGTGGAAGGTGGCGGCTAGGTGCTGCATGGAAGACCGCGGTGCAGATCTGATTGATACTTCATGGGAGATTTGTTTTGGATGAAAAGAAAAGGACCGAGTCCTTGACTGATGCGAATAGAGGCAGACAACGGATCGATTCAAGCGAAGGGACAAATCCATCTGGTAATACGCGTGTACAACAGGAAGGCAAGGGCTTGGATAAGGCAAGTAGCCAGCATCGGGGTTGAGTGCCTGGGAGCTACTACACGTGAGTACAAGAAGGATTGTTGGTAGGAAATCGCTACTACTACATCTTGTGTACTTGAGCACGTGTTGGAAACTCGGATATTTTTTCAAAGTGTCGGCTGTACGAAGAGCTATGGCGCCAACCGGTACCTGGTTTGAGGTGAGAAGTTTAATGAAACTGAAAACCTTGGGTTATGGCAGACAAGGGTGAAAAATTTGTTGGCACAGCAAGGATGCTTGAAGGCATTGCGGAAGTTATGTCAGCAAAGATGAAATTATCAGGTAATGGATGGAGATTCGTGAAAGACAATTTGGGAGCCTTGAGCGTGTCGTGCAGCCGGACAAGTTCGGCTGAGTCGGACTAGATAGTCTGACGGATCGACGTGAGTCGGTTGGTACAGAAGACGGTGATGGGATCGGCAAAGACGACGTAGGAGCGTGATGCTGATGGTGACCGACTTCTGGACGTGGAAACACGTGGTGCACATGCCTGAGGCATGTGCGGCTTCGACAAGACTATGACGCGGGATTGATTCAAGATGGTGCACATGGGAGCTTGAAGTCAACGGGGCGTGAGGGGTGGACTGATCATCTACCATGGTGTCATGTTGAAGGTGGAGTTGGATTGAGGGGCTACGGCGTAAGTCGACGGGGTCGAAGCCTATTCAGCAGGTGGGAAAAGCGAGTGACATGCAGTTCGGACTGGAGCTCAGTGGTCTGATGGAAGCGTGAAACTCGTCATCGATCGGTGATGATTGGCGGTACTCTGCAGTGGGGGTTGGGTGGTGTGGGTTCGCGACCCTTGAGACCCGACCGGTGTAAGAAAAATCCAAGGCATACCGTTGATCATCCGAGGACCAAGCAATCACACGAGCACGACACCGAGATTTGTTAACGAGGTTCACCGATATGGCTACATCCCCGGGGCCTGACTATGGGCGCTCCTCCCCATGACACCGCTACAATACCGCACCCGGTCGCCCTGGACACCGGCACATGCCGCCGGTTTCCCCTGCGTTCCGGTGCTATTATGTTGGCATAGGTTACATCGTGTGTCTACCCCCGCTATATATGAGAGGCCTAGGATACAAGTGTCCTATTAGGACACAACTCCACATCCTATGTAAACACAATACAACTCCTAGTCCAACTGTAACCTACCTTGTACACAATATTCGACACAACTCCAACAAACTCCACCTTGGCGAATATTCTCCACCACCTTGAATTCGTCCATGCGTCAAACTTCCATGTATATTGGACTTGAGCTTATCCCATGAGTATCGCTGCTACTCCAAAGACTCCATATGACTCCACCTGCAACTTGTAGTCCCTTCTTTTCTTGACCAGAATCAACAATCGAACGAAATTAAGTTCCACATTACTCTAGTTTGCGCTCCCAACTTCCAGAGTTTGCGTTCCACATTACTAGATTGTCGGATCCCACATATACCAAGCATTTCAATCATACACACAATAATGCTCGATATGTGTAAATACAACATGGCATCACAACATAACTCTACAAGTCAAGTATTTGTTCCTTAGGCTCCGAGGAGCGAGATATAACAAACATGGGTCTCATGACCCAACAATCACAGCATACAAATCAAGCACATGCGGAAGCTTAACATGTCTGAGTACAGACATCTACAAATGGAAAAAGGGCTAAGAAGCCTGACTATCTACCAGATCCTGCCGAGGGCACAAGATCGTAGCTGAGGAATCAAGCTAAACGTCGAAGTCCACGCGGAACTACTAGCGAGACTGAAGTCTCTCTCTGCAAAACATAAATTAAGCAAACGTGAGTACAAAGGTACTCAGCAAGACTTACATCAGAACTAGCTACATATACATCGGTATCAACAAGGGGGGGGGGGGTGGAGTTTAACTGCAGCAAGCCAGCTTTGACTCAGTGGCTAACCTGAACTACGACTGCAAGCAACTCTTTTGAGGTGGCGCACACGAGTCCACATATTCACCATTCAATACACCACTATGGATCCGCTCCCGTCTCCCTATGAGAAGGCCATCCATAGCACTCACGCTTATCTTGCGAGTTTTAGGGTATCCACTTTCACTTGTCTATGAACTATGCAAGGGGTGCAAGTTTCCATACCCGAGGAATCCGTCTATTCGAATAGATATTGATAACCCTGCAGGGGTGTACTTCTTCACACACGCTCCCACCACTTACCGTCGTTTACACAACATGTACTCGGCAACCTTCAAGCGGAAGCCCAACGAGGGTGTCGGCCACGGCCTACCTAAACACTTAAGTCTCTAGTCCAGATTTATCGCCTATCCAGGTTCCATCCGTAGGGAGTCCGGCCGAGGTTTCCACATACGGCCCCGAACGATGTGTACAGTGTTCCGAGACACCAAACGGGCGCTTGGCATGCCCGGCCACGGTGTATCTACCGCAACATAGCCCACCCCTGGGGTCAGCGCTACGCACGGCCGCCAACACATAACCTACAAACACCAGAAACTAGTTGCAACTCCTGGACAGAGTACTAGGGTGATTAAGAAGCCGAGAGGTTCAATTAAGGATCCCAATGAGTGGTAGTAGCTGGTCATGGATCACAGACACAGAACTCAGTTCCTGAGGACGGTTTCAATGAGACAACCCACCATGTACTCCTACATGGCCTCTCACCGCTACCTTTACCAAAACGTGTTCACACACTTAGCTCACACACAGTAGGACATGTTCATCACTGTTCCAATTCACCCCCGATGAATCAGACCTGACTCAACTCTAAGCAGTAGCAGACATGACAAACAAGCATGAATGAGTAGGCACATCAGGGCTCAAATAACTCCTACTCATGCTAGTGGGTTTCATCTATTTACTGTGGCAATGACAGGTCATGCAAAGGATAAGGGGTTCAACTACCGCCACAAGTAACAGATGAATCGTTGTTGTCCTAATGCAGTAAAAGAGAGCAGGAGCGAGAGAGTGGGCTTGTATCGGAATGAACAAGGGGGTTGTGCTTGCCTGGCACTTCTGAAGATAACATTGAGTCTTCATCAGTGTCAACGATCACAGCGTCGGAGCAGCGTCTACCGAGAGGGGACAATTACCGGCAAACAAGGAAGAACACAATCAATGCGATGCAACAATATGATGCATGATCATGACATGGCAATATGCTGTTGATTGAGCTAATGCAACTAGCAACAAGTTAAATGGAGTTGGTTTGAACACTAGGTTCAAATTCAAATTTAAAGTATGACTTCAAATAGTGCATTATCATGTTTTGGACTAAACAGTGAGGTTAAGTTGTTCAAACATGCATGAAAATGCCATATTCAGATTCCTTGGATTTTTCTGATCATTTTTCATATATAATTTATTTCATTTGGAGTTACGATTGAATTTCTATGAATTTTAGAAGTTTATACTAATTTCTAGAATTTTCTGAATTATTTTTAATCTAGAAATGACTTATTGCATCAGCATGACGTTTGTGTGACATCAGCAGGTCAACTGAGCTGTTCTGGGTCAAAACTGACCAGTGGGTCCCACTGGTCAGTGACACGGTGCTGGCCAGGGTCACTGACAGGTGGGCCCGGTCAACGTTGACTTGACCAAAGTCAAAGCTGACACGTGGGGTCCACACGTATTAGTACTAATCCTAACAGAAAATTAGACTAACCTAATTAGTCACAGGGTCCCACACGTCAGTGGCTCTAGAGGGGTCATTAGTGGGCTCATTAGCAACTAATGATGTCGCCACGTCGGCACGGCCGGGGATTAGCCACCGGCGACCTCGACAGACGGCGGAGGCACGCCAGAATCGCTACTCCGGCGACGGTTTGATGCGCGGGAGGGATCTACGGGTTCCTGGCGTTGCGGCGCTTCTAGTGGTGGTGGCGGGTGGTGCTGGAGTGGCCGAAGAGTGGCCGGCAACGAGCTTTAGCGGCGGCCGGAGCTCGGGCGATCTCGGGTTCGGCGATGCAGGGCACCGAAGGAACCATGGGTGGTCGTATTAGACTCACTGGAGTGCGGTGAGTGCAGCGTGAGCTCGGATGCGGGCTTGCGTGGCCGTAGCCACGGCTACGCCATGGCCGGCGGCGAGAGGCTTCGGTCATGGTTGGGGATCGGGGCTAGATCACGCGGGGGACGATGGGGCAAGGGGGAATCGGGTCAACGGCTCACCGCGGAGCTGCAGGGATGGTTAGCGGGCTCGGGGGCGCGCCGGAGTGGCCGAATCGACGGAGAAGGGCGCCGGAGCCGAAGCTTGAAGACGATGATGATGGCGGCTGCTCGGGGCCTCCGTGCTTCCTTCCTTCGGTGCAGAGGTGAAGCGAGATGTGGCGAAGGCTCTGGATAGCTCGGGGAGGCAAGGCGATGGTGGTGGGCGCGGCGGCTCACGGCGGCGTGTTCAGGCGCGTGAGGGGAAGAGCGACGGAGAGAGACAGAGGAAAGGGGAGGGCACGAGCAGAGAGTGAGAGGACGAGGGGGTCGGGGGGCTGTGCGTGGCGGCGACCAGGCAGTCGAGGGGGGGGGGCACGCAGGCAGGGAGGAGCCAGCGCGGCTCGCTGGCCATCGGGCACGCAACTGCTTCTCCTCCTGGCAGGAGGAAGAAGACAGTGCTGCCCCTGGTGGGCCGGGCTGGCTTTGGCCAGTAGGCCACTACAGTGGTGGGCTGCATGGTAAGGTTCCTCTTTTTTTATATTTCCTATTTTCTATTATTCTGCAACTTTGTGGCTTTATTAAAATTACTTAGATACTTCCAAAAATCACCAAACTGCTCATGCTCACTGTATGGAATAAACCCAACATGAAACATTTCAGTTTGGGATTATTTGGACATTATTTCTTATACAACAGAAATAATTCCAACCCAAATATATTATTGATTTAAATCAAAGGCCCAAATAAATTATTTCTGTGACTCCCAAAATATTGGTTTGAATTTCACCTCATGCCAATATTTTCAGAGAATAACAGGAACATTTTCTTGGACTCATTTGATGAGATTTAAATGTTGGTTATTTTTAGAGGTTTTCTAAGGCTTGGAAAATTCCTCAATTCAAATTTCAATTGAATTTAAACATGATGCAACAACCAAACTAGTCCAAGGCCAGGGTAAAGCTAGGGCTGTGACAACTCACCCCCACTAAACAAGAATCTCGTCCCGAGATTCAAGACGTGAGGTAAGAAGATAGAGGGACACAAGCTAACACAACCTTCACGATCCAGACGTCTTTCTTGAGGATATTGATTCATTGCGTCATCTTGATCTTGACGTCCTTGCTTTCGGGATCTTCATCCAGCATGATGACGGCAGAAAGAAATTCTGCAGGAATCAATCTCCTCGGAGATCGAGCACTCAAGATCAACTCATGGAGTGAGATATAAAACATTTCTTGAGCTGAGACACGAAACACACATCAGGGGTGATGGAAAGAAGCGGATGATAAAGGTTCAAATTCGGTAGGCAACAATTCCACGCTGAAGTAGGAGGGTGCATGGTTTCAAAGTAGCAAGGAGATAATTGCCATGATACCATAACGTGACATCTTAAGGAAGGTGACTCGCAGAAATATTCCCTTAAGTGGCAAAAAGAATTACTTTTGATACAAAGATCATTGAAACTCTTTATACCAGCCTAAGGCAATCACAATCGATCATTTGAAGGAGTTCAAAAGAATGACATACTCGGACTAGAATGGATGATGTGGACTTCCTTGTTAAAGACAACGCAATGGATGATTTTGCTTATCATCGGAAATGGATGGGACCCATGGTAACTCCACCTTTGAAGATGATCCTAAACAACAACTACTGAGGTGCAAGCTGGGAACAAAATGCAAATGTTGGGAATGATTCTGGTAACTGGGGAAGAGCTCAATAGTCTAGAGTGAGTCCACTGTTTGAAAAGGTTATAACATAACCGAGGAAACAGGAAGCAAATCCCAGTTAACGCCAACGATAAAACCTAGTGCTTGCACGTGCTCTCAAGAACTTGAGCATCTCCATATTCATCAAGGTTTAACAATATCCGTTTCAAGGATCCTGGCAACACAACATGCTACCATGATGAATAGTGGTGGAAGATGCAGATGCAAAGAAAGATAACACGTTCTCAGATTTCACCTTAGCGAGGCCAAGGAATCAAAATCTGGATGATCGACCGAGAGACATTTAGCACTCCGCTTCTAATGTTCCCCTTGATGTACTGGTTACCATGGTCATGCTTTAAAGCATCAACATAGCCATCAAGTAGTGGTCGGACTTCGGAATACAAAGGATCCATAAGGAACAACTTCTGGAGAAAATCCTACGAAATCCTTATAAAGAGGTGGCCAACTTCTTCAATCAATATACTACAATAATAGATCTTTCGACTGGGTGTGTTGGCCACGACATCCACTTTACCGGTTATCGAGAGACCAATATTATAGTTCTTGGAAAATGCTCCAACCATCATATCTGCCTGAGATTCAGATCTGGTTGGTGTCAGGATATTCCAGACTCATCGAGTCTAGAAAGGAAAATGAAGGTTTGCAACACAATTTGACGAGATGACGTTGCGAGATTCTCGGGGAATGAACTGCGATAGCAGGCTCCAAAACATGAGCTGGTTCTGCTACAAACCTGTGAACACGCTATCAGAGACAAGCGTGACCACGTGGTAGTCTTATAATAAAATACTACCAAGTTCAGGTTGGGGAACCGTCATCAAGGATAACGAAGTCCTGACACAAGTCATGATTCTTAAGAGGGAACTTCTTCTCCTTGAACAAATCAGTCAGTGGCTTGGTGTGCTAGGAAACACATATAGAATGGAGGTGGCCAACCTATCAAACCATAGAGTACTTCGCACATATGCGTGACTAACTTGGGAAGATTCCAGAGGAAACAAAAACAATCTTTCTCGAATTCACGGCGGCAACTTGCATTGATTGGACGTGAACCAGAGGAAGTCACTTCTTTCATCCAGACAGATACTTCATGAACAGAGCATGAAGATATGCTTGCACAAGTTTCCAACACTAGCTTGATGTTCGACATGAGCCATGGAGAAAATAAGATGCTGCTGATGGGCTCAACAACAACTCATCGGAATTTCCATATCACTGGACTTCCACCATCATGTGAACACGGTGATAGCATTGGTCAGACCAAAAGATGTAATGGTGTATTCTCGAGGGATCAACCACGAGTAAGACAACACTACGAACATCGTTGGTTCTGATTTGACTTGACGATAACCCATACTCAAGTCAAAGTTTTGACAAGACAATAGATACAACAACTGATCACGAGGACCAATTGGTGAAGATATCATCTTTCTTCAACACACACACAACACAAAAATATCCCTTCAGGAAGAACAAATTCGGCAAAGCCTTTTATCTCCCAACTCTCCAAGTTGTTGTTCAGCTTAACCAACTAGCTCAGGGATATCCAACACAGATTCTTGGAGAAGAGGTGATTTATAAGAAAACCCATTTAATCACGAACTCAACATACCGGTCAGGTGATAGCTAGGTAATACTTCCGAGAAGATCTTCGGAAATAACGAACCACTGATATGTTATTAAGCTCGAGACAATCTTGCTTTTCAGGGCAAGGCGATATGATCAAATAAGCAAGGATAGACACAGTCCCAACTCTTGATCGAAGAGTGCACTAGGGAAAAGGATTAGGTAGCATGATCAATCTTAGAATGATGATTCAATAACCAACACGCTAAGAATGAGAATATTGTCCATTAACTACCAAGCATCGAGGTTGCTAGGAGTATTGATTTCACACATCACAGTTCACTTGTCGGCATTTCGGTTATGGCAACACGGGACCGAGGAATGAACGATGATGGCGAGAGTATCACTGCATCAAGAATTCATAAGATAAGGTGCAATTCCTATGATATTCTTGGCATGAATGGGGTAGAACTCCAAGGTAGAATAGAGCAAAAGCTGGATTGGCATTTTGATCTGCGGGATACAATTACTTTGACCCAATCCTAGATATGGATGAGGTACTGGAGTTTGTTTCTCCTAGTCATTCTGGAATAGAATGGCTTGACGGACCACAAGAATAATAGGCATCGATGAACACAAATGCACACATACTCTTGGCTATCAACTGACAGAAGATGGTCGGAATACAACTGAAGAGGAACAACTCGAGGAACATATAATTTTCTGAGTTGTGGATGCAAAGATTAGTATGTCGAGCAAAGCTCAACATTTCTTCCGGACAACCCATGCAGATAGGTAGGACTGGCATATTCACAATGCAGAATGGAGAACTCATTAAGAGCACTCTGGTTGTGATCTTTTGATACAACAAACTTCTGCCATAAATGGTTCATAGTATTTGGAAGAAGGAAATACCACAGACCTCGAGGAATATCGCAAAGGTTACTCATATCCTAAAGGAACTAGCAACACTATCAACATGAGGTAAGTAGGGTGAATCTCGGGTTCAAGAACCCATGAATAGAATACCTACCACTACATGGCATCACGGGATGCTTTTAATAATAATGGCCAGAATCACACACTGGGGATACAAAACATGGCTAGATCACTAGGTGACTCCCTAAAACACCTAGGGTCATATTAATAGCTCCAACATATATGTCGAGGCAATAAAGTACCTCAACTCACCGATTAGTGTGATTAATCTGGCCCAAATGGACATCAGGAACAGGAGGAAGGGATTTGCAAATGCATCAGACTATTTAGAAACCTGGGATGACTCGGACAGCATAACGGCTGTAAATGCTCAAAACGATTTGAGACATCCTGCAAAATGGTGGCATAACCACTCAACAACACAATATCAAGGTTCTGAGATCAACTGTCAAACATACGGAAGTAGTAGGAACGGAACTGAAGCTTGAAACTATCAATTCTATAAGTCTATGGATTAGTAGCACGTCATCCTGATAGATAGATGAGAAGGCCCAATTCTTAATCCCTGTAGAAAAGAAGAGGTTGACTCAGATCAGAATGGCATAGGGTAAAGGAGTAAAAAGAGCCTTACATTTCCTTCCACAATCAATTCGCTTACATAACTAAAGCATTTCTAGACTCGACTTCGACCAGTTTGGCTTGGTAATCCTACAGGTAGTCAGGCTCTGATACCAACGCTGTCAGGACCCCGATTCCAAGTCACATCAATCTAGCCGGTAACACCTCATATCACTTTGCGGCCTCACGCACAATATTCCCATGGGTGTCGCCTTACCATGGCCCGGGACCGTTTGCGCCTTTTGGCTCATGTATATGATAGTGTCGCTAGCATCCATATGACAGAGAACCTGGGCCGACATGGATAGTCGTGAACCCAAAGCGGCACTAACCTATGGGGACAGGCATACATGAATCACATCGAGCATGTCGGTCTGCAGCGCGTGAATCCAGGCTGTAGCACTAGGCTAACAGGACTCCGGGAACCCAGGCTGTAGCAGGCTAGGCAGGACTCCGGATGTCACCGCGTGACATTTCCCCGAAGGGAAAGACACAGGAACGAAGTGAAACACATGCCGGCCAGTCAAGTGTCATGAGCAGTAGTGCTGGGCTAGCAGGACTCCGGTGAACCGGGCTGTAGCGGACTACTATGGCTCATGGAAGCACTAGACTACATTTCCCCATAAGAGAGGCTGCCAAGGATAAACAACTAGATTGTCGGATCCCACACATACCAAGCATTTCAATCATACACACAATAATGCTCGATATGTGTAAATACAACATGGCATCACAACATAACTCTACAACTCAAGTATTTGTTCCTTAGGCTCCGAGGAGCGAGATATTACAAACATGGGTCTCATGACCCAACAATCACAACATACAAATCAAGCACATGCAGAAGCTTAACGTGTCCGAGTACAAACATCTAAAAATGGAAAAAAGGGCTAAGAAGCCGGACTATCTACCAGATCCTGCCGAGGGCACAAGATTGTAGCTGAGGAATCAAGCTAAACGTCGAAGTCGACGCGGAACTACTAGCGAGACTGGAGTCTCTCTCTACAAAACATAAATTAAGCAAACATGAGTACAAAGGTACTCAGCAAGACTTACATCAGAACTAG
>NC_041380.1:509253-511817 GCF_002162155.2 Triticum dicoccoides
AGCCAGCTTTGACTCAGTGGCTAACCTGAACTACGACTGCAAGCAAATCTTTTGAGGTGGCGCACATGAGTCCACATATTCACCATTCAATACACCACTATGGATCCGCTCCCGTCTCCCTACGAGAAGGCCATCCATAGCACTCACGCTTTCTTGCGAGTTTTAGGGTATCCACTTTCACTTGTCTATGACCTATGCAAGGGGTCCAAGTTTCCATATCTGAGGAATCCGGCTACCCAAATAGATATTGATAACCCTGCAGGGGTGTACTTCTTCACACATGCTCAAACCACTTACCGTCGTTTACACGACATGTACTCAGCAACCTTCAAGCGGAAGCCCAACGAGGGTGTCGGCCACGGCCTACCTAAACACTTAAGTCTCTAGTCCAGGTTTATCGCCTATCCAGGTTCCATCCGCAGGGAGTTCGGCCGAGGTTTCCACATACGGCCCCGAACGATGTGTACAGGGTTCCGAGACACCAAACGGGCGCCTGGCATGCCCTGCCACGGTGTATCTACCGCAACATAGCCCACCCCTGGGGTCAGCGCTACGCACGGCCGCCAACACATAACCTACAAACACCAGAAACTAGTTGCAACTCCTGGACTGAGTACTAGGGTGATTAAGAAGCCGAGAGGGTCAATTAAGGATCCCAATGAGTGGTAGTAGCTGGTCATGGATCACAGACACAGAACTCAGTTCCTGAGGACGGTTTCAATGAGACAACCCACCATGTACTCCTACATGGCCTCTCACCGCTACCTTTACCAAAACGTGTTCACACACTTAGCTCACACACAGTAGGACATGTTCATCACTGTTCCAATTCACCCCTGATGAATCAGACCTGACTCAACTGTAAGCAGTAGCAGGCATGACAAACAAGCATGAATGAGTAGGCACATCAGGGCTCAAACAACTCCTACTCATGCTAGTGGGTTTCATCTATTTACTGTGGCAATGACAGGTCATGCAGAGGATAAGGGGTTCAACTACCGCAACAAGTAACAGATGAATCGTTGTTGTCCTAATGCAGTAAAAGAGAGCAGGAGCTAGAGAGTGGGCTTGTATCGGAATGAACAAGGGGGTTGTGCTAGCCTGGCACTTCTGAAGATAACATTGAGTCTTCATCAGTGTCAACGATCACAGCGTTGGAGCAGCGTCTACCGAGAGGGGACAATTACCGGCAAACAAGGAAGAACACAATCAATGTGATGCAACAATATGATGCATGATCATGACATGACAATATGCTGTTGATTGAGCTAATGCAACTAGCAACAAGTTAAATGGAGTTGGTTTGAACACTAGGTTCAAATTCAAATTCAAACTATGACTTCAAATAGTGCATTATCATGTTTTGGACTAAACAGTGAGGTTAAGTTGTTCAAATATGCATGAAAATGCCATATTCAGATTCCTTGGATTTTTCTGATCATTTTTCATATATAATTTATTTCATTTGGAGTTACGGTTGAATTTCTATGAATTTTAGAAGTTTATACTAATTTCTGGAGTTTTCTGAATTATTTTTAATCTAGAAATGACTTATTGCATCAGCATGACGTCTATGTGACATCAGCAGGTCAACTGAGCTGTCCTGGGTCAAAACTGACCAGTGGGTCCCACTGGTCAGTGACACGGTGCTGGCCAGGGTCACTGACAAGTGGGCCCGGTCAACGTTGACTTGACCAAAATCAAAGCTGACACGTGGGGTCCACACGTATTAGTACTAATCCTAACAGAAAATTAGACTAACCTAATTAGTCACAGGGTCCCACACGTCAATGGCTCTAGAGGGGTCATTAGTGGGCTCATTAGCAACTAATGATGTCGCCACGTCGGCACGGCCGGGGATTAGCCACCGGCGACCTCGACAGACGGCGGAGGCACGCCAGAATCGCTACTCCGGCGAGGTTTGATGCGCGGGAGGGATCTACGGGTTCCTGGCGTTGCGGCGCTTCTAGTGGTGGTGGCGGGTGGTGCTGGAGTGGCCGGAGAGTGGCCGGCAACGAGCTTTAGCGGCGGCCGGAGCTCGGGCGATCTCGGGTTCGGCGATGCAGGGCACCGAAGGAACCATGGTGGTCGTATTAGACTCGCTGGAGTGTGGTGAGTGCAACCGTGAGCTCGGATGTGGGCTTGCGCGGCCGTAGCCACGGCTACGCCATGGCCGGCGGTGAGAGGCTTCGGTCATGGTTGGGGATTGGGGCTAGATCACGCGGGGGAGGACGGGGCAAGGGGGAATCGGGTCAACGGCTCACCGCGGAGCTGCAGGGATGGTTAGCGGGCTCGGGGGCGCGCCGGAGTGGCCGAATCGACGGAGAAGGGCACCGGAGCCGAAGCTTGAAGACGATGATGATGGCGGCTGCTCGGGGCCTCCGTGCTTCCTTCCTTCGGTGCAGATGTGAAGTGAGATGTGGCGAAGGCTCTGGATAGCTCGGGGAGGCAAGGCGACGGCGGTGGGCGCGGCGGCTCATGGCGGCGTGTTCAGGTGCGTGAGGGGAAGAGTGACGGAGAGAGACAGAGGGAAGGGAAGGGCACGAGCAGAGAGTGAGAGGACG
>NC_041380.1:512056-538749 GCF_002162155.2 Triticum dicoccoides
GGCAGGGAGGAGCCAGCGCGGCTCGCTGGCCATCGGGAACGTAGCTGCTTCTCCTCCTGGTAGGAGGAAGAAGACAGTGCTGCCCCAGGTGGGCCGGTCTGGCTTTGGCCAGTAGGCCACTACAGTGGTGGGCTGCATGGTAAGGTTCCTCTTTTTTTATATTTCCTGTTTTCTATTATTCTGCAACTTTGTGGCTTTATTAAAATTACTTAGATACTTCCAAAAATCACCAAACTGCTCATGCTCACTGTATGGAATAAACCCAACCTGAAACATTTCAGTTTGGGATTATTTGGACATTATTTCTTATATAACAGAAATAATTCCAACCCAAATATATTATTGATTTAAATCAAAGGCCCAAATAAATTATTTCTGTGACTCCCAAAATATTGGTTTGAATTTCACCTCATGCCAATATTTTCACAGAATAACAGGAATATTTTCTTGGACTCATTTGATGAGATTTAAATGTTGGTTATTTTTAGAGGTTTTCTCAGGCTTGGAAAATTCCACAATTCAAATTTCAATTGAATTTAAACATGATGCAACAACCAAACTATTCCAAGGCCAGGGTAAAGCTAGGGTTGTGACAACTACTCTAGTTTGCGCTCCCAACTTCTAGAGTATGCGTCCAACGCCATCACATATTGATCACTCACCTGCGTGAAAGTGAACAACTCACATATTGGATGTCACACATAAGAGTTACCTGAACTCAACATCACCGCTCCTTTCTTGACCGCCTGTCTAAAACTTGAAAGAATTTCACTATTGCTTGTAGTCATTCTGAGTCAAATTCGCAGTTGTCTCACCACATGTATGACCGCCAGAGCCCCGGCACGTCTCCATGTCTCGTGCTTACCGCACGTCCCGCCGCTATTATCGTGTCGAGCCTCCGCTGTCCTGGTCGAGTCTCAAGGGTCGCAAACCCACACCACTCAAGCCCCACTGCAGAGTACCACCGATCATCACCGACCGCTGACGAGTTTCACGCTTCCATCAGACCACTGGGCTCCAGTCTGAACTGCATGTCACTCGCTTATTTCCCCACTGAATAGGCTTCGAATCTCTTCGACTTACGCCATAGCCCCTCAATCCAGCTCCACCTTCAACATGACTCCATGGTGGTTGTACGTCCCACCCCACGCCCCGTCGACTTCAAGCTCCGTGTGTACACCACCTTGAATCAACCCCGCGCCATAGTCTTGTCGAAGCCACACAAGCCCCCGAGGCTTGTGCCACGTGTTTCCACGCCCAGAAGTCGGTCACCATCAGCATCACGCTCCTATGTCGTCGTCGCCGATTCCACCACCGTCTTCTGTATCAACCGACATCCAAGTCGTTCCGTCAGATTGCCTAGTCCGACCTAGCCGAAGTCGTTCGACTGTATGACACGCTCGACGCTCCCAAATCATCTTCCACGAATTCTCATCCATCACATGATATTTCCATCTTAGCTGATATGACTTCTCGCAACAACTTCAAGCATCTCTGTTGTGCCAACATATTTTTTCACCCTTTCTGGCATAACCCATGGTTTTCAGTTCTGTTGAACTACTCCACCTCAAACCTGATATCCGCTGACATCATGATTCTTCGTATGACTGACTGTGTGAAAAAATACCCGAGCTATGCACGTGATGCCCCAAGTACATGAACAAGATCTTCGCGTACTAATAGCAAAACGAACCAAAAATTCCTTCCGGTCTTCACGTGTTCTGCTCCTGGCTTAATCTCCAATGCTGGCTGGTGCAACTTGCTTTGCCTAGCCTGTGCTAATTCCGGTGGATTGCCGCTATCAATGGATTTTCTCTTCCCGATTGATATGCTGCCTCTCGTCGTGTCATACATGGACTCGGTCCACTTTTTGGTCCAAACAAATCTTGCGTCGCTCGACTCGGCTTCTATGGCCTCCAGCACCTGCAACGAGAACGCGCCACTGCTCCCTGCGACCTAGGCCCTCCTTGCGCCGCACAGGCCACACGCCTTTTGGACCATGCTAGCCCCACTGGGCTTCGTCCCTGCCCTGCGCACGTGGCTGCACCAGCGCCTCCGGTTGCCGTAGCGCTCTGCCCACGTGGAACGCCGCCGCTTGCAAGGTTCACATCGGATCGATCCGATCTACCACTGCCGCCGCCAATTGCTTTTCCCGATGTCGGCGAGAACCACACCGTAGTCACGGCTGCATCTCAAAACTCGGTACTTCCTCTGGATCAACAACAAACAATCTCCAGACAACCTAGCTCATGATACCACTTGTTAGAAAAATCCAAGGCATACCGTTGATCATCTGAGGACCAAGCAATCACATGAGCATGACACCGAGATTTGTTAACGAGGTTCACCGATATGGCTACATCCCCGGGGCCTGACTATGGGCGCTCCTCCCCACGACACCGCTACAATACCGCACCCGGTCGCCCTGGACACCGGCACATGCCGCCGGCTTCCCCTGCGTTCCGGTGCTATTATGTTGGCATAGGTTACATCGTGTGTCTACCCCCGCTATATATGAGAGACCTAGGATACAAGTGTCCTATTAGGAGACAACTCCACATCCTATGTAAACACAATACAACTCCTAGTCCAACTGTAACCTACCTTGTACACAATATTCGACACAACTCCAACAAACTCCACCTTGGCGAATATTCTCCACCACCTTGAATTCGTCCATGCGTCAAACTTCCATGTACATTGGACTTGAGCTTATCCCATGAGTATCGCTGCTACTCCAAAGACTCCATATGACTCCTCCTGCAACTTGTAGTCCCTTCTTTTCTTGACCAGAATCAACAATCGAACGAAATTAAGTTCCACATTACTCTAGTTTGCGCTCCCAACTTCCAGAGTATGCGTCCAACGCCATCACATATTGATCACTCACCTGCGTGAAAGTGAACAACTCACATATTGGATGTCACACATAAGAGTTACCTGAACTCAACATCACCGCTCCTTTCTTGACCGCCTGTCTGAAACTTGAAAGAATTTCACCATTGCTTGTAGTCATTCTGAGTCAAATTCGCAGTTGTCTCACCACATGTATGACTGCCAGAGCCCTGGCACGTCTCCATGTCCCGGGTGTACCGCACGTCCCGCCGCTATTATCGTGTCGAGCCTCCGCTGTCCTGGTTGAGTCTCAAGGGTCGCAAACCCACACCACTCAACCCCCACTACAGAGTACCACCGATCATCACCGACCGGTGACGAGTTTCACGCTTCCATCAGACCACCGGGCTCCAGTCTGAACTGCATGTCACTCGCTTTTTCCCCACTGAATAGGCTTCGACTCTCTGTCGACTTACGCCGTAGCCCCTCAATCCAGCTCCATCTTCACCATGACTCGATGGTGGTTGTACGTCCCACCCCACGCCCCGTCGACTTCAAGCTCCGTGTGTACACCACCTTGAATTAACCCCGCGCCATAGTCTCGTTGAAGCCACACAAGCCCTCGAGGCCTATGCCACGTGTTTCCACGCCCAGAAGTCGGTCACCATCAGCATCACGCTCCTATGTCGTCGTCGCCGATTCCACCACCGTCTTCTATATCAACCGACATCCAAGTCGATCCGTCAGATTGCCTAGTCCGACCTAGCCGAACTCGTTCGACTGTATGACACGCTCGACGCTCCCAAATCATCTTCCACGAATTCTCATCCATCACATGATATTTCCATCTTAGCTGATATGACTTCTCGCAACGCCTTCAAGCATCTTTGTTGTGCCAACATATTTTTTCACCCTTTCTGGCATAACCCAAGGTTTTCAGTTCAGTTGAACTACTCCACCTCAAACCTGATATCCGCTGACGTCATGGTTCTTCGTATGACTGACTGTGTGAAAAAATACCCGAGCTATGCACGTGATGCCCCAAGTACACGAACAAGATCTGCGCGTACTAATAGCAAAAACAAACCAAAAATTCATTCCGGTCTTCACGTGTTCTGCTCCTGGCTTAATCTCCAATGCTGGCTGGTGCAACTTGCTTTGCCTAGCCTGTGCTAATTCCGGTGGATTGCCGCTATCAATGGATTTTCTCCTCCCGATTGATATGCTGCCTCTCGTCGTGTCATACATGGACTCGGTCCACTTTTTGGTCCAAACAAATCTCGCGTCGCTCGACTCGGCTTCTACGGCCTCCAGCACCTGCAAGGAGAACGCGCCACTGCTCCCTGCGACCTAGGCCCTCCTTGCGCTGCACAGGCCACACGCCTTTTGGACCACGCTAGCCCCACTGGGCTTCGTCCCTGCCCTGCGCACGTGGCTGCACCAGCACCTCTGGTTGCCCTAGCGCTCTGCCCGCGTGGAACGCCGCTGCTTGCCAGGTTCACATCGGATCGATCCGATCTACCGCTGCCACCGCCAATTGCTTTTCCCGATGTTGGCGAGAACCACATCATAGTCACGGCTGCATCTCAAAACTCGGTACTTCCTTTGGATCAACAACGAACAATCTCCAGACAACCTAGCTCATGATACCTCTTGTTAGAAAAATCCAAGGCATACCGTTGATCATCCAAGGACCAAGCAATCACACGAGCACGACACTGAGATTTGTTAATGAGGTTCACTGATATGGCTACATCCCCGGGGCCTGACTATGGGTGCTCCTCCCCATGACAACGCTACAATACCGCACCCGGTCGCCCTGGACACCGGCACATGCCGCCGGCTTCCCCTGCGTTCCGGTGCTATTATGTTGGCATAGGTTGCATCGTGTGTCTACCCTCGCTATATATGAGAGGCCTAGGATACAAGTGTCCTATTAGGACACAACTCCACATCCTATGTAAACACAATACAACTCCTAGTCCAACTGTAACCTACCTTGTACATAATATTCGACACAACTCCAACAAACTCCACCTTGGCGAATATTCTCCACCACCTTGAATTCGTCCATGCGTCAAACTTCCATGTACATTGGACTTGAGCTTATCCCATGAGTATCGCTGCTACTCCAAAGACTCCATATGACTCCACCTGCAACTTGTAGTCCCTTCTTTTCTTGACCAGAATCAACAATCGAACGAAATTAAGTTCCACATTACTCTAGTTTGCGCTCCCAACTTCCAGCGTATGCGTCCAACGCCATCACATATTGATCACTCACCTGCGTGAAAGTGAACAACTCACATATTGGATGTCACACATAACAGTTACCTGAACTCAACATCACCGCTCCTTTCTTGACCGCCTGTCTGAAACTTGAAAGAATTTCACCATTGCTTGTAGTCATTCTGAGTCAAATTCGCAGTTGTCTCACCACATGTATGACCGCCAGAGCCCTGGCACGTCTCCATGTCCCGTGCATACCGCACGTCTCGCCGCTATTATCGTGTCGAGCCTCCGCTGTCCTGGTCGAGTCTCAAGGGTCGCAAACCCACACCACTCAACCCCCACTGCAGAGTACCACCGATCATCACCGACCCGTGACGACTTTCACGCTTCCATCAGACCACTGGGCTCCAGTCTGAACTGCATGTCACTCGCTTTTTTCCCCACTGAATAGGCTTCGACTCTCTGTCGACTTACGCCGTAGCCCCTCAATCCAGCTCCACCTTCAACATGACCCCATGGTGGTTGTACGTCCCACCCCACGAACCGTCGACTTCAAGCTCCGTGTGTACACCACCTTGAATCAACCCCACGCCATAGTCTTGTCGAAGCCACACAAGCCCTCGAGGCATGTGCCACGTGTTTCCACGCCCAGAAGTCGGTCACCATCAGCATCACGCTCCTATGTCGTCGTCGCCGATTCCACCACCGTCTTCTGTATCAACCGACATCCAAGTCGATCCGTCAAATTGCCTAGTCCGACCTAGGCGAACTCGTTCGACTATATGACACGCTCGACGCTCCCAAATCATCTTCCATGAATTCTCATCCATCACATGATATTTCCATCTTAGCTGATATGACTTCTCGCAACGCCTTCAAGCATCTCTGTTGTGCCAACATATTTTTTTCACCCTTTCTGGCATAACCCAAGGTTTTCAGTTCTGTTGAACTACTCCACCTCAAACCTGATATCCGCTGACGTCATGGTTCTTCGTATGACTGACTGTGTGAAAAAATACCCGAGCTATGCACGTGATGCCCCAAGTACATGAACAAGATCTTCGCGTACTAATAGCAAAACGAACCAAAAATTCCTTCCGGTCTTCACGTGTTCTGCTCCTAGCTTAATCTCCAATGCTGGCTGGTGCAACTTGCTTTGCCTAGCCTGTGCTAATTCCGGTGGATTGCCGCTATCAATGGATTTTCTCTTCCCGATTGATATGCTGCCTCTCGTCATGTCATACATGGACTCGGTCCACTTTTTGGTCCAAACAAATCTCGCGTCGATCGACTCGGCTTCTACGGCCTCCAGCACCTGCAACGAGAACGCACCACTGCTCCCTGCGACCTAGGCCCTCCTTGCGCCGCACAGGCCACACGCCTTTTGGACCATGCTAGCCCCACTGGGCTTCGTCCCTGCCCTGCGCACGTGGCTGCACCAGCGCCTCTGGTTGCCCTAGCGCTCTGCCCGCGTGGAATGCCGCCGCTTGCCAGGTTCACATCGGATCAATCCGATCTACCGCTGCCGCCGCCAATTGCTTTTCCAGATGTCGGCGAGAACCACGCCGTAGTCACGGCTGCATCTCAAAACTCGGTACTTCCTCTGGATCAACAACAAACAATCTCCAGAAAACCTAGCTCATGATACCACTTGTTAGAAAAATCCAAGGCATACCGTTGATCATCCGAGGACAAAGCAATCACATGAGCATGACACCGAGATTTGTTAACAAGGTTCACCGATATGGCTACATCCCCGGGGCCTGACTATGGGCGCTCCTCCCCATGACACCGCTACAATACCACACCCGGTCGCCTTGGACACCGGCACATGCCGCCGGCTTCCCCTGCGTTCCGGTGCTATTATGTTGGCATAGGTTACATCGTGTGTCTACCCCCACTATATATGAGAGGCCTAGGATACAAGTGTCCTATTAGGACACAACTCTACATCCTATGTAAACACAATACAACTCCTAGTCCAACTGTAACCTACCTTGTACACAATATTCGACACAACTCCAATAAACTCTACCTTGGCGAATATTCTCCACCACCTTGAATTCGTCCATGCATCAAACTTCCATGTACATTGGACTTGAGCTTATCCCATGAATATCGCTGCTACTCCAAAGACTCCATATGACTCCACCTGCAACTTGTAGTCCCTTCTTTTCTTGACCAGAATCAACAATCGAACGAAATTAAGTTCCACATTACTCTAGTTTGCGCTCCCAACTTCCAGAGTATGCGTCCAATGCCATCACATATTGATCACTCACCTGCGTGAAAGTGAACAACTCACATATTGGATGTCACACATAAGAGTTACCTGAACTCAACATCACCGCTCCTTTCTTGACCGCCTGTCTGAAACTTGAAAGAATTTCACCATTGCTTGTAGTCATTCTGAGTCAAATTCGCAGTTGTCTCACCACATGTATGACTGCCAGAGCCCTGGCACGTCTCCATGTCCCGTGCGTACCGCACGTCCCGCCGCTATTATCGTGTCGAGCCTCCGCTGTCCTGGTCGAGTCTCAAGGGTCGCAAACCCACACCACTCAACCCCCACTGCAGAGTACCACCGATCATCACCGACCGGTGTCGAGTTTCACGCTTCCATCAGACCACTGGGCTCTAGTCTGAACTGCATGCCACTCGCTTTTTTCCCCACTGAATAGGCTTCGACTCTCTGTCGACTTACACCATAGCCCCTCAATCCAGCTCCACATTCAACATGACTCCATGGTGGTTGCACGTCCCACCCCACGCCCCATCGACTTCAAGCTCCGTGTGTACACCACCTTGAATCAACCCCGCGCCATAGTCTTGTCGAAGCCACACAAGCCCTCGAGGCCTGTGCCACGTGTTTCCACGCCCAGAAGTCGGTCACCATCAGCATCACGCTCCTATGTTGTCGTCGCCGATTCCACCACCGTCTTCTGTATCAACCGACATCCAAGTCGATCTGTCAGATTGCCTAGTCCGACCTAGCCGAACTCTTTCGACTGTATGACATGCTCGACGCTCCCAAATCATTTTCCACGAATTCTCATGCATCACATGATATTTCCATCTTTGCTGATATGACTTCTCGCAACGCCTTCAAGCATCTCTGTTGTGCCAACATATTTTTTCACCCTTTCTGGCATAACCCATGGTTTTCAGTTCTGTTGAACTACTCCACCTCAAACCTGATATCCGCTGACGTCATGGTTCTTCGTATGACTGACTGTGTGTAAAAATACCCGAGCTATGCACATGATGCCCCAAGTACATGAACAAGATCTTCGCGTACTAATAGCAAAACGAACCAAAAATTCCTTCCGGTCTTCACGTGTTCTGCTCCTGGCTTAATCTCCAATGCTGGCTGGTGCAACTTGCTTTGCCTAGCCTGTGCTAATTCCGGTGGATTGCCGCTATCAATGGATTTTCTCTTCCCGATTGATATGCTGCCTCTCGTCGTGTCATACATGGACTCGGTCCACTTTTTGGTCCAAACAAATCTCGCGTCGATCGACTCGGCTTCTACGGCCTCCAGCACCTGCAACAAGAACGCGCCACTACTCCCTGCGACCTAGGCCCTCCTTGCGCCGCACAGGCCACACGCCTTTTGGACCATGATAGCCCCACTGGGCTTCGTCCCTGCCCTGCGCACGTGCCTGCACCAGCGCCTCTGGTTGCCCTAGTGCTCTGCCCGCGTGGAACGCCACCGCTTGCCATGTTCACATCGGATAGATCCGATCTACCGCTGCCGCCGCCAATTGCTTTTCCCGATGTCGGCGAGAACCACGCCGTAGTCACGGCTGCATCTCAAAACTCAGTACTTCCTCTAGATCAACAACAAACAATCTCCAGACAACCTAGCTCATGATACCACTTATTAGAAAAATCGAAGGCATACCGTTGATCATTCGAGGACCAAGCAATCACATGAGCAAGACACCGAGATTTGTTAACGAGGTTCACCAATATGGCTACATCCCCGGGGCCTGACTATGGGCGCTCCTCCCCATGACACCGCTACAATACCGCACCCGGTCGCCCTGGACACCGGCACATGCCGCCGGCTTCCCCTGTGTTCTGGTGCTATTATGTTGGCATAGGTTACATCGTGTGTCTACCCCCGCTATATATGAGAGGCCTAGGATACAAGTGTCCTATTAGGATACAACTCTACATCCTATGTAAACACAATACAACTCCTAGTCCAACTGTAACCTACCTTGTACACAATATTCGACACAACTCCAACAAACTCCACCTTGGCGAATATTCTCCACCACCTTGAATTCGTCCATGCGTCAAACTTCCATGTACATTGGACTTGAGCTTATCCCATGAATATTGCTGCTACTCCAAAGACTCCATATGACTCCACCTGCAACTTGTAGTCCCTTCTTTTCTTGACCAGAATCAACAATCGAATGAAATTAAGTTCCACATTACTCTAGTTTGCGCTCCCAACTTCCAGAGTATGCGTCCAACGCCATCACATATTGATCACTCACCTGCGTGAAAGTGAACAACTCACATATTGGATGTCACACATAAGAGTTACCTAAACTCAACATCACCGCTCCTTTCTTGACCGCCTGTCTGAAACTTGAAAGAATTTCACCATTGCTTGTAGTCACTCTGAGTCAAATTCGCAGTTGTCTCACCACATGTATGACTGCCAGAGCCATGGCATGTCTCCATGTCCCGTGCGTACCGCACGTCCCGCCGCTATTATCGTGTCGAGCCTCCGCTGTCCTGGTCGAGTCTCAAGGGTCGCAAACCCACACCACTCAACCCCCACTCCAGAGTACCACCGATCATCACCGACCGGTGACGAGTTTCACGCTTCCATCAGACCACTGGGCTCCAGTCTGAACTGCATGTCACTCGCTTTTTTCCCCACTGAATAGGCTTCGACTCTCTCTCGACTTATGCCGTAGCCCCTCAATCCAGCTCCACCTTCAACATGACTCCATGGTGGTTGTATGTCCCACCCCACGCCCCGTCGCATTCGAGCTCCGTGTGTACACCACCTTGAATCAACCCCGCGCCATAGTCTTGTCGAAGCCACACAAGCCCTCGAGGCCTGTGCCACGTGTTTCCACGTCCAGAAGTCGGTCACCATCAGCATCACGCTCCTATGTCGTCGTCGCCGATTCCACCACCGTCTTCTGTATCAACCGACATCCAAGTCGATCCGTCAGATTGCCTAGTCCGACCTAGTCGAACTCGTTCGACTGTATGACATGCTCGACGCTCCCAAATCATCTTCCACGAATTCTCATCCATCACATGATATTTCCATCTTAGCTGATATGACTTCTCGCAACGCCTTCAAGCATCTCTGTTGTGCCAACATATTTTTTCACCCTTTCTGGCATAACCCAAGGTTTTCAGTTCCGTTGAACTACTCCACCTCAAACCTGATATCCGCTGACGTCATGGTTCTTCGTATGACTGACTATGTGAAAAAATACCCGAGCTATGCACATGATGCCCCAAGTACATGAACAAGATCTTCGCGTACTAATAGCAAAAGGAACCAAAAATTCCTTCCGGTCTTCACGTGTTCTGCTCCTGGCTTAATCTCCAATGGTGGCTGGTGCAACTTGCTTTGCCTAGCCTGTGCTAATTCCGGTGGATTGCCGCTATCAATGGATTTTCTCTTCCCGATTGATATGCTGCCTCTCGTCGTGTCATACATGGACTCGGTCCACTTTTTGGTCCAAACAAATCTCGCGTCGATCGACTCGGCTTCTACGGCCTCCAGCACCTGCAACGAGAACGCGCCACTACTCCCTGCGACCTAGGCCCTCCTTGCGCCGCACAAGCCACACGCCTTTTGGACCATGATAGCCCCACTGGGCTTCGTCCCTGCCCTGCGCACGTGGCTGCACCAGCGCCTCTGGTTGCCCTAGCGCTCTGCCCGCGTGGAACGCCGCCGCTTGCCAGGTTCACATCGGATCGATCCGATCTACCGCTGCCGCCGCCAATTGCTTTTCCCGATGTCGGCGAGAACCACGCCGTAGTCACGGCTGCATCTCAAAACTCGGTACTTCCTCTGGATCAACACCAAACAATCTCCAGACAACCTAGCTCATGATACCACTTGTTAGAAAAATCCAAGGCATACCGTTGATCATCCGAGGACCAAGCAATCACATGAGCATGACACCGAGATTTGTTAACGAGGTTCACCGATATGGCTACATCCCCGGGGCCTGACTATGGGCGCTCCTCCCCATGACACCGCTACAATACCGCACCCGGTCGCCCTGGACACCGGCACATGCCGCCGGCTTCCCCCGCGTTCCGGTGCTATTATGTTGGCATAGGTTACATCGTGTGTCTACCCCCGCTATATATGAGAGGCCTAGGATACAAGTGTCCTATTAGGACACAACTCCACATCCTATATAAACACAATACAACTCCTAGTCCAACTGTAACCTACCTTGTACACAATATTCGACACAACTCCAACAAACTCCACCTTGGCGAATATTCTCCACCACCTTGAATTCGTCCATGCGTCAAACTTCCATGTACATTGGACTTGAGCTTATCCCATGAATATCGCTGCTACTCCAAAGACTCCATATGACTCCACCTGCAACTTGTAGTCCCTTCTTTTCTTGACCAGAATCAACAATTGAACGAAATTAAGTTCCACATTACTTTAGTTTGCGCTCCCAACTTCCAGAGTATGCGTCCAACGCCATCACATATTGATCGCTCACCTGCGTGAAAGTGAACAACTCACATATTGGATGTCACACATAAGAGTTACCTGAACTCAACATCACCGCTCCTTTCTTGACCGCCTGTCTGAAACTTGAAAGAATTTCACCATTGCTTGTAGTCATTCTGAGTCAAATTCGCAGTTGTCTCACCACATGTATGACTGCCAGAGCCCTGGCACGTCTCCATGTCCCGTGCGTACCGCACGTCCCGCCGCTATTATCGTGTCGAGCCTCCGCTGTCCTGGTCGAGTCTCAAGGGTCGCAAACCCACACCACTCAACCCCCACTGCAGAGTACCACCGATCATCACCGACCGGTGACGAGTTTCACGCTTCCATCAGACCACTGGGCTCCAGTCTGAACTGCATGTCACTCGCTTTTTTCCCCACTGAATAGGCTTCGACTCTCTGTCGACTTACGCCGTAGCCCCTCAATCCAGCTCCACCTTCAACATGACTCCATGGTGGTTGTACGTCCCACCCCACGCCCCGTCGACTTCAAGCTCCGTGTGTACACCACCTTGAATCAACCCCGCGCCATAGTCTTGTCGAAGCCACACAAGCCCTCGTGGCCTGTGCCACGTGTTCCCACGCCCAGAAGTCGGTCACCATCAGCATCACGCTCCTATGTCATCGTCGCCGATTCCACCACCGTCTTCTGTATCAACCGACATCCAAATCGATCCGTCAGATTGCCTAGTCGGACCTAGCCGAACTCGTTCGACTGTATGACACGCTCGACGCTCCCAAATCATCTTCCACGAATTCTCATCCATCACATGATATTTCCATCTTAGCTGATGTGACTTCTCGCAACGCCTTCAAGCATCTCTGTTGTGCAAACATATTTTTTCACCCTTTCTGGCATAACCCAAGGTTTTTAGTTCCGTTGAACTACTCCACCTCAAACCTAATATTCGCTGACGTCATGGTTCTTCGTATGACTGAATGTGTGAAAAAATACCCGAGCTATGCACGTGATGCCCCAAGTACATGAACAAGATCTTCGCGTACTAATAGCAAAACGAACCAAAAATTCCTTCCGGTCTTCACGTGTTCTGCTCCTGGCTTAATCTCCAATGCTGGCTGGTGCAACTTGCTTTGCCTAGCCTGTGCTAATTCCGGTGGATTGCCGCTATCAATGGATTTTCTCTTCCCGATTGATATGCTGCCTCTCGTCGTGTCATACATGGACTCGGTCCACTTTTTGGTCCAAACAAATCTCGCGTCGCTCGACTCGGCTTCTACGGCCTCCAGCACCTGCAACGAGAACGCGCCACTACTCCCTGCGACCTAGGCCCTCCTTGCGCCGCACAGGCCACACGCCTTTTGGACCACGCTAGCCCCACTGGGTTTCGTCCCTGCCCTGCGCACGTGGCTGCACCAGCGCCTCTGGTTGCCCTAGCGCTCTGCCCGCGTGGAACGCCGCTGCTTGCCAGGTTCATATCGGATCGATCCGATCTACCGCTGCCGCCGCCAATTGCTTTTCCCGATGTCGGCGAGAACCACGCCGTAGTCACGGCTGCATCTCAAAACTCGGTACTTCCTCTGGATCAACAACAAACAATCTCCAGACAACCTAGCTCATGATACCACTTGTTAGAAAAATCCAAGGCATACCGTTGATCATCCGAGGACCAAGCAATCACACGAGCACGACACCGAGATTTGTTAACGAGGTTCACCGATATGGCTACATCCCCGGGGCCTGACTATGGGCGCTCCTCCCCATGACACCGCTACAATACCGCACCCGGTCGCCCTGGACAGCGACACATGCCGCCGGCTTCCCCTGCGTTTCGGTGCTATTATGTTGGCATAGATTACATCGTGTGTCTACCCCCGCTATATATGAGAGGCCTAGGATACAAGTGTCCTATTAGGACACAACTCCACATCCTACGTAAACACAATACAACTCCTAGTCCAACTGTAACCTACCTTGTACACAATATTCGGCACAACTCCAACAAACGGGACAGTGGAGGCTCGACGCGGTAATAGCGACGAGGCGTGCGGTGCGCACGGGACATGGAGACGGGCCAGGGCTTTGGTGGTCATACATGTGGTGAGACAACTGCGAATTTGACTCGTGGTGACTACAAGCAACGGTGAAATTCTTTCAAGTTTCAGACAGGCAGTCAAGAAAGGAGCGGTGATGTTGAGTTCAGGTAACTCTTATGTGTGACACCCAATATGTGAATTGTTCATTTTCACGCAGGTCAGTGATCAGTGTGTGATGGCGTTGCACTGATACTCTAGAAGTTGGGAGCACAAACTAGAGTAACACGGAACTTAATTTTGCTCGAGTGTTGACTGTGGTCAAGAAAAGAAGGCACTACAAGTTGTAGGTGTAGTCATATGGAGTCTTTGGAGTAGCGGCGGTGCTCATGGGATAAGCTCAAGTCCAATGTACATGGAAGTTTGACACATGGATAAATTCAGGGTTGTGGAGTATATTCGCCAAGGTGGAGTTTGTTAGAGTTGTGTCGAATATAGTGTACAAGGTAGGTTACAGTTGGACTTGTACTTGTATTGTGTTTAGATAGGATATGGAATCGTGTCCAAGTAGGACACTTGTATCCTAGGCCTCTCATATATAGCGGAGCTAGACACACGATGTAACCTATGCCAACATAATAGCATAGGCGCGCAAGGGGGAGCCGGCGGCGTGTGCCGGCGCCCGGGTGGCCGGTGTGCGGTATTGTGACGGTGTCACGGGGAGGAGCGCCCATAGTCAAGCGCCGGGGACGTAGCCATATTGGTGAACCTCGTTAACAAATCTCGGTGCCGTGCTCGTGTGATTGCTTTGTCCTTGGATGATCGACGGAGTGTCTCGGATTTATTTTAACAAACAATACAACTTGCTGAGCATCAACATGGTTTCTTTTAGACACACATCTTAAAAGAAAGAAAGAAATGGGAAGCAAACAGTCAGCCGCGCAGATGAACGTACATACATAAGTGTCTGGGAGCCGAGTGGCACGCAGGCCATTCAATCCGCCATGGACATACAGAACGGAAATGAATCGATCAGAGTACCGGACATGCGGATCCCTGCGATGCGGCGAACGACTTCAGCAAGAAGACTCCATCACCAAAACGGGCTTGGGTTTAGTTGGATGTTCTTCAAGTTGTCGCTCCAGGTCTTGCTTGAGCGCCAGGTCACAGGAACCTATAATCTGGACTTCCTTGAGTTCCTCTAGATGTGCTAGCCCAGAAATCTGCGATCCACCAGGGCAGTGAACCTTCAGCAGATGAAGATAGCGCATTGCCCCTTCTTCAAAAGCTAGCTGTAACCTGGAGCTGCAATCAATTTCGATGAACTCAAGGACCAAAAACTCCCGACCTAATTGGCTCCTGAAACAAATATTGAGCTCAACATCTTGACTTGGCTTGACACAAAGACGTAATCTTCGTAGAAATGTTATATCTCCGAGGGAATCTATCACCTCCTCCAGCATTAATACTGTCATCTCAAGATCCAACTTAATGTAATTTCTTAACTGACTGGTCCAGACTGGCAACTTACATACATGACCGTACAGCTTAAAGCTTGTTAGGTTTTTCTTTAGTGACTCCTCAGGGATGTCATCCAGACAAGAGAAGAAATCCTGGATATCCTCGTCGAGGCGCACCGACAAAGACTGCAAATGGCCCTGAGCCATGATGGCAGAATAGAAATCCACTCCCCAAACACTGTCAAAGACCGTAGTCGCGAGAAGTCGATGCTGTCAAACACATATCTATCTCTATCCCAGCTGCTTCTGATGACAAGGTGCCTTCCTGTGTACTGCGAGTTTTGGCTGCAATGCTCCTCCAGTGCAAAGACCATGTTATCTTCCATTGGCTGTGAGACAATGTACTCTCGGAAAAAACCATTGACACTGCACGAAGTCAGGCTCATGGATGGCACATTGGTTGTCACTGATTGAAGCTGGATCATACTTAGATCGATGAGATTTCCAAAGGATTTCCCCCATTTTGCTCCGCAATAGCATTAACAGTGTCTCTGGAGTAACCCTATGCAATCCACCGCCTCAACAGACGTCTTCGGCGGATGTTGTGGTTTGGAGGGAAAATGGGCAGGTAGAAGACACACGGCTTGAGGAAATCAGGACAAGAACGGAAGTATGAATGCATCCAGGCGAATAGACCCTTTAGACCATAGTGACTATCCCCCAATTCGCGTATGAAGGCCTCATTCAGATTCTCCAATGACCCTAGACGGCTGTCGATGTAACGACATACAGCGAGTATTACTGCGGGAATGTAAGCTCAGCTCTCTCCATTAGCATTACATTGGAAGGCTCCCCAGGGACCAAAATAGTGTCCTGCAATTTAACAATAATCATTAATTAGTACTCCCTCCCTATCATTATATAAGATGTTTTTTTCTATTTACAGATAGAGTACTATGTGATTAGTAGCTAGCCTTGACACACCAATTGTGATTAGAATTACTACTCCCAAAAACACTGCAAAAGAGGTTATGCTGGCCAAATACAGATGAGTAATATGCCTTCTCCGGTGAGGAATCACTGACCTAGGCTGCAAATTGACGTCTACCTCAGTAAAACTAAAAATGTTAGTTACTTGAAAATAAATCATGATTTCAAAAATCGTTTGCAAATTTGAAAAAAGTTCATGAATTAAAAAAAGTACATACGATTCAAAAACGCAAAATTGAAAAATGTTCACGAATTGAAAACAATATTCTTTCATTTAGAATATTTATGATTTCATACACAATGTTCACAAATTCAACATATTCATGAATTTAAAAATACTCATGAAAATTGAAAAAAAATCATGATTAAAAAATGAAAATTAGGAAACAATAAAAAATATAAAAAACAAAATAAAACCAAGAAAGAAAGGAAAAACCCGGTCTAGAAAGGTTCTAGAACCATCCCAAAACCAGAAAAATGAGTCTTCCTATTTGGGCTAGCCCAATCGTACCTAGCGGTAGTATATGGTGCGTGTTACATAGCTATTCCCTAACCTACGTGGGAAGTAGGATCTAGGATCCCCGGCCCGAGATGAAATTGTGAGAAAGAAAACCTTAGGATTCAGTTGGGCTGTGATGGGCTTCGTTTCAGGTTGGCCTTCTTGCTTCTCTATTCCCCCTTTCTGTTTTGGTTGCACGAGGTGTCTTAGCAACTTTTTTTCTACAAATAAGATGTCTCCACACCTGCGCTGCAATTACTCCTAAGTGCACTTAGGCTGTGTTGAGCACTTTCAACCTTGCCTTTTAGAATATTCTTGCACCATTGGCCTGGTGGCGTACTCGCGGCGCCAGCTTCTCTTCACCGTCAGCAGCTACCCATGTGGCCGCAATATCTTTGGTGGCCACAAGCAAACCCGCCACCACTGGGCATTATTGGTTGCATTCATCTCCCAGCTAGGCGATATGAGAGGGTGGCTAAGAGCAAGTACAATAGAGTAACGTGGGTGGGCTAAAAGAGATGCCACATTAAATTTGTGCCTAGTTGGAGGAGAGAGAAGAGAAGCGGGCTATAAGCTTACAACCGGCTGTAGCACGAGAGCCAACAAACATTGTGAGAGAAAGAGGTGGTGTGCAATGAAAAAACTGGTGGGTCCAGATGCTTGCATGGACTGTGCCTCCCTTGCATGCCTCCTCATGCTGGTGACATGGTGGACCCACTAATGATGACCAAGTCACTTAGAAAAAGGAAGTGAGAAGGAGATAGGGCGCTGAGGAGTAATTTCCACTCTATGGATGCAATTTTAGTTTGTTTGGTTAGCTAGGCTGGATGGAAGTCTTGGCCTGCAAGAACATCAAATCATCTCTCAACCAAGCCCTAGAAAAATGGCTGAATTGGCAGTTTCCACTCGGCTAGGCTAATCTCGTACAGGCGGGCGGGACGCCACGCGGAGCTCACGTGGACAGGGAGATGGCGCGGGCTCTTACGGATCCCAAAAAAAATAGGTGGGAGTAGTCCGATCACCTCTCACTGATCTGTTGCCTTATTTAGCGCCCTTCGACTCACCGCCTGAACCAGGCCACCAGTCCCCTGCCCCCTCAAGATCTTTGTCTCAGGCTGCTTCTTCATCAACGAGTAGGTAAGCAGCACCATCTTCTCTAGTTGGCGGTGGTCGGCGGCGGCTATTCTTCTTCCTCCCCTTCTCTAAGTTGTTCTCTGTCTCCCCCCTCTACCCTCTACCCTGGTGGTTGTAAGTAACATCACTTCCTACTCGATGTAGCTTAGGTTTGTGAGCATGTGATAGATTAGAGTAGAACTCAGGTACTATGGTATGTTATGCAATTATTGTTTCATGATGATGTGTGTATAGATGTGGTAGATCAGATGCTAGTGGTGTCATTTTGGTAGTATGGTAGGTTCTGCTTGTCGGCCATGATGATGTTCATGTTGTTGTTGTAGATGTGCATGATTTCCATGTCAGCAATGATGATGTTCATGCTAGTTGGTAAATGTGATAGTATGTTGAGCTTCATGAACAGTCCATGTATACTATGGTAAATGTGGTAGTGTGTTGTATTTCATGACCAATCCATGCTAGTTTTTAAGATGTGCTAGTGTGTTGAGCTTGATGATCAGTCCTTGTGTAGTATGGTAGTATGTTAGATGCATTGTTCTTGTTCAGCTAGTCCTGTTGCTAACACGTCCTGATGTTAAACATTGTAGGACATGACCACTGAAGACGTTAGTCGGGTCCTTGCTCCATCGAACACCCATACCTATACCTCCTATGTTAAGGACTCCCAGCCATTGCCTTCAAATACAGAGGAGGTGTTTTAGGGCCTTCGATAGCCTATTTAATGGTGGTGCTGCATGTGGTAGCTACTAAGGCATCCATTAAGGCTGTCAAGACACAGACCCCGGGTGGCAATGAAGCAGAATGTGATGAATTTGCCTCTTTTCATGTCCAACTTCATGTTGGACAAAGTGTGTTATATCATCTGTAGTGGTGTGAGGACAGATAAGGGCTTCAAGGAGGTGCACCTGAACGTTGTTGCAAAGCAGGAATTTGAGTTTATGGCACATAGGTGACCTCGACAGATGTGTACAACCTTCTTCAGAAGTGGAGAGTGAGATGGATCTAGGTTTCCAAGCTTGTGGAGGACAATAAGAGCAAGACACCTTCACCATTGTGTTGGAGATTGAGTACTACCAAGGCCACATCGAGGTTATCTAACCTACCACTTGTTTCACTTGATCTAGCATGTCAATCACTACTAACAACATTGTCTTTCTTTCTTGATCATGCCAAGGACGTTTAGTAGCCCAACAAGCCCATCTAGAACTACTCTTAGTTGTACACAATCTTTTCCAAGGGTCTGGCTACTAGAAGGCATGTCATGGGCTCTAGTGAGCCTCTAAGTACGAATTCCCTTGAGTACCCAGATACCCAGAAGTTGAAGACCATCATCCTTGATGGCCTTGCCAAAACTATTGTTGCCAAGAGGAAGATGGCGCCTTGATAGGAGGAGCGGAGCTTCTTTAGTAGCATGACCGACGTCTTCAAGGAGGTGTCAACCGTCATCAGGGCGAGCAAGCCCGCCAACATGCACCCTAACATGTACAACACTGTCGTGGATAACATTGGGTTTAGTGAGGGGCTCTCATAGCTGCTCTTAGCCATGTACTGGACAACAAGGCACAAGATCTTGGCTTTGTTGGAATGGCAGAGGGCCACATGACACTTTGTCTTAGGAGCTGACTAAACGTGTATGAAAGCACATCCACTCCCGTGGTGGTTTTGGGAATTTATGTCAACATAAATGTTATTGGACTAATGGTTTCCTTGAGAATATTTCAAGATGAGTTCAACATTAGGCACAAGTTTGGAATGTAAAGTGGACCCCACAACATGCTAAGGATAAGTGTTAGTCAAACTTCAAGACTCTTCCTCTTATATTTAAGTGATCCAAGATCACATTGAGTTCATAGGAAAGCCAATACAATTAAAAGAGGACGAGGTTGAGATAATGGATTCACTGCTCAAGTGCTTAGAGATATTGCTCCAATAGCCTCAGTCAAACTCTCACATTCCACCATGTCCAAAACCCCAAGTCAAACTCGGTCTTACCAAACTAGATGCATCTGGTCCCTGACGCTGTCCTGAACTAGGGGGTACTCACCACATCGTCTCCCGGTCAGTTAGATTGGGCCGAGGACCCCCATGGCCGTATACTCATGGGCCAATTCGGACAGCTGCCGCATACAAGGAAGATTGCACAAGACTTGGTGGTCAAGACGAGGACTCCTCCTCCACCGGCGTATTCGGCTAGGACTCTTGTTATCCTAGGCCTCTGGTGCATTATATAAACCAGGGCCAGGCTAGTCGATAGATACACAAACAATCATAATCATAGGCTAGCTTCTAGGGTTTAGCCTCTACCATCTCGTGGTAGATCAACTCTTTTAATACTCATATCGTCAAGATCAATCAAGCAGGAAGTAGGGTATGACCTCCATCGAGAGGGCCCGAACCTGGGTAAACATCGTGTCCCCTGTCTCATGTTACCATCGACCTTAGACGCACAATTCGGGACCCCTTACCCAAGATCCGCCGGTTTTGACACCGACATTGGTGCTTTCATTGAGAGTTCCGATGTGTGATCAGCAAAAGGATCGATGGCTCGTCTGCAGATTAACTGCGATGTCGAGATCTTCGTCACCGGCTTGACTGGTCACCTTGACTTGACCGAGGACTGTGCCCTACCTCCGATCGTCATGTTCGGACGAGGGCCTTCATCAACACCAACTTCGATCTCTATCAAGATCATGGAGGAAATGTCCATTGAGCTTGGGGGCCCAATGTTAACATTGCCCTCGGGCGACCGTGCTGTTTTTCTAGACAGCGAACGCGTATCCGCCGCCACCGCCTCCTCGAGTACCGTTTTAACGATCTCTTCGATGGAATTGTGCAGAATCGAGTCTACAACAACCCTAGCAAATTTTGTCGAGTTCTGATGGAGGAATCTCTGACGATCTACGATATATCGGAGCCTTGTCAAATCCAGACGGGAATCTGGACGAGTTTAGGGTGTGGTCTTCAGAGCCCAGCTCGGAAGTCCTTTGGGCAATCCAACCGTTCATCTGCTGCGGAATTCCCATATCTAGCACCCCTCAAAATTTCTGCTCGATCCGACCGTCCAAACTCCGGGAACCTTCTGATTAGTGCATCACTTTTCAGATTTTGTTTTGTGCGTGAATACAGATCCGACCTGAATTCATGTTTCTTTATGAACGTGATATTTGACAACTTTTTAAAAGGAATTTCTTCTAAGGTATTGTGCCTTGTCTTCAACACACGCCCATAAAATTTTAATCCTCCTCTGAGGTAATCTTCACCATCACGCTGGTGTCAAACCAGTCCGGCAATATAGCTCCACGACTGCCGACCTGCGCTAAACATGTCGTCGCTTTTTAAGCCGAGCTCAACTTCTTCGGATCCTCATCTTGGCGAGCCGAATAAGACTTCGGAATCACCAAGGATAAATCATCACCAATATTGCCGCCCCACAGATTACACGGAGCAGGCACACCGACATCGCCGCATGGTCACTTCATCAAACACTACTAGGGAAAAGGCTAGCAGCAGCGCGGGTTTTAGGTGTATCAGTAGCGCGGTGACCGGCACTACTAATAAGGCGCTACAGCTAACACGTAGCAGTAGCGCGTGCTCACCAGCTCTACTACTACGCAAGTGTAGTAGCAGCGCGTTTAATGGAAGCTCGCTACTGATAATAGCTATAGCGCTTCTCCTGTGCGCGCTACTGGTACTACCGCGCTGCTGCTAACTGTTCTCCACTCGCTACTGCTAATTTTAG
This sequence comes from Triticum dicoccoides, assembly GCF_002162155.2. NCBI lineage: Eukaryota > Viridiplantae > Streptophyta > Magnoliopsida > Poales > Poaceae > Triticum > Triticum dicoccoides. Next base: position 533,689 of record NC_041380.1, read on the forward strand.
TAGTTTTTTGTTTTTTCTTCGGCATATTTGTTTTGTATTTGAACAGGCTTTATAGAAGAATCTTTAGCACATACAAATATCATCATGATACACATACAAATGCCTACGAGACCACAAATATAATCATAGCATATACATACAAATAGTCTCATCATAATCATCATCCAACACAAAGTGGTATCTTGTCATCATCTTGAAAATAGCGATACATGCAAGTCTCGAATACTTGCAACTACAATGCCATCCATCTAAACAAAGGTATACGCGAGAAGAGCTATCACTATGAGTGAGAGTGGAACTATGCAGTACATGAGGTGGCGGTTACGAGTCCTCTCTCGCGCTAGCGTGAACCTCAAGTAACTAGCTTCTCCTTCTTGTCTGCTTTTCAAGCCTTTATGGCTGGCGCCCGAGAACCCATTCACTTGCGCCTAACACTCATGCCACTCGTTGTACACCCCCGGAACCTTCCCTTTGTACACAACATAGCACTTCCATCTCGCCATCAAGAAACTAGGTACCTGTTAGAGATGCATGTTCATGAAGAGGATGTACAATCATATATATGCAACAAAATATACTAGAGCAACACCGAAAAAGAAAGGGTTAGCAACTAGATGCAACATACAATACACAAATTAATTAACTAGAGGTATGCAGGTCATCGTACGCAAACTAACAAAGTAGCGTTACGCAAGTTCGGCAGGGACCGTGGACATCACAAAGTTTCATCGCTACAAAAAGTATACAAGTTCAAACGACACATATCATCATCATCGGCATCTTAAATCACTAGAAGTTCCATCCTTCCATATCATCGAGAATGGACCCTAGCTTCTTGAATGGCGTGAGGTCTAGACGTTGCATGCCTATGCGAGTTCGGACGTCAGCTCACGATATAGGGCCGTGGTGGAACATCCCCTTCTTATCGACGACTTCTTTCATGATGATCGTCGCAATGTCGCTTTGGATGCGAAAGAAGTCATCTCTAAGTTTATAATCCGCTTCTCCATGAGATTCTGGCCACTTGTGGATATGATCATCATTTCTGCTTTTCATGCGAAGCTTTTGGTGATCCGTGTTGAACTGAATCATGAGATGGACGATGTAGAATCCATCCTTCTTGCTTGGTTTTGGGACATGGATGTAGGAGAAGTTAGTTTTATGCGCGAAACCCATCTTCTTGTTCCTTTGTTTCCTGATCTGCATGTGGCCACCTCTAATGCTGAAGCCTTGGAGAGCATCATCTAGAATATTCATTATGTGGGTGTAGTCTTTTTTCTCGTAGTCTCTGGAAGGGTCAAAATACACGGCATGGGAGACTTATGGGTAAAGAACAATAAGGACGGCGCGCCCATTGCTGCGGGGAAAAGACACCTCAAATTATTCCCCATATGAGAGAGAAGGAATGATTGAAATGTACGAAAGGGTTGTCCGGAACTGACTTACTTTGGATGATAAGGCACGAGGTCAATTTCCCGGTCCTTATTCTGTACCATGAAGTTTTGGAGGTACTCCCTAGCAGTTTCACGCTCAAAGTCGCCGAGACTCAAGAAAGACTCGTGCATGTAGTACGGATCCACCACACAGATTTGCGAGACTTCTTCACTCTTCATGACGGAGCTCATATGTAGCGCAAAAAGGCAGACGATTGTAAAATCGAGCCGCCTTGTCAGAAACATCTCAAAGATATGGTCAACCCGCAAGAAGAACACCTCCGCGGGCCGTGTGTCGACGTAGCACTTCCCCTCAGGCACACGAGCCGCGTATGTCGGATATCCTGGATCCTTTGAGGCTAGTAGGCTTTTCTCAGTCGACAGCACATGGTCGTGCAGTCTCCTAAGATCCCCCGATAGTGCCTCCAGTGGTTTCGGCTGTAGCATCGGCTCGTCCGTGAGATGGAACATGGCCGCACCTTTCACGGGTACACGCTCTTCAGAATGCATCGTCTGGCTGCTTTGTGCTCTAGCTTGTTTGGAGGCAGTTATCTTCCCCGATCTCTTCCTCTCCTTTTTCTTGGGCACACCTTCTAGACCGTTCCTTAACCCCTGCCCCAGGGTTCCCGGGATAAGCACTGTACGACCCCCGGATAGTTGAGCCTGTGTTGAGGCGACATCTTCAGGCGTGTCCTATGAGGAATTCATGAAGAGAGACTTTTTCCAATCCTTCCAACGACCTTCCTGCCCGGGCATATCATCCATATCCTCATTAGCATGCTGATAGCCCGATTTTGTCATATGGTGACTCATCAGATCTATGTCACAGTCATACGCGTTTGTATTGAGGAAACCCATAGGGTCGACCTCCGTCTCATCATCCATCTGTTCTACAGGACTGATTACATCAGCCAGTAATATTGCACCCCCTTCATCACGTCGTCCACCGCTCTCACTCGGCACTACAGGAGCTGGTAATTGCGTAGGCGGGGTGGTGGTCTCGCACATGCTTGTTGATATGTGGTTATTGGTGTGCTCTCGGCTGGCTCCAGACGAATAAGATTCTTCGGCCATAGCAGCACCCAACCCTTGCAGTTTCCAATCCGTGGCGGGGTCTCGTCGTCCTCTCCCACGGGATATACCGGAGGAGGCAAATGCTCGTGCCCCGATTTCACACTGGACAAGTTAACCCTGAAGTGCCCAGCGGGGATCGGCTGGTTGTGGAACGTGGGTTGCATGGGGTTCATTATCATCCCCTTTCCCACGTCCACCTTCTGGCCTTTGATCAAGTAGAGTATGGTGCACGGGGTTTCTTCGCCCTGCAAACACATATGTCTGTGGCGTAAAACATCTGAAAGGCAACGAAAATGGAATATTCTATATATATATATATATATATATATATATATATATATATATATATATATATATATATATATATATGTTGGTGCGACATGCAATTACCGTGACGGCGTCGAGCTCAGCCAAAGACGAAGGCCCACCTAGCGTGCCAGAGACTGAGCATGGGCTGCTATGAGTGGGAACGACCGCGAGAGGAGGCCCAGTTGCGTGAGCAAGTGATGGTGCGGTGTTGCTGTAGTTCATGGAGTTGCTCCCGACGAAACTGGGCATCAGGAAATCATGTACCGTCTTGTCTGGATTTTCCTTCTTCTAGTTGATGATAGCTGGAACCAAGTTAGTAGCGAAATCATTTCTGCAGGCAGTTACAGCTGCATTGACTGCCTGCTGTAGCAACTCATTTTTCTCCTCGGCTGTTTTTTCCGCGTCCTCATCTATTTTTTTCTCGACCGCAAGCTTCACCTTTGCGTCGATGTCCACCTGACTAAACTTCTTTTTCTACTACTTGGCCTCCGGGCCCTCGGTGTAAAACACCTTCCACGTGGCGTCGTCTCCAGCGACGTGCACACAACCATATTGCGGCCGCTGGCCCAAAGGGAGTCCCTTAAGTTCGTTCAAGGCCCGGTTGAGAGGGGTGTCCCACTTGGGCCTCGTCGGAGAAGTAGGGCTTTCGGCTACAAGCTGGTGATGCTTCTCCATTAGTCTAATCAATTTCCTCGTGATCTGGTCCATGTAAAAAACCTTTTTCTCCTTGTCCCACTTGTAGCGGGCCCTGATGAAGTCACGCTCCAAGGGGTTGGTGAACTTCGCGAAAGGGGTCTGGGAGACCCGCGGCTTCACATTCTGCATCCTCCTTATCCCATATGGGCCTTTTACCGAGGTAGCCACGACTGCCGAGGCGATGCTTCCCCGTGTTCCTTTGCTGAAGGCTCTTGAATTTCGCAGCCTTAGCTTTGGCTGCCTCGGTAGCGCAAGTGTCCTTGAACTTTTCGAACTCCTCTTCCGTAATTGTCGGATTTTCCTCCAGAATCTTGGACAGGGGTTCGTCAGCCTCAATAGCTCGTTTCACCCTCCCTTTCCAGGAGGCCAAATCATTGCTAAACATTCCCATGGCGTGATTGTTAATCTTTTTCATCTTCGGATCATCCCACGGTTGTTCTCTGTTATCATCCCAGTCGAGGAACTTGAATCTCTTGTGTAACTTCGTTAGGAGCAACTGCGTCAAATGTTCTTTACTCCTTAAGTCATCGTCGTTGATGCTCACGCATTCCCGTAGGATGCATCCTAATTGGTTCCCATAGCACTTGCGAGGTTCTTCTGGTTCTAATGGCTCAAACTTGCCAGGTGCCATCTTTGTGATCACAAGTCGTCCAATCCCTAGTTTGTTAGGTATTTGTATCCTCTGCTTTTTATGCTTCCTCTTTTCGGTAGCGGCATCGGTGCCGGTACCTTCCCCGTCGGTACCTTCCCCGCCGGTCTTGGCGCCGCCATCGGTGTCGGCGCCATCGGTGTTGATGTCGGCGTCAGTACCATCATCGAGGACGACCTGCAAACCTTGCTTAGCAGTCAAATAGTCGAGGTACTCTTGTTCACCCTCATAATCCATCTCGTCTGCATCTTGGTCAGAAGGCTCAGTTTCTTCGTTTTTCGACATGTTTCCTATGATTAAGTGTCCTCGTTTATTTCTAAAATTATGAATAAATGTGAAATGACATAAAAAAGAAATCTATGTGCCAGCACTCAATATGCCAACTATGTAGCACAAATCATGCCTTTATTCACGGCAAATTTCGGCATGACCTTTGCTAAAAAATGGACATATCAAGCACCTGAAATTCACCGGAACGGAAATGAATCAACATTCCGGCGTAACATAGGCCACTCGGATCATTTACCAAAATTGAACCAAAACATCACATGTCGAAATGACATGTTCAAATTCCAAACATGACATGTCCAAAACATGACATATCCACATATCACATGTCTAGTTCAAATTTGCATATAAATTTAGCCTACCTAAATTTGGTTTAACAAGGGATGTTGATTTGGACAATTGCTAAATTCATAACTAAATAGATAACCTAATTAACCTACTGCCCTAACTAAAACCTAAGTAAATTAACCGAAGAACCCTAGCTAGCAGAGAGGGGGGGGGTTTACAGAGGGTGCAGGGGCGAGGAGGCAGGCCCGACGACGGCTGAGGTTGGGAGGGGAGGAAGCAGAGGAGGGAGGCAAGGGCCGACGAGTCAGGGGCGAGCGCGCCGGG
>NC_041380.1:539084-539677 GCF_002162155.2 Triticum dicoccoides
AGCGCCGACTCGGGGCCTAGCGCCGGGGTCGGGGGCGAGCGCCGGGGTCGGGGGCGAGGGCCGGGACGGGGGCGAGCACCGGGGCGCAGCGGTGCGACGGGGGAGAGTGGGGATTTGGGGGGAAAAGAGGCGGTATGAAGCAGGGAGAGTGAGAATTTTGGGTTAAGTGGACGTAGTAGGAGCGCGTTTAGACAAAACGCGCTGCTACTACCTTGACTAGTTGTAGCGCGTTTAGACAAAATGCGCTGCTACTACCTTCACTAGCTGTAGCGGTTTAGATAAAATGCGCTGCTACTACATTCATTAGCTGTACCGGTTTAGATAAAATGCACTGCTACTACCTTCGCTAGCTGTAGCGGTTTTATAAGGAAATCGCTAGTGCTAGCTTGGCTGTAGCTGTTTTATAAGGAAATCGTTACTGCTAGCTTGACTGTAGCTGTTTCTCCCACTTTTATTTCCTGAGAGCAGTGAACGAAGGGAAGGCGATATATATTGCATCATTTGACGGTTAAATATGTATATAAAATAAGAACATATATATACATCATTGGACCCATGCATAATAATGGCTAAGTGTGTATACAAAATAGGAA
>NC_041380.1:540153-566603 GCF_002162155.2 Triticum dicoccoides
TTACATCATTTGACCGACAACATGCAGTTCCTCAGCGCTGCCGTTTTCGTTTTTGAGTCAGCTTCTTTCCCTTCTTGTTCGTCGAAGAATAATTGAGCCCCTCATTGTGACATTGCCTTGTCCATGGAGTACGATTTTTCTTAGGTAATGTAGTATTGATTCTTCTTTTGACATATACTTCATCATCATCGTCATCTTCCCTCATTGGGTTGCCGTACTGATCATAGTCTTCCTCATTGGCGACTCCATCCATTCCAATGATGTTCCTTTTGTCTCTCCTCACGACAACACGACTGGGATTGCATGGGTCGGTTATGAAGAAGCATTGTGTCACGTGCTTAGCGTGTAACCATGGCTCGTTTTTGGCGATAGCGTTCATGGTAACGCTCTTGGTGTCGGGTATAGTCATGGTAGTGAAAATCCGGTTTTCTCTTTCGACATTCTTAGCCCATCTGACACGGAACATCGTCGTGTTGTGCAGTCCAAAGTAGTCAAGCTCCTAGATCTCCTCGACCCTTCCATAAAATCGTTCAGTTGCGCCGTTGTCGCTGCCGGTCATGCATTCCATCGTCACCCCTGAGTTTTGATCATCACTGTCCATATCTTTAGCCTCCTTGTAGAACGTGTATCCGTTGATATCATATGCCTGATAGGTTACAAGGTTGGGCGAGGGGCCATGTCCTAAGGCGTATATGAGCAATCCGTCCTTAGAGCCCTCCTCCGAGGGATTAGCAATAATATGCTCTTTGAACCAATGCAGGAAAGTGGAGTTGTGCTCTCTAGTAACTTCGGCATCTGTCCTGCATACCCCCGGTCACGATACTTCTTTGCGATAATTTCTTTGTGCAGTGCCACGAAAGGATCTACCTCGTCTAGGTGTTGCAGCACTACCAAGTTTGCTCTGTCAAAGTCGCTGCGTTGATCTGAGTATGCCACGTGTAGTTCTCTGTGATCGTTGCAGTGACCTTCTCCTTCGAGCCTCCCATCGTGCTTGTTAACGGGCAAACCAACACTAACACCAGGCGGCTGGTTTGCGCCATATAGAAAATTCTCACAGAAAGAGATGCACTCTTGTGTCACACAGACCTAGACGATGCTTCCATCAGGACGGGACATGTTACGAACGAATCCTTTGATGATCCCATTCATCCTCTCAAACGGCATCAGGTTGTTCAGGAATGACTGCCCCGGGTCTATTATGTCATCCACAATATGGACACACAGATGCACCATCATGTCAAAGAACGCGGGCGGGAATTACATCTCAAGCTCATTCAGTATCACAACGATCTCTTCATGTAGCCTTCGGAGCTGCTTCACACTGATCGACTTTTGAGAGATGACGTCGAAAAAGTTGCAGAGACCAATAAGCGTGTCACGGACGTGCTTGTCCATTATCCCTCTAAGGGCAACAGGTAGTATCTGCGTCATCATCACATGACAGTCATGGGACTTCATCTCGCTGAACCTTTTCTTGTCCGTGTCTAGATATTTGTTTATCTTGCCACAGTAATTGGAACTAACTTTGACTCCGGTAAGGCACTTAAAGAATTGATGGAACTCAGCCTGACTTAAGGTGAAGCAAGAAGGGGGGCAATAATCCTCTTTCTTTATTTTTCTTACGGGGTGGCATGTGCAGAACTTCCCTGATTTTCAAATCTTGCAAGTCTTTTCTTGCCTTCGGCCCATCCTTGGTCTTATCCCGCATGTTCATCAATGTTGCGAGCAAGCTCTCAAGGACATTCTTACAGATACACATTTGATCAAGGCAATGAGGTGTATCGAGTTTGTGCCAGTACTCCAAGTCCCAGAACACAGACCTCGTCTTCCATACCTTCAGCAGCGGCTCTGGCGCCTTTCTCATCGTCTTTCTCGGCACGGGGAACTCCTTCCAGTTTTTCAATAGCTCATCGATTTCGGCACCGCTCCGCTTACATGGAGGTCCTCAATGCTCAGCATGACCATTCAATAGATCTCCATGGTTTCTCCATGGGTCGTCTTGTTCGAGCCATTTTCGATGCCCCATGTACACGATTTTCCCAGACCCGCCATCTTTCCTTGACGTTAGCTGCTGAGACGTCATATCATCCATGCACCACGTGCATCCGCAATATCCATGGCACACCTGGCCTGCCACATATCCGTAACCGAGATAGTCCTGCACTGTCATGATCAGCGCGGCTCTCATGTTGAAATACTCGCCTTTGCTGGCGTCCCATGTCTTGGCCGGTGTTTTCCATAACGTGTCTAACTCCTATTGAAGTAGCCCCGGATACAAATTAATATTATTTCCTGGTTGTTTCGGCCCTTGAATAAGCATGCTCATGTGAATGTACTTCGATTTCATGCACAACCAGGGGGGAGGTTGTACATCCATACAAACACGGGCCATGTGCTATGGTTGGTGTTCTGGTTGCCAAATGGGTTCATGCCATCGGTACACGCGCCGAGCACGATGTTCCTTGCATCACATTCAAAATACCGATAGAAACTGTTCAATGCTCTCCACTGGCTTCCATCCTTGACGTGTCATAGCTTCGGATCATCTCCATCATCGGGCTTCTTCCTCTCCGCGTGCCAACGCATTAGCTTTGCTTCCTTGGGATCTACAAGATACCTCTGGAGACGGGGAGTGATCGGTAAGTACCATACCACTTTCTGGGGACATTTCTTCCCGGCCTTCTTGTATCGAGAAGCATTGCACACCGGACAGCTTGTTTTTTCCGCGTGCTCCTTCCGATAAATTATGCAATCATTGATGCATGCATGGTATCTAACGTGTGGCAGATCAAGAGGGCACACGATCTTCTTGGCCTTATCAACACTACTAGGACATAGATTACCCGCGGGAAGAATATCCTTTAGGTACTAGAGATGCTCATCGAGGCTAGTGTCAATCCATTTGTTTTTAGGCTTCATCTTCAGGAGTTGGAGCGTGAAACTCAAGCGGGTCACCTCAGGATTGCAACCATCATACAATGGAGTGTTCGAGTCTACCACCAGTTGCTCCAGCTTAGCCTCCTCTCTATAAGCAGCTCTCTCAGTACTCATCTCCTTGCAAAGCAATGCTTGAACATGAGGGTCCCGGATGATTGAACTTAGTACCAACGAACTCTGCTGCGTGGAGTCCATGTCGTTCTCTCCGCCGCCATGTCCGGCCCCTTTTCCGCCGCCATGTCCGGCCCCTTCTCCGCCGCCATGTCCGGCCTCTTCCCCGCCGCCATTATCGATCATCTCTTCGTCTTGCCCCGTGTCATCATTGCCTGCCCCATCGGCATCCTCAACATCGTCATCCTCATCTTCAATTATCCACCGAGTATAGCTATCCATGAAACCAGTCATGTGCAGGTGCGCTTCGACACGACCATCGTCATGGGGGTCGAGCCAAACTATTCCTTTGCATTTTCGACACGGACATAAAACCTCCGTCTGGTTATTTTCTTTCATGTCCTGCACCGCCGACCGCAACCACCTGTCCACCATCGTTCCACTGACCATCGTCAACTCTGCATGGTAATATAATAAACAAATTGATTATAAAAATGTGTGCATGCATCAAAGTCATAAAAAAATTCGGCATGACCTTCCTTAAAAATAGGACATATATAGATCTAGAGTTTGCCCGGAATTTGCCGAAACGGAAATAAATCGACATTTCGGCAAAACATAGGCAACTCAAAAGCACAATTTGGCATCAACTCATGCCACACACACAATTTCCATAAACATATCACACACACATAAACATATTTCCATTTTGCAAAAGCATGAAATTTTAATCACCTATATCTCGAGATCGAGCACACGGTGGAGATGATGATGTAGGGAGATCAAAAGTGCACAAAGCTCTTCTTGACAAAGATAGATCTAGTTAGGGGGCAAATAGGTCACTTAACTAAATACTACATCTACCTAGCTACCTAATTTGGGAGGAGACAACTTCAACTAGTGGAGGGGGAAGGAAAAATAGAAAGGAGATGCATTAATGGAGGTGGTGTAGTTAGGTAGGAGTAATGAAGAGGGAGAAAGGTAGGTCGAAGAGGGAGAGTAATGGGGGAGAAGTATTGAGGAAGAAGAAGAGTGAGAGTGGGAGAGGTAGGGGAAAGGGAGAGGAGGGGGAGGGGAGGGGAGGGGGAGGGTGGGTGGGGAGAAAAGGTGGTGGCTGCGGGTTAGCTGTAGCGCGGGACGTAAACCGCGCTGCTGCTAAGAAAGTAGCAGCAGCGCGCTTTAGGTACAAGCACTACTGCTAACCGGGACCAAAAGTCTGCCAGATTTGAAAATTAGCAGCAGGGACCTCAGAAAAACCGCGCTACTGCTACAGCTATAGCAGTAGCGTGGCTCGTGGCACCGCGCTGCTGCTAAATGGAGTTGGGTGGGCACTGTCGGTCCATATTTGTAGCAGCGCGGGTTACGCCGAGCGCCCTACTGCTAAGCACTTGTCAGTAGCGGGTTTTCCACACCCGTGCTACCCCTAATTAGCAGCGCTCCTTTTTGAGCCGCGCTACTGCTAAGATTTTGTGTATAGGGTTTTCCCTAGTAGTGAAACATGCATTGGCCGCGCCACAAGTTAGGACCTGGGTCGGCATGGCCGCACTGTTGCTTCTTCGAGCCAATGTCCGTCACGCCGAACTACTTCAACACCTCGGCTGACATGGCAGCTACAACGACTCCTCACCGGCCTGCTCCGTCACCTCGACCAGACTGGGAACTTGGCTATTTCTTCATCAACATACTCCGGTGACTTCGGCGTCACTAGCCGACCAGCTTTGTCATGTTAGCTGGACCGAGGGCTTTGCATCGGCAAGCCAACCTTTGCCAGCATCACCAGGCCATCACTTTATCGCCCATCAAGCAATGGGTGTGCGGATCGATTCCCGATTTTGGGAGTCGCTTTTCTTTGGAATGCTACAACAAATAAACTAGGTGCTATTAATCCTAACATTTTTTGCTTGTTCGGTTTATTTTTCTTAAGGAATTATTACTCTGGTTTGTTCCATCATCTGTACACAGGTCTACCAAATGGCGGCCACATTAAAAACGGTCGCGTGGTGGTTCGGTCAGTTTCCATACATAGTTCGGCGAACACCGCATCCGGAGCCCTGCATCGACATTGGCTTCGGCGCCAGGCCACATTACTCTGGTTTGTTCCATCATCTGTACACAGGTCTATCAAATTCAGGCTTTGTCACACCTTCACTGCATCACGCTGACGCCCTGTATTGACATTGGCTTCGGCGCCAGGCCACATTTCTTTAAATAAATTATTTTTGTGTAAAGCAATTATGCAAGGATTATATATATATATTATTATTTCCTGGACCGCACTGTTTTATGTGTGCAGGTAATCGATTTTGATTGCATTAGGTGGTCACTATTCCGGAGTGCCGAACTCCTTGCTCGGACACCTCGGGCCTGGGGGCTGGGACCTCGGCCATGCCGAGGACTGCGAACCTTGTCAGATCTATCACAGATCAATGGGTGTCTTCGTCCCGCCACAAGCCCGAATCACATCAACAACACCGAGCACATTAACTAGCTAAGTTGCTTTCATGCTCAAAAACTTTCAGTTTTAAATTTTGTTCGGTTCCACCAAGCATTATACTTTTTGGCACAAAGTTGTTTGTGACAAAGTTCCTTGTCAAAACTTTGTTTGCGACGCACATATTCAAATACCCCGTTCATTTGGGGGCTCCCTTGATGGAGCTTTTCCTCTTGCATATGATTATACTTGTACGGCTTCGTTCCTTGTTCGTGTATTACGCCACAATATGCACCATGTTGACCTAAGTGATTTGCAAGCTGGGTTGCCTCGCTCCTGTGTTTACCCCTATGTTCCCGATTGATCGGCTAGGGAGTAAAGGGAGCACCTCTGCGATTGTCATGACCAGGTCATCCGAGCGCTGACCTCAGACTGGGTGAAGCCGAAAGCTAGTGCTCTTATTGTTTTCAATCATGGCGGCACACAACGGAACTCATGAGTACAAAAAATCTATTGCACAAGTCTCATAGTAATAATGAGCACCAAAGAAAGGTATCGGTGGGGGTACTATTTTTTCGAAGATGCTTCTTAAATTTTGTCAGTAATATAGCATAAGTTCCCTAAGCGCACTTTGAATGTTACAGCCTTATGGCCTGATTGCCTGGTCATCGGAAACACCGTCGATACTCTCGACAGGTGTGTACATGACACTTTTCGGCCCTTGGCCGAAGAGGGAGAATCCGACGGTTGGTTAAGACGCATTTAAAGTTCAGGTGAACACATATATGATATAAGTACTTCGGTACATGCAATCATTATACATAAAATTCTTTTACTCAAGTCACTTGGGGGCTCTTAAAATTTACACTACTAGGAAAAGGCCTACTAGTGGCGCACCAGTTTTGCCTACTAATGGCGCACTACTGGTGCGCCACTAATAGCATGCCACTAGTATTATATACTAATGGCGCACCACTGGTGCGCTATTAGTATCTGGTATACTAATGGCGCACCACATCATGCGCCATTAGTATAGACCAACATGCGCCATTAGTATGCCTCCCAGGGGGCCATATTTACCCATGTGCTTTGGCATACTAATGGCGCACTGTGGCGTGATGCACCATTAGTATCCTTTGGCACACTAATGGCGCACTGTGTAGTGATGCGCCATTAGTATCCTTTGGCATACTAATGGCGCACTTTGAGGTGATGCGCCATTAGTATGAATATTAGGTTTTATTTTTTTACTTTTCTGATTTTTGCACAGGTTACAAAATATATTATTGGATAGAATATAGACAACACCACACAGCAACAGCAGATTCATCGAATACAATAGAAGATTAGTCTCCAAATACAATTCATCATATTAGTCTCCGAATTCAAAAGACCGAACAAAGATAGAACATTACAAGTCTCGAGAGCGCGAGTAGCGAGTTTGTCTTCACATTACAAGTCGATATCGATCATCTAAACTACCATCACATAGAAGAGAGCTACGGTCATCACGATGAGCATCATCGTGATGAAACTGGTCTTCATCCGGTTCCTCCAACGTTCCCTCCTCTCTTCCACTAGAAAGCGGGCGTATCTAGATTCCGCCTCCGCCCTAGTGGTGTACCCTTTGTAACTGTTACCCCTGAAACGGTGAACCTGTCTCCGACACTCCTCGCAGTCGTCGTAGACTCCGGGAACCTTACCCTTGTACACGACATACGACGGCATCTCTATGCACAAGCCAAACAACAGACAATACATAAGCAATATATAAGTATGCAACAAAAGGATCGGAAGAGAAAAGCAAGACATTAATAGCATGATTCATGGTCCTATTAATAAATAGCATCGATTACATCTAAGTTGAACGACTGTCCAAACCAAAGAGACATACAATTCATTAAAGTTTAATTACAACATGAGCCAATCAATGTTTCAGGACTACACATAGCATCACTACTTTCGACTCGACTCATGGGACCGGAGCGTGGATGAACCTGCCGTCTGTCGTGATGGTCATGAAATCACGGGCGTTGTCAGCCTGCATTTGTAGCGTTGTGTCTATCTCACTGTTGGACGGTTGATATCTGAGGTAGAACTGCCCCGAGGTATGAAGGACATCTTGATGGATGATTTCCGTAAACTCCGACTGGATGCGAAAGAATTCTTGTCTGATGTCCGCGTCCTGGATTGCCGACAAGCTCGCGGCCTAATATTTGAGATTATCTGGAAGCAGAAGGTGATGATGGTCCCGTACGATCGCCCGCATGTGATGGAGGGCGTAGTAGGCATCCTTCTGACCGCCAGGCGGCTGCTTGACGCAGCAGAACTTAGTATTGTGGGCGAACACATGCCTGCCGTACCTACGAACTGGCCTGGTGAAGGTGCCTCCAGATTTGGCGTAGCCGGGGAGAACATCATCAAGAACTTTCTTGATATTTGTGTAGTCTATCTTGGAGTCACGGTTCGGGTCGAAATACGTGGCCATGGAATATTTCGGGCTTAAGAGGATGGGTGTGCAATGTGTGTCACTGCACAGAACACAGAATGTTAGAAAAAAAAGAACGATCAAAATCTAAGAAATCATATGTTACGGGGCGGTCACTACTAGGAAAAGGGCTATAGATGAAATTGACACTAATGGCGCACCAGAGAAGTGGTGCGCCACTACTATATACTAATGGCGCACCATGTGGTGATGCGCCATTAGTGTGGAAGACACTAATGGCGCACCAAGCACAAGGTGCGCCACTAGTAACAATTTTTTTTCATTTTTCCAAACATACTAATGGTGCATCCAGGCAAAGTGCGACATTAGTAGTTCTAACTAGTAATGGCGCACCAGTCGTAGAGTGCGCCACTACTGTATTTTTTTTATTCTTTTTTTTGCAACACTACTAATGGCGCACCGTTGCAAAGTGCGCCATTACTAATTTAAACTAGTAATGGCCCACTATGCCACGGTGCGCCATTAGTATATTTTTTATTTTTTTGCAAAACTACTAATGGCGCACGGCCAGGAGGTGCGCCATTAGTATGTTGGGTTACTAACGGCGCATGGTTGTGTGGTGCGCTATTAGTAACCTGGGACCAGCTAGATATTTTGGACAGCCACACCTACAAACTCACTTTCCCCACTTCATTCCCTCCACATCCTTCTCCAAGCTTGTCGGCTGCCTCCTCCTCCTCACCTCATTTGCACCATAGATTCATCAAAATTAAGTGGTGAAATTACCTTTTTTTGATAGGTAAGTAAGGGGAAAGCTATCTTCATGTTGTAGATCTACTTTTTTTCTCCCTAACTCGCTCCAACAACGTGCACATGCACTTTTTGTGGCCTAGCTAGATCTATGTATGTTTGTGGTGTTGCATATGTTTGTGGTGTTGCATATATGTTTGTGTTTGCAGGTACCGGTATTTGAAATACGATAGTTGCCAATATTTTGCCGGAATGTTGATTCATTTTCGTTTCGGCGAGAATTTTGGCACTATGCATTCTTTTTGGTCCTATTTTTAGGGAAAGTCATGCCAAATTTTTTATTGGTTCTAAAATATCGTTTCGCTCTACCCCGCAGGCGACCATGGTCCGCACGATGACCGAAGGCATCGTGAATAGGTTTTTGAGCTCCGCAAAGGCCGAGATGCTTCATAAGAATGAGACGGAGATAAGATGTCCGTGTCGAAGATACAAGCTGAAGAGCCTTATTGCGGACCCGGATTCCGGGCAGGTGCGGGACCACCTGGTCTTGCGTGGTTTCATGGATGGCTATCGGTGGCAAGGTGATGAAGATGACAATGAAGTCGTCCATGGGGGCCGGGCAAGAAATGAGGAAGGGCAGCAAGACAACCACCGCGGCTCGGGCGGGCGAGAAGACGAAGAATCTCCAGGAAAGTAAGGCATGAGGAAGTTATCCTTATCTGGGTTTGCCAGAATGACACCTTTGAGGTATGAACTCGCGACTTGGCGGTCCCCAGCGCTGCCCAAGAGCTTGGCATGCATGTAGAAGGGGTCGACTATCACGATGTCCGGGGTCTTGTCTCTAATGATCCGCATCTCCATACTCAGCGAAAACAGCCGAACGAAGGTGTAGTGCAGCGGATGAAGGTTAAACATAGCAAAGATGTCATCAAACCGTAGGACGATCGTACCCCCGATGGCGCCATCCACAAAGCCCTTGCCCTCCGGCACCTAGGCCACGAAAACCGGGTATGCCACATCATTCTCTCCGAGACGACGCTTCTCCAAAGAAAGAACACTGTCATGCAAACTCCGCATAGCACCGGTTGCAACATTGAGCATATTTGTCGGTAGCATCGCCCTACCCGCCACATCCACTATCCTCGAGATATCCTTAGGTGAAGGTGGCCCGTCTTCAGAACGGATCGTACTCGGTGCCAGCTCGCTCGCATCGGCGCCCTTTTTAGCCTTTCGTTTCCATCCCTTCTTCTTGATCTGCTGTAATGGGACCGAGTTCTGCTCACAGACCACCTTCTTGAGCGTGTTGGGGCTGATAATATTTTGCACCTCGGCTATCTGAGGCTCGGTGAAGGCGGCAGCTGGAGGCGTCTCCTGAGAACTGAACGCCAGACCACGCCTATTGCAATTGGGTTTCTCCGCCGTACTAGCTAGATCGCGGTCGTCTTGGTTGGGTTCTTGAGAAGGAGGCCCACAGAACTCGTCACCGTACCCATGTTCGGCAAAGTACTTATCGACATTGGTAAATGTACCATTGTCGTTGTCATCGTCGTCCGAATCCTATGCCATATGCATGTCCAGATCCTCTGCCATAGGGATGTCCGGCATGTTCGATAGCGTTGCGGCGTTCTTTCCATGGCTTGGCGTCGGCACGACTGGCGGTCTTGTCTGTGGGGTGGTGTCCCCCGCCCCCAAACAAATCTGGCTCTTCGGCCAAAGCAGGGGCGAGCTTACACAGGCGCTGAGGGTCATCTCATCTTCTTCGTCGGCCCCAGCGGGTCGAATCAGAGGTAACAGCTCATCGCAGCCTGGCAGCACCCGAACCATTTCAACCCTATACACTATGGGTGGCATCGGATTATCGTGGAACACGGGGTTGCCCGGTTGAACGATTCTGCCCTTGGCGACATCGACCAACTCGCCACCCACGAAGTGCAGGAGAGTGCAAGGAACGTCGGTGGCACCCTGCGAAAACATGTAGGGCATCAGGGATGCCCAATCAAAGGCAAGGAGATGAAGTCATCGGCCGAGAGGCTTAGTTACCGTGATGCCGTCGAGCTCGGCTAATGTCGAGGCACCGCCAACAGCGGGCGTGCAACTGACGGAGGGGCCGCTTGCTAGCGAGGTGCCGGCCGGTATACACCCGGGTGCATTAAGCTCCAACGCCCATGCCAGCGCCGGAGACACGAATACCGCCTCCGCCGGAGACACCAATGGCGCCACCGGTGACACCAATGGCGCCGCCTACGCGTTGTGTGAGTTGCTGGCCGTGAAGCTGGGAACCGGGGGAGGCACCATGGCGTTGAGCGTCGTTCCCAATTGTTGTTGCACTTGCTCTTGGACAATCTCCGGAATCCGCGCCACTAGTGCCTTGAGTGCTTCAACCTCACGCGACTGGCTTTCCGAGATGGTGTTTTTCTCCTTTCACCCACCAGCGGTATAGTATGACGACCATTATGTGGACAAGCCTTTGTCGGCCACACGACCAGCTGACGTCGGCTTACTGAGCTTATCCTTGTTTTTCATTACGTTCAACGCCCTATTTAAAGGGGTGTCGAAAGGGGAGCTCTAAGACGACCCTGCGCTACTGCTTTCATTGTCCTGCGGAAGGAACGTGAACCATTTAGAAATATTGGGGATTAATTAGAATGCAACCATATGGAGCTAATTACGCGGAGGTGTATTCCTTACCAGAACAAGCTCAAGCGCCCTGGTCTTCGGATCCGTGGTAAGCTCCTTTGTTACCGGGTCCTCCTTGTACCGGGCCATGAGAAAGTTCCTGGTCTACTTGTCACGGTATTTCTCGAAGCGGGGCGGTAGGCCTTGCTCGGCACGCTCCGCGTCCTCCTTGTCCCATATAGGATCCACCACTCTGTAACCACCGGGACCGAGTTGGTGGACCCCTAAGTTCAACTTCCGCATTTCTTTCCCCCATTGACTTGATTCAGAGGTTGCGCTGCTCTCGCACTTGATCTTGAACTCCTTGTAGTCATCTTCACTCATCAAAGGATATTTCGCCTTGATCTTCTCATAACTAGCACCTTTTTCAATCATTGCCTTCATCATGCTTCTCCAAGTAGACAGGGTCGTGCTCATCCTCGTGAGGGCGGCACTGTTCACTTTATTCCCTGAGAGGCGTGTGTTTGCAAACTCAGCGGGGAACTTGTATCATTCCTGCAGCTTCGTGAAGAGGAGGCTGTGCAAATTCCCTCGGTCCTTATGCCTTAGGTTCTCGGTGTTGATCGAGACGGTGCTCCGGAGAATGCATCCGAGCTGAACCGAGTACCCCTTGACTACTTCTTTGGGTGCCGTCGGATGCCTGTCGGAGTTCACTTCAGTAAATTAATCCTTGACGGTGTCGAGCATGCTCGGGCGCCGGTCCTTCCGTTGCCTCTTCGGTTGGCTGCCATCTGTGCGTGCGCCGCCATCATCAGTGGTGGCATCCTCGGCGGCACCATCAGTGGTGTCATCCCCGACGCCACTAGGGGTTGTGTAGTCAGGATCGGTGTCTTCCGCGGCGTCCTCATAGTGGTGAGGTTCTTCCTCCAACTCCTGGGACAGCTCCCAGAATTTCTTGCCGCCCGAACCGCCGGCCTCATCATTGTGGGCCATGTTTAGCTCTAAATAGGAAAAAAGTTTGGTCAAAAAGTTGGTTATTGTCAAGGAATAAGATCATGGTCTCATCATTTAGGGTTTGTCGACACCGAGGCATCCTAAAAGCTAAGCTTTTATCATTTAGGGTTTGTTGACCCCGAGGCACCCTAAAAGCCTAAGCGTACATCATTTAGGTTCTCATCGACACCGAGGCACCCTATAGAAGCCAAGGTTTCATCATTTAGGGTTTGTCGACGCCGAGGCACCCTAAATGCTAAGTTAGGTTTTCATCATTTAGGGTTTATCGATGCCGAGTCATCCTAGGTTGGGCCTAATCACTTGGCACTAATCACTTGGCTCTATTGCCATCTATGTTGGGTTTATCATCTAGGGTTTATCGACGCTAAGGAGAATTCTAAGTTGGGCCTAATCACTTGGCTCTATTGCCACCTATGGTTTAATGCAACAAGAATGGCGGGGCAGTTGATCCTACTTAACTAAGTACTAAGATACCCCGGCCCATGCATTAGTCGCAAGTACCCCATATGTCCTATTTTTAGCAAATTCATGCTAAAATTCACGGAAAATTTCAGCATGACCTTTGCTGAAAATAGGACATATGGAGTACCCGAATTTGCCGGAACGGAAGTTAATCGACATTCCGGCAAACTCAAGGGCCTCTTGGGGTACCTGCAAAATCATCACGACACGATGGTCGGAGACAAAACCCAGCAAACTTGGCATGTAGTGCCTAACCAAGTTCCACATTTGTTTAGCCACTAAGTAAAAGTAGTCATAGAACAAACAGTGAGCCTCAACTTCAGCATAAGATTGGCAATTTTTGCCAGCCACATTCTGACGCTCACTATGATTATCCTCAGTGAGTGCACAGTTATTAACTAATTATCTTAGCTCCGATCCAAGCTCATCTGCTCCGTGTGGTACAAACCCCCTACCAGCTGCGAGAAATATTATGAATTCGGTAACAAGTTGCTAACACTAGCCCTTCTGAACAAATCTAGGGCATTCAAGAGTGAGGCATCAGTTACTGTATGCTTAGACAGTTTAGTTACTCTGCTCATATTTCCATGGACACTCCAGAAAATAACATGCTGAAAGGACGAATAAACAGAGGATCATCAAAGGACAAAACGACTGTCTTAAGAAACTACTTTTTGCTGAACAAAACAACATTTTATAGTATATTAATGTAATAGTAGTACTATGAAACAGATCACGGGCACTGGAGTATACAACAACAGTGCATCACACAAGCAGACAATATTTTTCACGAAAACAACGAGAAAATGTGGGGAAATCGTAAAAGTGCATGCTGTTATGAAGAAAATGAGTCACTCACATCTCATGAGCTAGAGGCGTTTCTAAGTTCCCATAACCCCAGCAACTATAGGCTATCATGAATGGGTCCTCTTTCTCTGTATTTGTTTCACAGATGTGCAACTGAACTTATTCAGTCATCAAGCAACATAGTACGTGTTCTAGAATCTAGTGACCTCGGCTGAATTTGGTTTGGTGGCACTTGATATACACGTAAAATACAGGTTGGGGATACTCCTTGGTTTCTTCAAATTCAACTGAGCAGTAAATACAATACGGAGGATTCATCCCACCACACAAATCTAAAACTACACAGCATCGCAAAATCATGAACAGACAAAGAACAGAGCAAATAATTTACGGTAACTCAGAGAGATTTCTGACATTTTCTTTCTCAGCAGAACAGAACACATCGACACCATTACCAAAACAACAAACACTAATTCTATTAGGAAGCACTAGACAGTAATCGACTAAGCCTTCTTGGGGGACAGCAGGGGGTAGTGACTGCTTACATCGAGGCGGAGGTCGCGGGGCAGCAGGGACAGGAATTTGGGCGGGAGCACCAAGCAATCCTACCATCGGAACAACGCAAACAAAAGTTCAGAGGAGAATCAGGAGCCCATCGAATCTACAGGCTTCACCAAAATTTAAACTGAATGTACATACGAAGAGCCAGAGGAGAATCGGTGGCTTACTATGAGTTCCCGGAGGAGGGGCAGGACAGGCTCCTCGTCGGGGTCGGCGCCGCCGCCGGTCGAGGAGGAGGCGAGGGGCTTGGAGGAGTCGGAGGAGACGGTGAGCGGGGCACCCAGGCACCTTCGCCGCCGTATGTGGGTGCGTGAGGGGCGGGAGTAGCCGGAGCACGAGGTGGCGGTGGCGGACGGACGGCGAGGTCGGTGAAGAGAACGGCGACGGCGCCGCAACGAAGCCGCGTGGGCTAGCGTTAGTCAGCCGCGGGGGCGCGGGGGCGGCGGGGGTGCAGTCCGGCGGGGGTCGGGGCAGCGGCATCGTGGGTCGGGGCAGCGCGCGGGTGGATCTGGCGAGGAAGATAGGGATGAAGGGGATCTGGCGAGGGAGAGGGAGGAATTAGCTAGGGGGAATCTTACTAATGGCGCACCCCGTGGCGGTGCGCCATAAGTATGTTTTTTTAGATAGCAATGGCGCACCCCCCGTCGGTGCGCCATTAGTAATCTTTTTTTTATATAGCAATGGCGCAGCAGCAGAAGGTGCGCCATTAGTAATCTTTTTTATATAGCAATGGCGCACCAGCCAGAGGTGCGCCATAAGTAATTTTTATTATTATTATTTTTTGTTGCATCTAATATTTTTTATGAAGATGAATATGAATATGAAACAGTAATATTTTTTTATAAAAACAGTAATCATTTTTTAAAAAATATCATCAAATTTGTTATTTGAAAATATTTATGAATATGAAAAAGTATCATCAAATTTATTATTTGAAAATATCATCAAATTTGTTATTTGAAAATATAATCAAATTTGTTTTTTTTTGCAATTTTAGTTGCATTTATTTGTGACGGTGGAGCGGGCCGGGGAGGGTGCGGTGGGTCGTCGGAGGGGGATCAAGATCTGGCGAGGTGGGATAGCGATCGAGATGGAGGGGGATCGAGATCGAGTGTCCATGAAATTTAAAAACATTCATGAGTTCAAAAAGTGCCCATGAAATACAATCGAGAAATGAAGGCTACAATTTAAATACAATCGATCTTAGCTAGCTATCTGCTCATAATCTTCTTGCCCTTATTTTTCGTAAATGGAGTTCTTCTCTTGAACGGACGTCCTTTAGGTAGGGTGGTCCTGCTTCTTCTTGTGGTGTATGCTGCTACTTCATCGTCGTTGTCATGTTCGATCTTTGGGTCGCCGTACTTGTCGAAGTCTTGCTCATTGGCTACTCCATCCATTCCTATGATCTTCCTTTTGCCTCTCCTCACGACAACACGACTGGGCTTTGACGGGTCGGTAATGAAGAAGTATTGGTTCACTTGGGAAGCCAGTATCCATGGCTCATTTTTCGCGGTGACGTTTGCGCCCGCGGTCTTGGATTTGGCTTCGGGTATAACCATGATGGTGAAATACCAGTCTTCTTTTAGGACGCTCTTGGCCCATCTGACACGGAACATCGGGACCTTCTCTCCAGCGTAGTCAGCTCCCAGATCTCCTCGATCCTTCCGTAGTATCTGTCCTTGTCGTTACCGGTGTAGGATTCCATCGTTACCCCGGAGTTCTGATAACCATCGCTCGTCATGTCCTTGTCCTCGGTGTAGAATGTGTAGCCGTTGATATCGTACGCCACATAGGTCATCAGGTTGTGCTCGGCGCCCTGTGACAAGGCGAATATGAGTTGTTCTTCCATGGAAGAATCCTCATGTAAAGGGTACGACAGAAGCTTCTGCTTGAACCAACGCGTGAAACATGAGTTGTGCTCTTTGATTATATCTTCGTCCGTCCTCTATTGGCCTCGGTCATTGTACGTCTTCTCAATAAAGGTTTTGTGCTCTACCACCCAAGGATC
This sequence comes from Triticum dicoccoides, assembly GCF_002162155.2. Taxonomy (NCBI): domain Eukaryota; kingdom Viridiplantae; phylum Streptophyta; class Magnoliopsida; order Poales; family Poaceae; genus Triticum; species Triticum dicoccoides. The sequence goes on from NC_041380.1 coordinate 556,300, forward strand.
GACCACGTCTATGTGTTGTAGCGCGACTAGGTTTGCTCTTTCAAAGTCGGCGAGTCGACCCTCGAAGTCGACATGCATTTTGCGGCGACCCTCACGGTGACCCCATCCAGCGAGCCTATCGAGGTGCCTGTTGACGGGTAGACCAACGGGGTTCTCGATGCCTAGATAATTCGTGCAGTAGGAGATGCACTCTTCGGTCAGAAAGCCCCTGGCTATGCTTCCCTATGGACGTGACATGTTGCGAACGTATCCTTTGATGACACCATTCATCCTTTCGAACGGCATCATGCTGTGCAGGAACGTCGGCCCAAGTTGGATGATATCCTCCACGATATGGACCAGCAGATGCACCATAATGTCAAAGAATGCGGGCGGGAAGTACATCTCAAGCTCGCATAGTATCACCACGATCTCTTCCTGTAGCCTTCTGAGTTGCCTCATGCCAACCGACTTCCGAGAGATGACGTCGAAAAAGTTGCATAGGCCAAATAGCATTTCACGGACGTGCGCGTCCATGATCCCATGGATTGCAACTGGAAGTATCTGCGTCATCAGCACATGACAGTCGTGAGACTTCATCCCGCTGAACTTGTGCTTCGCTGTGTCTAGGTATCTGCTTATCTTCCCCGCGTAACCGTAAGGAAGTTTTACTCCTATGAGGCAGGTGAAAAACTGCTCGATCTCCTCCTGACTTAGAGTGAAGCACGCGGGAGGGTAGTCATTTCCGGTCTTCTTGGACTTGTTGCCTTTGCGACGACTTTCTGTGTCCTGCTTCGCCTCATCATAATCATCATCATCATCATCATTAGCGTGAAGCTCCTGCCTGATGCCCATTGATTTCAAGTCTGCCCTTGCTTTCGTCCCATCTTTGGTCCTCTCTGGCATGTCGAGCAGGGTACCAAGCGGACTCTCACACACATTCTTTGTGATATGCATGACATCAAGGCTGTGAGGCACACGGTGGATCTTCCAGTACGACAAGTTCCAGAAAACAGACCTCGTTTTCCATACCTTCAGCAGCAGCTCTGGCACCTTTCGCTTCTTTCCCGGCTCTGGCGCCTTTTGCTTCTTTCCCGGCAGTGGGCAATCTTTCCAATTTTTCAACAGCTCGTCTATTTCCTCGCAGCTCCTCGTACGCTGGCGTCTTCGGGGTTCGGTTTCACCATCGAACAGATCCTTGCGTTTTCTCCATGGGTCATCGTTGCGAAGCCACCTTCGATGTCCCATGAACACGGTTTTCGAAGACCCGGGATCTCTTTCTAGCTGGCGATACGTTGTGTCATCCATGCACCTGACGCATCCAGAAAATCCGTGGACCGCCTGCCCCGTGAGATATCCGTAACCGAGATAGTCGTGCACCATCGTGAGCAGTGCGGCTCTCATAGGGAAATATTCTTTCTCTGCGGCGTCCCACGTATTGGCTGGCGTTTTCCACAGTGTGTCTAGCTCCTCTTTCAGCAGCCCCAGATACAGATTGATGTCATTCCCTGGTTGTTTCGGCCCTTCAATTAGCATACTCATGTGAATGTACTTCCTCTTTATGCACAACCATGGGGAGCTTGTACATCCACACAAACACAAGTCAGGTGCTATGTGTGCTTCTTTGGCTGCCAAACGGATTGACCCCATCGGTGCTCGCGCCCAGCACGATGTTCCTTGGATCGTTCCCAAATTCTGGGTCTTGGAAGTTCAACGCTTGCCACTAGCTCGCATCCTTAGGGTGACTCAGCATCTTGTCTTTTTTATTTATCTCCGGATCATTTCCGTCACCTTCCCGCTTCTTATCCTCCCTATCCGCGTGCCAACGCAGGAGCTTTGCTACCTTAGGGTCCGCGAAATACCGCTGCAGACGAGGAGTGATCGGAAAGTACCACACCACTTTTCGAGGAGCTTTCTTCCTCTTCTTGTATCGAGTGACGCCGCACACTGGACATATGGTAGACTCCACGTGCTCGTCCGATAAATGATGCAATTTTTCATGCACACATGGTATTTCACGTGCGGTAAATCCAGAGGACACACGATTTTCTTCGCCTCCTCGAAACTGGTCGGACACTTGTTCCCCTTGGGAAGACATTCATGCCAGAATGACATGTTCTCGTCGAAGCATGCGTCGGTCATTTTGTGTTTTTACCTTCATCTCCAGAGCCATGAGCGTTACTTTCAGGCGGGTATCCTCGGGCCTGCATCCTTCATACAATGGTGTAACCGCGTCAATCTCCAGTTGATCCAGCTTGGCTTTCTCTCAGGCGGCAGCTCTTGTGTTATCCGTCTGCTTGAGAAGCAGCTCTTGAATATGAGGGTCCTGCACCCAGCCTCCATCGTCGTCTGCTCCGGCATCTTCATATTCATGATCATGCCCTTCGTCTTGATCTTCCTCATCATCATGTCCGGCATCTTCTACATGATGACTGTGTACAGCATCACCGTCGTGATCATGTCCTGGAGATTCTTCGTCTTCTCGCCCGCCCGAGCTACGGTGGTTGTCTTGCTGCCCTTCCTCATTTCTTGCCCGGTTCCCATGGACGACTTCATAGTCCTCTTCATCACCTTGCCACTGATAGCCATCCATGAAACCATGTAAGAGCAGGTGGTCCCGCACCTGCCCGGAATCCGGGTCCGCAATAAGGCTCTTTGATACGTCTCCAACGTATCCATAATTTTTGATTGCTCCATGCTATATTATCTACTATTTGAGGCAATATTGGGCTTTATTTTCCACTTATATATTATTTTTGGGACTAACCTATTAACTGGAGGCCCAGCCCAGATTTGTTGTTTTATGCCTATTTCAATGGTTTGAAGAAAAGGAATATCAGACAGAGTCAAAACGGAACGAAATCAACTGGAGAAGTTATTTTTGGAAGGAAACACACCTGATGGACTTGGACCCCACATCAGAAGATACGGGAGCTGCCCACGAAGGTGGGGGCGCCCCCCCTAGGGCGCGCCCCCTGCCTCGTGGGGCCCCCGTGGCTCCCCTGACGTGCTTCTTCTGCCTATATAACTCCATATACCCTAAAACTTCCAGAACGCAACATAGATCAGGAGTTCCGCCGCCAGAAGCCTCCGTAGCCACCAAAAGTCAATCGGGACCCTGTTCCGGCACCCTGCCGGAGGGGGGCAATCCCTCTCCGGTGGCCATCTTCATCATCCCGGTGCTCTCCATGACGAGGAGGGAGTATTTCTCCCTCAGGGGTGAGGGTATGTACCAGTAGCTATGTGTTTGATCTCTCTCTCTCGTGTTCTTGAGGTGATACGATCTTGATGTATCACGAGCTTTGCTATTATATTTGGATCATATGATGTTTCTTCCCCCCTCTTCTCTCTTGTAATGGATCGAGTTTCCCCTTTGAAGTAATCTTATCGGATTGAGTCTTTAAAGACTTGAGAACACTTGATGTATGTCTTGCCGTGGATATCTGTGGTGACAATGGGATACCACGTGTCACTTGATGTATGTTAAGGTGACCAACTTGCGGGTTTCGTGACATTGGGAACCTATGCATAGGGGTTGGCACACGTTTTCATCGTGATTCCGCGGTAGAACTTTGGGGCACTCTTTGAGGTCCTTAGTGTTGGTTGAATAGATGAATTGAGATTGTGTGATGCATATCGTATAATCATGCCCACGGATACTTGAGGTGACATTGGAGTATCTAGGTGACATTAGGGTTTTGGTTGATTTGTATCTTAAGGTGTTATTCTAGTACGAACTCTAGGGCTTTTTGTGACACTTATAGGAATAGCCCAATGGATTGATTGGAAAGAATAACTTTGAGATGGTTTTGTACCCTACCATAATCTCTTCGTTCGTTCTCCGCTATTAGTGACTTTGGAGTGACTCTTTGTTGCATGTTGAGGGATAGTTTTATGATCCAATTATGTTAGTATTGTTGAGGGAACTTACACTAGTGAAAGTATGAACCCTAGGCCTTGTTTACCATCATTGCAATACCGTTTACGCTCACTTTTATCACTTGATACCTTTCTATTTTTATTATTTCAGATTACAAAAACTATTATCTACTATCCATATACCACTTGTTTCACCATCTCTTCGCCGAACTAGTGCACTTATACAATTTACCATTGTATTGGGTGTGTTGGGGACACAAGAGAATCTTTGTTATTTGGTTGCAGGGTTGCTTGAGAGAGACCATCTTCATCCTACGCCTCCTACGGATTGATAAACCTTAGGTCATCCACTTGAGGGAAATTTGCTACTGTCCTACAAACCTCTGCACTTGGAGGCCCAACAACGTCTACAAGAAGAAGGTTGTGTAGTAGACATCAAGCTCTTTTCTGGCGCCGTTGCCGGGGAGGTTAGCACTTGAAGGTATATCTTTAGATCTTGCAATCGAGTCTTTTAGTTTCTTGTTTTATCACTAGTTTAGTTTATAAAAGAAAATTACAAAAAAATGGAATTGAGTTTGTCTCATACGCTTCACCTTTTTAATATCTTTCGTGAGTATGATGGAAAGGATAGTTTTGCTCAAGTGCTAGAAGAAGAAATCTATAAAATGTTTGTCACTAAATATTTGAATGATGAGTATGATTGCAATGTTGTTAGTATGAATTCCTTGAATATCCATGATGCTAATGATATCCAAAGCCACAAGAGTGGGGAAGCTATGTTTGATGAAGATGATATTTTTTGTCCCCCAAGCTTTGATGAGCAAATTTATTACGATGAAAGCATGCCTCCTATTTATGATGATTATATTGATGAAAGTGGATTTGGAGAGGTCATGACTTTATTTAGTAATGATTCCACTATTCCGGAAGAGGTTCCAATTGATTATGACAACAAAGTTGCTATCTATGATGATTATTGTGATGACTTGTATGCTATAAAGAATAATGATATCCATGAAACTTGTCATCATGATTTAAGTTTTCAATTGGATTATGCCTCACATGATAATTATTTTGTTGAGTTTTCTCACACTATTATTCATGAGAAGAATCTTTCTTATGTGGAGAGTAGTAAATTTTCTATGCTTGTAGATCATGAAAAGAATGCTTTAGGTTCTGGTTATATTGTTGAATTCATTCATGATGCTACTGAAAATTATTATGAGGGAGGAATATATGCTTGTAGGAATTGCAATAATATCAAGTCTCCTCTATATGTGCTTAAAATTTCGAAGTTATGCTTGTTTTACCTACCTATGCAAGTTGATTATTGCTCCCACAAGTTGTTTGCTCACAAAATCCCTATGCATAGGAATTATGTTAGACTTAAATGTGCAAGTCATATTCTTCATGATGCTCTCTTTATGTTACAATTCTTATCTTTTATGTGAGCATCATTGAAATCATCATGCCTAGCTAGGGCATTAAACGATAGCGCTTGTTGGGAGGCAACCCAATTTTATTTTTGTCCCTTGATTTTTGTTCCTGTTTAGTAATAAATAATTCATCTAGCCTCTGCTTAGATGTAGTTTTATGCTTTTAATTAGTGTTTGTGCCAAGTAGAACCTTTGAGAAGACTTTGGGAAGTCTTGTTGATCATGCTGTCAAAAACAGAAACTTTAGCGCTCACGAGAATTGCTGCAATTTTTATTTGGAGAGTGATATTTAGTTAATTATTTTTTAAGATGATTAATAGATTAATTCCTCAGGTCCAGCAATTTATTTGAGAATTTTATGAGTTCCATAAGTATACGTTTGATCCAGATTACTACAGACTGTTCTGTTTTTGACAGATTCTGTTTTTCATGTGTTGTTTACTTATTTTGATGAATCTATGGCTAGTAAAATAGTTTATAAACCATAGAGAAGTTGTAATACAGTAGGTTTAACACCAATATAAATAAAGAATGAGTTCATTACAGTACCTTGAAGTGGTGATTTACTTTCTTATACTAACGGAACTTACGAGTTTTCTACTTTATGTTTTGTGTTGTGAAGTTTTCAAGTTTTGGGTAAGGATTCGATGGGCTATGGAGAAAGGAGTGGCAAGAGCCTTAGCTTGGGAATTCCCAAGGCACCCAAAGGTAATATTCAAGGATAGCCAAGAGCCTAAGCTTGGGGATGCCCCGGAAGGCATCCCCTCTTTCGTCTACTTCCATCGGTAACTTTACTTGGAACTATATTTTTATTCGCCACATGATATGTGTTTTGCTTGGAGCGTCAATTTATTTTGTTAGGATTTGCTTGTTGTTTGAATAAAATACCAAGATCTAAAATTATTAAATGCTAGAGATTCTTCACATGGTTGCATAATTATTCAACTACTCATTGATCTTCACTTATATCTTTCGGAGTAGTTTGTCATTTGCTCTAGTGCTTCACTTATATCTTTTAGAGCATGGTGGAAGTTTTATTTTGAAGAAATAGATGAACTCTCATGCTTCACTTATATTATTTTGAGAGTCTTAAATAGCGTGGTAATTTTCTTAAAATCCTAATATGCTAGGTATTCAAGAATAATAAAATTCTCTTATGAGTGTGTTGAATACTATGAGAAGTTTGATGCTTGATGATTATTTTGAGATATGGAGTGGTGATATTAGAGTCATGCTAGTTGAGTAGTTGTGAATTTGAGAAATACTTGTGTTAAAGTTTGTGATTCCCGTAGCATGCACGTATGGTGAACCGTTATGTGACGAAGTTGGAGCATGATTTATTTATTTATTGTCTTCCTTATGAGTGGTGGTCGGGGACGAGCGATGGTCTTTTCCTACCAATCTATCCCCCTAGGAGCATGCGCGTAATACTTTGCTTTGATAACTTCTAGATTTTTGCAATAAGTATATGAGTTCTTTATGACTAATGTTGAGTCCATGGATCATACGCACTCCCACCCTTCCACCCTTGCTAGCCTCTCTAATACTGCGCAACTTTCGCCGGTATCATACACCTACCATATACCTTCCTCAAAACAGCCACCATACCTACCTATTATGGCATTTCCATAGCCATTCCAAGATATATTCCCATGCAACTTTCCACCATCTAGTTCATCATGACACATCCATCATTGTCATATTTCTTAGCATGATCATGTAGTTGACATAGTATTTGTGGCAAAGCCACCGTTCATAATTATTTCATACTTGTCACTCTTGATGCATTGCATATCCCGGTACACCGCCGGAGGCATTCATATAGAGTCATACTTTGTTTTAGTATCGAGCTGTAATCATTGAGTTGTAAATAAATAGAAGTGTGATGATCATCATTCAATAGAGCATTGTCCCAAAAAAAGGCCTAAGAAAAAAAAGAAGGCCCAAAAAAAGGGGCAATGCTACTATCCTTTTTTTTCCACACTTGTGCTTCAAAGTAGCACCATGATATAGCAAGTCTCATATATTGTGCTTCAAAGTAGCACCATGTTCTTCATATAGAGAGTATCATATGTTGTCACTTTCATACACTAGTGGGAATCTTTCATTATAGAACTTGGCTTGTATATTCCAATGACGGGCTTCCTCAAAATGCCCTAGGTCTTCATGAGCAAGCAAGTTGGATGCACAACCACTAGTTTCTTTTGTTGAGCTTTCATACATTTATAGCTCTAGTGCATCCGTTGCATGGCAATCCCTACTCACTCACATTGATATCTATTGATGGGCATCTCCATAGCCCGTTGATACGCCTAGTCGATGTGAGACTATCTTCCCCCTTTTTTGTCTTCTCCACAACCACCATTCTATTCCACCTATAGTGCTATGTCCATGGCTCACGCTCATATGTTGTGTGAAGATTGAAAAAGTTTGAGAACATCAAAAGTATGAAACAATTGCTTGGCTTGTCATTGGGGTTGTGCATGATTTAAATATTTTGTGTGGTGAAGATGGAGCATAGCCAGACTATATGATTTTGTAGGGATAGCTCTCTTTGGCCATGTTATTTTGAGAAGACATGATTGCTTAGTCAGTATGCTTGAAGTATTATTGTTTTTATGTCAATATTAAACTTTTGTCTTGAATCTTATGGATCTGAATATTCATGCCACAATTAAGAAGAATTACATTGAAATTATGCCAACTAGCATTCCATATCAAAAATTATCTTTTTTTATCATTTACCTACTCGAGGACGAGCAGGAATTAAGCTTGGGGGTGCTTGATATGTCTGCAACGTATCTATAATTTTTCATTGCTCCATGCTATATTATCTACTATTTTAGGCAATATTGGGCTTTATTTTCCACTTATATATTATTTTTGGGACTAACATATTAACCAGAGGCCCAACCCAGATTTGTTGTTTTATGCCTATTTCAGTGTTTTGAAGAAAAGGAATATCAGACGGAGTCGAAACGGAACGAAATCAACTGGAGAAGTTACTTTTGGAAGGAAACACACCTGATGGACTTGGACCCCACGTCAGAAGATACGGGAGCTGCCCACGAGGGTGGGGGGCGCCCCCCCCCTAGGGCGCGCCCACCTGCCTCGTGGGGCTCGCGTGGCTCCCCTGACGTGCTTCTTCTGCCTATATAACTCCATATACCCTAAAACTTCCAGAACGCAACATAGATCAGGAGTTCCGCCGCCAGAAGCCTCCGTAGCCACCAAAAGTCAATCGGGACCCTATTCCGGCACCCTGCCGGAGGGGGGCAATCCCTCTCCTGTGGCCATCTTCATCATCCCGGTGCTCTCCATGACGAGGAGGGAGTAGTTCTCCCTCAGGGCTGAGGGTATGTACCAGTAGCTATGTGTTTGATCTCTCTCTCGTGTTCTTGAGGTGATACGATCTTGATGTATCGCGAGCTTTGCTATTATATTTGGATCCTATGATGTTTCTTCCCCTTTGAAGTAATCTTATCGGATTGAGTCTTTAAAGACTTGATAACACTTGATGTATGTCTTGCTGTGGATATCTGTGGTAACAATGGGATACCACGTGTAACTTGATGTATGTTAAGGTGACCAACTTGTGGGTTTCGTGACATTGGGAACCTATGCATAGGGGTTGGCACACGTTTTCGTCGTGATTCTCCGGTAGAACTTTGGGGCACTCTTTGAGGTCCTTTGTGTTGGTTGAATAGATGAATTGAGATTGTGTGATGCATATCGTATAATCATGCCCACAGATACTTGAGGTGACATTGGAGTATCTAGGTGACATTAGGGTTTTGGTTGATTTGTATCTTCAGGTGTTATTCTAGTACGAACTCTAGGGCTTTTGTGACACTTATAGGAATAGCCCAACGGATTGATTGGAAAGAATAACTTTGAGATGGTTTCGTACCCTACCATAATCTCTTCGTTCATTCTCCGCTATTAGTGACTCTTTGTTGCATGTTGAGGGATAGTTTTATGATCCAATTATGTTAGTATTGTTGAGGGAACTTACACTAGTGAAAGTATGAACCCTAGGCCTTGTTTACCATCATTGCAATACCGTTTACGCTCACTTTTATCACTTGCTACCTTGCTGTTTTTATTATTTCAGATTACAAAAACTATTATCTACTATCCATATACCACTTGTTTCACCATCTCTTCGCCGAACTAGTGCACCTATACAATTTACCATTGTATTGGGTGTTTTGGGGACACAAGAGACTCTTTGTTATTTGGTTGCAGGGTTGCTTGAGAGAGACCATCTTCATCCTATGCCTCCTACGGATTGATAAACCTTAGGTCATCCACTTGAGGGAAATTTGCTACTGTCCTACAAACCTCTGCACTTGGAGGCCCAACAACATCTACAAGAAGAAGGTTGTGTAGTAGACATCACTCTTCAGCTTGCATCTTCGACACGGACATCTTATCTCCGTCTCGTTCTTTTGAAGCATCTCGGCCTTCGCGGAGCTCAAAAACCTATTCATGATGCCTTCGGTCATCGTGCGGACCATGGTTGCCTGCGGGGTAGAGCAAAACGATATTTTAGAACCAAGAAAAAAATTGGCATGACTTTCCCTATAAATAGGACAAAAAAGAATGCATAGTGCCAAAATTCTCGCCGAAACGGAAATGAATCAACATTCCGGCAAAATATTGGCAACTATCGCATTTCAAATACCGGTACCTGCAAACACAAACATATATGCAACACCACAAACATATGCAACACCACAAACATACATAGATCTAGCTAGGCCACAAAAAGTGCATGTGCACGTTGTTGGAGCGAGCTAGGGAGAAAAAAAGTAGATCTACAACATAAAGATAGCTTTCCCCTTACTTACCTATCAAAAAAAGGTAATTTAACCACTTAATTTTGATGAATCTATGGTGCAAATGAGGTGAGGAGGAGGAGGCAGCCGACAAGCTTGGAGAAGGAGGTGGAGGGAATGAAGTGGGGAAAGTGAGTGTGTAGGTGTGGCTGTCCAAAATATCTAGCTG
>NC_041380.1:566865-585854 GCF_002162155.2 Triticum dicoccoides
TAATGGCGCACCGTGGCATGGTGCGCCATTAGTAGTTTCGCAAAAAAATAAAAAAAAATACAGTAGTGGCGCACTTGGTGGCTGGTGCGCCATTACTAGTTACTGTGCCTGGATGCGCCATTAGTATGTTTGGAAAAATGAAAAAAAATTGTTACTAGTGGCACACCATGTGTCTGGTGCGCCATTAGTGTCTTCCACACTAATGGTGCACCAACACATGGTGCGCCATTAGTATATAGTAGTGGCGCACCACATGTCTGGTGCGCCATTAGTGTCAATTTCATCTATAGCACTTTTCCTAGTAGTGTTATATGAGCTATTGTATAGTAAATGTGTTTTCTTCTTGGTCGTTGCAAAGTCTTTTTCTACCGCTCCTTTTTCGACTCGAGTTTATGGTTAATAGCCGGATAGCATGTCTTCTCTCTGAAAGCCGATTGAGTTTAATTTGCTAAACTGACCTCGCAGAAGTACTCCGCCTTTGGGATAAAGAGCTTGAAGTTGTAGGCTGACCCGCGTGAAGTCTTGAGATCGAATGTGTCATGTTAAAGCATGACAGAAGCACAATTTTTTTCCAATTTTTGGATCGGCACCGAACACTTGATCTTGTTCGGACATCAAGTTTTTACTAACGTTTTTTGGTTTTCCAAGCTTATAGCACTTTTAAACTATTTATGTGTTTTCAGCACAAGTCTCGCAGTGCAACGCCGGACACCTTTAGAGATTCGGCAAAAACATTATGGATATTTCTATATATGCATCGGTTTCAAATTGTGTCTTCGGTCAATAGTTGGGTTGCCCGGCTCCTGCGCTTGCCTCCTAGGTTCCGCTTTGTTCGGCTAGGTGTGCAAAGGGAGAACCACTGCGATTGTGCTTCCAGCTCACATGATTAAGCACATGATTAAGCACCTCAGTGGAGAAAGCCAAAAATTGACTGTCACAATAAGCGTAAATTGGTCAGCGATCCGATGACTGTGTTAAATGACGGGTCATTCATAACATTGGCCGAAGTGTTTACGGCTTGACCTCGACTATCGCCGAACACTACCGGGGGCTAGTAACTGGCCTCCCGAACTAAATCCTTAATATTTTGCTCTTACATTAGGGCTAAGGTTTCATGATCATGCTTCGCATGACAACCCAAAGAAAGGAACCGATAGCGGGACTATTTTCTTTGGAAGACATTTCTTATGTTAAACGGTAATATAACATATCTCTCTGCGTACCTATGTTTATAAAACTGTATGGCCAGATTGCCTTGTTTGTCGTAAATCTTTGCCCTCGTAAAGGCTTTATAGTGTAGGACAAACACTCCTCGGCTACTGGCCGGGGAGGTGGAAGCCGATGGTCGGTCACCAAAGTTTTGTAGAATGCGGATCCGAGCATTAATGACGTAAAGTACTTGGATACATAGAGTCATTACACATAATTTGTGATTTTACTATGGATATTGATCCTTAATTCGGCTACCCGTGCCCGCATTAAGGCTCGGGGGCTACTGGGCTTCGGGCTTATTATTTACAAGTATTAAAGGGGCACATCGATCCCCTGATCTGGTGTTGCCACCCGACCAGTGTCTCGGGGGCTACTGCATTGCCTATCCAATGCAGAAAATTTTAAGTGCAATACAGTTTCCGAGGAGATTATGATCCTCAGATTGGTCGGCCGCACCCAACCTGAGTCTCGAGGACTAAGCATGCCGCTTTTTGTGTCTTGAAGTATTCTGCCGAGCTAGGACTTAATCCTCAGGCCGATTTTGCAAATCAACCTGAGTCTCAGCGACTACTGGGATCCGCGGTCTTACGTCATCCTTCAAGTTAATCTTGGGTTTTAAACCGATACACACCTTGAGGGCTACTAGCTATATATCTCGGCAGAGAATAAATTGCACCAATCAAAAATATTGACAAAAAATCGGCCCACAGTCGGGGTGGTGCACCACCTCAGAAGCAGTCCGGCATAAAGCTCAGGCGCTAGTGGCTGGCTCCATAGAGGGCATTTCTAGCATTAAGCTCGGCTAAACTCCTTCAACTTTTTTGAACCAAGGTGATATGACACCTAGGATATAGTCCGGCGTTGGAGCCCCGATATAGTCCGGCGTTGCAGTTTGGACATAATCCGGCGTTGGAGCTCGGATACATTCCGGCGTTGGAGCTCGAAAAGTGGTCCAGCATTGGCGCTTGGCTGCAAAAGATACCTCGAATGCGGTCAGATTTGGAGCTCGGACGCAAGAGGATGCTGCCGCCCGGGAACAACTTCAAACCCGAGGTGTGGCATAAAAATAACAAGGCATTGATAAAGGTCGAAGAATTAAAGGGCTCCTCGGATACCCGACATGTGAGATCTTCAGATTTAGCTCGGCAATCCTCAAGATAGAAGATGGGAAGATTTGTTGAACCAGTTTTCGAGACCGACGACCGAAGACAAAGTACAGTTTGGAAGAATCGAGGAGCGTCCCCAACTTGAGGACCGGTTCAGGGGGCTACTGACGGTGTCCTGGACTAGGGGGTACTCACCACGTCGTCTCCCGTTCAGTTAGATTGGGCCGAGGACCCCCATGGTCGTATACTCATGGGCCAGTTCGGACAGCTACCGCATACAAGGAAGATTCCACAAGACTTGGTGGTCAAGACGAGGACTCCTCCCCCACCGGCGTATTCGGCTAGGATTCTTGTTATCCTAGGCCTCTGGTGCATTATATAAACCAGGGCCAGGCTAGTCAATAGATACACAAACAATCATAATCATAGGCTAGCTTCTAGGGTTTAGACTCTACGATCTCGTGGTAGATCAACTCTTGTAATACTCATATCATCAAGATCAATCAAGTAGGAAGTAGGTTATTACCTCCATCGAGAGGGCCCGAACCTAGGTAAACATCGTGTCCCCTGTCTCCTGTTACCATCGACCTTAGATGCACAGTTCGGGACCCCCTACCCGAGATCCGCTGGTTTTGACACCGACAGTCCCATCGAGCTACATATGACATAGCCATTGCCTAAACCCTAGCTGTTCGGTCTCACCGACTTGGCCCTTCGGTCCCACCGAAGAGCACTTGCCAACCTTCTGTTACCCACTTTAATTCAATTGAAATTTTTTATTGGTTTTAGCCGTGACACCGAAATGTGGAAAGTTCTAAGGTCAGCACATCTTGATCCCACCAAATGGTTTCATCCGGCCTCACCAAAAAGCCAAAAGTTCAAACCTTTTGTACTGGTAGGTCTCACCAAGTGGTTTCACCTGGTCCCACCGAGTAGTGCATAAAGGTGTGTAATGGTCAGATTTTGGGTGTTGCCTATATATATCCCCACACACTCCACCAACTCGTAGAGAACTGAGAAATATGCCCTAGAGGCAATAATAAAGTTATTATTTATTTCCTTATATCATGATAAATGTTTATTATTCATGCTAGAATTGTATTAACCGGAAACATAATACATGTGTGAATACATAGACAAACAGAGTGTCACTAGTATGCCTCTACTTGACTAGCTCGTTAATCAAAGATGGTTATGTTTCCTAACCATGGACAAAGAGTTGTTATTTGATTAACGGGATCACATCATTAGGTGAATGATCTGATTGACATGACCCATTCCATTAGCTTAGCACCCGATCGTTTAATATGTTGCTATTGCTTTCTTCATGACTTATACATGTTCCTATGACTATGAGATTATGCAACTTCTGTTTACTGGAGGAACACTTTGTGCGCAACCAAACGTCACAACGTAACTGGGTGATTATAAAGGTGCTCTACAGGTGTCTCCAAAGGTACATGTTGGGTTGGCGTATTTCGAGATTAGGATTTGTCACTCCGATTGTCAGAGAGGTATCTCTGGGCCCTCTCCGTAATGCACATCACATAAGCCTTGCAAGCATTGCAACTAATGAGTTAGTTGTGGGATGATGGATTACGGAACGAGTAAAGAGACTTGCCGGTAACGAGATTGAACTAGGTATTGGATACCGACGATCGAATCTCGGGCAAGTAACATACCGATGACAAAGGGAACAACGTATGTTGTTATGCGGTCTGACCGATAAAAGATCTTCGTAGAATATGTAGGAGCCAATATGAGCATCCAGGTTCCGCTATTGGTTATTGACCGGAGACGTGTCTCGGTCATGTCTACATTGTTCTCGAACCCGTAGGGTCTGCACACTTAAGGTTTCGATGACAGTTATATTATGAGTTGATGCATTTTGATGTACCGAAGTTTGTTCGGAGTCCCGGATGTGATCACGTACATGACGAGGAGTCTCGAAATGGTCGAGACATAAAGATTGATATATTGGAAGCCTATATTTGGATATCGGAAGTCTTCTGGGTGAAATCGGGATTTTACCGGATTACCGGGAGGTTACCGGAACCCCCCGGGAGGTATATGGGCCTTAGTGGGCCTTAGTGGAAGAGAGGAGAGGTGCCAGGGCTGGGCTGCGCCCCCTCCCCCCCTAGTCCGATTAGGACAAGGAGAGAGGGGGCCGGCGCCCCCCTTCCTTCTCTCTCCTCTTTCCCACTTAACGAATCCTATTCCAACTAGGAAAGGGGGGAATCCTACTCCCGGAGGGAGTAGGACTCCTCCTGGTGCGCCCTATCATGGCCGGCCGCACCCCCCCCCCCCTTTGAGCCTTTATATGCGGAGGCAAGGGGCACCCCTTGAGAAAAAAGTTGATCCACGTGATCATATTCTTAGCCGTGTGCGGTGCCCCCTTCCACCATAGTCCTCGATAATATTGTAGTGGTGCTTAGGCGAAGCCCTGCGACATTAGTAAATCAAGATCGTCACCACGCCATCGTGCTGAAGGAACTCTTCCCCGACACTTTGCTGGATCGGAGTCCGGGGATCGTCATCGAGCTGAACGTGTGCTAGAACTCGGAGGTGCCGTAGTTTCGGTGCTTGATCGGTCGGGCCGTGAAGACGTACGACTACATCAACCTAACGCTTCCGTTGTCGATCTACAAGGGTACGTAGATCACACTCTCCCCTCTCGTTGCTATGCATCACCATGATCTTGCGTGTGCGTAGGAAATTTTTTGAAATTACTACGTTCCCCAACAGTGGCATCCGAGCCTAGGTTTTATATGTTGATGTTATATGCACGAGTAGAACACAAGTGAGTTGTGGGCGATATAAGTCATACTGCTTACCAGCATGTCATACTTTGGTTCGGCGGTATTGTTGGACGAAGCGGCCCGAACCGACATTACGCGTACGCTTACGCGAGACTGGTTCTCCTAACGTGCTTTGCACATAGGTGGCTTGCGGGTGACAGTTTCTCCAACTTTAGTTGAACCGAGTGTGGCTACGCCCGGTCCTTGCGAAGGTTAAAACAGCACCAACTTGACAAACTATCGTTGTGGTTTTGATGCGTAGGTAAGATTGGTTCTTGCTTAAGCCCGTAGCAGCCACGTAAAACTTGCAACAACAAAGTAGAGGACGTCTAACTTGTTTTTGCAGGGCATGTTGTGATGTGATATGGTCAAGGCATGATGCTAAATTTTATTGTATGAGATGATCATGTTTTGTCACCGAGTTATCGGCAACTTGCAGGAGCCATATGGTTGTCGCTTTATTGTATGCAATGCAATCGCGCTGTAATGCTTTACTTTATCACTAAGCGGTAGCGATAGTCGTGGAAGCATAAGATTGGCGAGACGACAACGATGCTACAATGGAGATCAAGGTGTCGCGCCGGTGACGATGGTGATCATGACGGTGCTTCGGAGATGGAGATCACAAGCACAAGATGATGATGGCCATATCATATCACTTATATTGATTGCATGTGATGTTTATCTTTTATGCATCTTATCTTGCTTTGGTTGACAGTAGCATTATAAGATGATCTCTCACTAAATATCAAGAAGTGTTCTCCTTGAGTATGCAACGTTGCGAAAGTTCTTCATGCTGAGACACCACGTGATGATCGGGTGTGATAGGCTCTACGTTCAAATACAACGGGTGCAAAACAGTTGCACACGCAGAATACTCAGGTTATACTTGACGAGCCAAGCATATACAGATATGGCCTCGGAACACGGAGACCGAAAGGTCGAGCGTGAATCATATAGTAGATATGATCAACATAGTGATGTTCACCAATGAAACTACTCCATCTCACGTGATGATCGGACATGGTTTAGTTGATTTGGATCACGTAATCACTTAGAGGATTAGAGGGATGTCTATCTAAGTGGGAGTTCTTTAAGTAATATGATTAATTGAACCTAAGTTTATCATGAACTTAGTACCTGATAGTATCTTGCTTGTTTATGTATGATTGTAGATAAATGGCCCGTGTTGTTGTTCCGTTGAATTTTAATGTGTTCCTTGAGAAAGCAAAGTTGAAAGACGATGGTAGCAATTACACGGACTGGGTCCGTAACTTGAGGGTTATCCTCATTGCTGCACAGAAGAATTACGTCCTGGAAGCACCGCTGGGTACCAGGCCTGCTGCTGGAGCAACACCAGATGTTATGAACGTTTGGCAGAGCAAAGCTGATGACTACTCGATAGTTCAGTGTGCCATGCTTTACGGCTTAGAACCGGGACTTCAACGACGTTTTGAACGTCATGGAGCATATGAGATGTTCCAGGAGTTGAAGTTAATATTTCAAGCAAATGCCCGGATTGAGAGATATGAAGTCTCTAATAAGTTCTATAGCTGCAAGATGGAGGAGAACAGTTCTGTCAGTGAGCATATACTCAAAATGTCGGGGTATAATAATCACTTGATTCAAATGGGAGTTAATCTTCCAAATGATTGCGTCATTGACATAATTCTCCACTCACTGCCACCAAGCTACAAGAGCTTTGTGATGAACTATAATATGCAAGGGATGAATAAGACTATTCCCGAGCTCTTCGCAATGCTGAAAGCTGCGGAGGTAGAAATCAAGAAGGAACATCAAGTGTTGATGGTCAACAAGACCACTAGTTTCAAGAAAAAGGGCAAAGGGAAGAAGAAGGGGAACTTCAAGAAGAACAGCAAGCAAGTTGCTGCTCAAGAGAAGAAACCCAAGTCTGGACCTAAGCCTGAAACTGAGTGCTTCTACTGCAAGCAGACTGGTCACTGGAAGCGGAACTGCCCCAAGTATTTGGCGGATAAGAAGGATGGCAAGGTGAACAAAGGTATATGTGATATACATGTTATTGATGTGTACCTTACTAATGCTCGCAGTAGCACCTGGGTATTTGATACTGGTTCTATTGCTAATATTTGCAACTCGAAACAGGGACTACGGATTAAGCGAAGATTGGCTAAGGATGAGGTGACGATGCGCATGGGAAACGGTTCCAAAGTCGATGTGATCGCGGTCGGCACACTACCTCTACATCTACCTTCGGGATTAATATTAGACCTAAATAATTGTTATTTGGTGCCAGTGTTAAGCATGAACATTATATCTGGATCTTGTTTGATGCGAGACAATTATTCATTTAAATCAGAGAATAATGGTTGTTCTATTTATATGAGTAATATCTTTTATGGTCATGCACCCTTGAAGAATGGTCTATGCTTATTGAATCTCGATAGTAGTGACACACATATTCATAATGTTGAAACCAAAAGATGCAGAGTTGATAATGATGGTGCTACTTATTTGTGCCACTGCCGTTTAGGTCATATCGGTATAAAGCGCATGAAGAAACTCCATACTGATGGACTTTTGGAACCACTTGATTATGAATCACTTGGTCCTTGCGAACCGTGCCTCATGGGCAAGATGACTAAAACGCCGTTCTCCGGAACTATGGAGAGAGCAACAGATTTGTTGGAAATCATATATACAGATGTATGTGGTCCGATGAATATTGAGGCTCGTGGCGGATATCGTTATTTTCTCACCTTCACAGATGACTTAAGCAGATATGGGTATATCTACTTAATGAAACACAAGTCTGAAACGTTTGAAAAGTTCAAAGAATTTCAGAGTGAAGTGGAAAATCATCGTAACAAGAAAATAAAATTCCTACGATCTGATCGTGGAGGAGAATATTTGAGTTACGAGTTTGGTGTACATTTGAAACAACGTGGAATAGTTTCGCAACTCACGCCACCCGGAACACCACAGCGTAATGGTGTGTCCGAACGTCGTAATCGTACTTTACTAGATATGGTACGATCTATGATGTCTCTTACTGATTTACCGCTATCGTTTTGGGGATATGCTCTAGAGACAGCCGCATTCACGTTAAATAGGGCACCATCAAAATCCGTTGGACGACGCCTTATGAACTGTGGTTTGGCAAGAAACCAAAGTTGTCGTTTCTGAAAGTTTGGGGCTGCGATGCTTATGTGAAAAAGCTTCAACCTGATAAGCTCGAACCCAAATCGGAGAAATGTGTCTTCATAGGATATCCAAAGGAAACTATTGGATACACCTTCTATCACAGATCCGAAGGCAAGACTTTTGTTGTTAAATTCGGAAACTTTCTGGAGAAGGAGTTTCTCTCAAAAGATGTGAGTGGGAGGAAAGTAGAACTTGACGAGGTAACTGTACCTACTCCCTTATTGGAAAGTAGTACATCAAAGAAACCTGTTTCTGCGACACCTACACCAATTAGTGAGGAAGCTAATGATAATGATCATGAAACTTCAGAACAAGATACTACTGAACCTCGTAGATCAACCAGAGTAAGATCCGCGCCAGAGTGGTACGGTAATCCTGTTCTGGAAGTCATGCTACTAGATCATGATGAACCTACGAACTATGAAGAAGCGATGGTGAGCCCAGATTCCGCAAAATGGCTTGAAGCCATGAAATCTGAGATGGGATCCACGTATGAGAACAAAGTATGGATTTTGGTTGACTTGCCCGATGATCGGCAAGCAATTGAGAATAAATGGATCTTCAAGAAGAAGACTGACGTTGACGGTAATATTACTATGTACAAAGCTCGACTTGTCGCAAAAGGTTTTCGACAAGTTTAAGGGGTTGACTACGATGAGACCTTCTCACCCGTAGCGATGCTTAAGTCTGTCCGAATCACGTTAGCAATTGCCACATTTTATGATTATGAAATTTGGCAGATGGATGTCAAAACTGCATTCCTGAATGGATTTCTGGAAGAAGAGTTGTATATGATGCAACCGGAAGGTTTTGTCGATCCAAAGGGAGTTAACAAAGTGTGCAAGCTCCAGCGATCCATTTATGGACTGGTGCAAGCCTCTCGGAGTTGGAATAAACGCTTTGATAGTGTGATCAAAGCATTTGGTTTTATACAGACTTTTGGAGAAGCCTGTATTTACAAGAAAGTGAGTGGGAGCTCTGTAGCATTTCTGATATTATATGTGGATGACATATTATTGATTGCAAATGATATAGAATTTCTGGATAGCATAAAGGGATACTTGAATAAGAGTTTTTCAATGAAAGACCTCGGTGAAGCTGCTTACATATTAGGCATAAAGATCTATAGAGATAGATCAAGACGTTTAATTGGACTTCCACAAAGCACATACCTTGACAAGATTTTGAAGAAATTCAAAATGGATCAAGCAAAGAAAGGGTTCTTGTCTGTGTTACAAGGTGTGAAGTTGAGTCAGACTCAATGCCCGACCACTGCAGAAGATAGAGAGAAAATGAAAGTTGTTCCCTATGCTTCAGCCATAGGCTCTATCATGTATGCAATGTTGTGTACCCAACCTGATGTGTGCCTTGCTATAAGTCTAGCAGGGAGGTGCCAAAGTAATCCAGGAGTGGATCACTAGACAGTGGTCAAGAACATCCTGAAGTACCTGAAAAGGACTAAGGATATGTTTCTCGTATATGGAGGTGACAAAGAGCTCATCGTAAACGGTTATGTTGATGCAAGCTTTGGCACTGATCTGGACGATTCTAAATCGCAAACCGGATACGTGTTTACATTAAACGGTGGAGCTGTCAGTTGGTGCAGTTCTAAAGCCTGTATAAAACGGTGGAGTGTTTGAGTGTTGAGGAGACTATCTTTTGAAGGCACAAGAGCAAAAAGTTCGTCGTCAATAATCCCATCTATTACCTTTTGGGGGGTGGTGCCTCTTAGATTAGTTAGGTGTGTTGGGAGTCTTCAATTTTTTTGGAGAAACCAGGAATTTTGTAAGGTCAAGGAGATCACCTACTTCGTGAACATCTACCACGAGTGAGGTTAGTCCTTCATGGGCGTAAGCCATGGTGGAATAGGCAAGGTTACTTTTTCGTCGACCCTTCGTTTGCGGTGCCTTCCGTGGACTCAATTCATCTGTGGAATCTCACAACCTTTAACCTTGTGACATTGATCCTTGAGATTCAAACCTCCATCAACGCGGATGTACAATATCACCAGCTATTGGAACCACGGATCCTAAACTCTACTCTTTACTTTCTTGCACGTGCATAATCTTTATTTTTCGTTGCCTATACTCCATATATGCATGTGTAGGGTGTGCCTCTTGTTACCTAGCTTGTGCTGAAATTTACCTAAGTGTCAAGATCATTAAATTTGCTAATTGTGTCTTGCTAGCATCCATTTTAGCATTCCCTATTAAACGCTCCTACAGTGTAGTACAAGCGTATCCGATGGTGTTGGCATGCATGATATGTTGATGATGGTGTATATTTTATAGTAGCTAGGGCTTATTGTTGATGGCATGTATATTTTGCTAAGGTGATATATATTAACCCCTCATATGGTGATGGTGAACTTGCGGTGGTAGGATTACATCCTCCTTTTGATGTGGTGGCGAGACGACGTCATGCTAGCTAGGATGAACTTGTGATGCTTTTGTGGTATATAAATCATGCATGCTTATGTTCCATATGTTCGTGACAACTTGTGTTTTTTGTCCTTGTTGAAATCTTATTCTTCTATCGTGGTAGATGAAGGTACTTAAAGAGAGTGTCAGGAGTCTATGGTTCATGGCAGACATGCTATGAACATGTGAATGATTACAAGAACGACCACTATAGAGGGTATGAAACTAGAGAGGAAGTAGAGGATAATTACTCCAAGTTCGCTAGCAAAGAGAAGATCAATCATGGAGTAGGCAAGGGTGCAGGCCAGATCGGGTCAAGTGGGTTGAAGAGCTTTATAATCATTGTTCAGTTCATTCTCATTGTGGTTTTGTTGTGCTCCTGTGATCGTATATACCATGCAATAACAGTAGTGCTTGGGATGATAGCAGGTAAGATCGTCACATTGAGGTGCAAGATAATGACATTGGGTCTAATGTGTGCAACCAAATACAACGGTGCCAGTGCATGATCCCAGTTTAAAACCACAAAAGGTGGCCAACCAACTGCTGGCGGAAAGTCGCTGCCCTAATGCAGCCTGGGCTTTGTTGGCAGCCAAACATAATGCATAACATGGCGAGAGCCTGTATTACCCCAACCAGGCTGCACTGGGCCACAAATGTAAGGGGGCAAAATCTTTATCAACACGACTGGTGCATTGCATGCGGGGTATCCGTCCGCATCCCCTGATCAGCGGCAACATGAGTGACTTGAAGCTGGCCCTGCTGAAGGAGGCCATGTGGTTCATCATCGGCAACCTCAGACCCTCCGACCCCCTCTCCGTGGTACGTTTCCTTCTCGACCATCGTCAAGCTATGACCCCGTCGATGGTCTGGTGGTGTATGTGCAGCAGCAAGACAACTGCCTTCATGGGGAGCACGTGGTGGTGCCCGGTGAAGAGGGATGCATGGAGGGCACAATGCAGGGAAGCAAATTGCGGACAAGGCTCGATCGATGCAGACAAAAGTTTTTTTTAACAGTGGAGTAGTATGGAAGGTATTTCCACTTTGTGTTGGTTTCAGTGAAAAAAAAAACTATACTACCACGTGGTAGAATTTTGGATGAAGGGAGTAGCGCAGATAAAATATTGACGAACTAATACATGCATGTTCTATGACTACTATGATGCATTAAGGGAGTAGAGCAAGTCTTACGACCAACCATAATTGATGACCACTTGATGTTGTCATCATGTCATGTCATCTAGACTCATTATAGATTAGTTATTTTCCAACTTCTCTCTTTCTATTTCCTCCGTACTTATTATGTTTATCTGGCTCTCATCCTCCTCCCTTCTCGTCGCCGCAAGGAGGCGCCGAGGAAAACCAAGGGCTCACCGGAATCCACAGGATCCGTGTGTGCGTGTGGGGAGAAAGGCTGTGCGGCGCTCGTCGGCAGCCGATGGTGAGGTTGAGTGCGGCTGCTGCGGCTGAGAGGCGCAACATATGCTTGCCTGTGTGTGCAAGATCTATGATGCAGTGTGTGTGCGCGCGTAGGACATGTTGCGTCTCCATGCGAAGGACTTCGGGGCAGCAGCCCCAAGAACGTGGTCGGCGGCTATTGCCAGCGTAGGGGCCTTGCAAGGCTATTTTATCATGTCGAACGTGATCGCAGCTGTAGGCGATGGATTTGGCGTATAGAGCTCGAATTTGCCATTGGGAAGGCTCGTTTGAGAGGATTGTGTTCAACATGGTTGCGACCTGTAACGAGAGTTGTTGGGCCTCCCGTGCTGAGAGTGCATCCCTATCTCCTAGGTGTGTTGTGATGATCTATGACAACATAGTTTTGGTGAATAACGTACATTGTACTGTGAAACTTCGGGGCTGACACAGGAGTCGTTCGGTCGCAATTATAAAAGGCCATCAACCTCCCTTCTCTCCCTACCCATTGGTCTCTCCAGCGCCTCTCATATATATTTCGCCGCCTCCACTCCACCTCTTCCTCTCAAAAACATGTTTCAGATGAAGCCGACGGATCCCCTGGACCCATATTCTGAGATGGAAGTGGGCCTTGCCGAGCTCGTGAAGGATGAGGCGGAAAGGGAGCAGTGGATTTGGGACCACGCTAGCGCAATGCCGCCGCCGCGGAAGCATGGACGGCATGGGACGAGTGCGCCAAGGCCATTTTTTGGGGTATCGAGGCCCGCAGTGCCACTGTTGCATAAGCATGGCCGACCTAGGATGCGGCCGCTGAGGCGGTTTTCCAGGCCATCGTGGTCCACTCGCGAGCATTCCCACTTGGCCCTGACCCTGGACACAACTAGCCCCTGCCGGGGAATCCAGCCACCCGCCACAACTATTAGCCAGTTAGTTTATAGTTTAATTGATTATTAATTGTTCTATCAACGTATGTTGCACCATGACTAATTTTCCACCATAATTATTAGGAATGAAAGCGAATTGAATCAAATGTGTTATAAATTTTGGATTATTGGGGAAGAATCTATGACCCAATGACACATGGGTCCTACTTGCATCGAAAATATGAAAGCAGCCGTTTGGCGATTATGAGTTTGGGCACAGGCAGGGCAGCCTTCAATTCCATATGAAGCGTGCTCCATGTGTGGTAAGGAGGCTACCCACATGGCGACTCCGGTAGAGTTGCTCTAAGGTCCCATCCCTAACGTCAAAGCTTTTTGGAAAAATAAATCCCTAACCTCTAAAGGTTCTTTGACCAACACAATAGAAACGACAGAGGAATAGGAGATGGATATGGATCTTTCCTCCCCACAAATACAATTGAACATACTTTCTCCGTCCGGGTTTATTGAATCCTTGTATTTTGGGGTAATTTTTGACCATTTGTATGACTAATAAAATATGATGTACATTTTACAAAACGGTGTATTATTAGATTTGTGTTTGAAAGAGGATATATTATTTGATTTCTATATTTTATTAGTTATATTTATATTCAAAGCTTGACCCAAAATATGAGGGGCCTAATAAAATCAGTCGGAGGGAGTACATTGTGTCTATTGTGATAGGATATTCTTGTAGCACTCGTCCCTTGTGAAAAAATCTTAGTTAAGGCCTGGGTTTTGCGTGTGTGCAACCATGATTGCTTGTCCCACATAAGAAAAGGTAAGCCATGCTAGCTCTCGATCGTATAGAAATATAAGAGCGCTTAGATCACTGATCTAAACGCTCTTATATTTCTTTACAGAACGTGTACTTGTATTGGAGTGGACTTATATCTGCAGTGTCTTTGATTAACTGAAGGGCTGCACCCGATTCTAGACTCTTGACGTTGCAGACCAGGTCCTCATTATCTGCACAATGGATTGCAAGGCTGGCTTCATTTGTAATAACAATTGTACGAGTTCTAGTAGCTGGTGGAAGCCCCAAGGCAGTATTTATTGTGTCCCAATCTTCAATACACTGCAGATGGTCAATAACGATGAGGCACCGATGTGCATGGAGAATATCACGACACTCCTTTATCGGATCTTCGATTGATGACGACATACCAAAATAGTACTCATTTGCTTCACCATTAGTAGACTTAGAAGACAAATCCAGAAGTAAGCGCCGGGAGAGCTCTGTCAAGTTGAATGGACAAAAGATGAATTCAAAGCCGGGCTCTTCTTGAGCCTTCGTTCTAAAAAAAAAGTTGAATGGACAGGGTACGTTGACCCACCCGTGCTTACTCCATCTGTGACCATACTTGGGCATCATTTGGTCGCAGTAGAAACTTCTGACCAAAGATGATTTTCCAACGCCAGCGATCCCGCACACGGAAATAACTTTAAATTCAGTACGGCCATCAAGACACCACCTGATTTCAGAATCAACATTACTATATGCTGCAGTAAGGTATCCAAGCGCTTCAAGCCGGCGCCAGAAGAGATGAAGATTATCCCCAGGGGCAACCCAGTGAGTCACTTCGTCAGCGTGCTTGCCTCTGTTACGCTGCCAACCCTGCAACAAATGGACAGCTGCTTCTAAGCGAAGCCAACTTTCATGTCTTACAGAAAGTAAATAAATTTTTAAAATCTATTTTTTTTTCAACAAAACATTGTTGAATGCTTCACCTACGTGCAAAGTTTCATGGGGAAAAACATTGTATTAGTATTGCTTCGGGTAAAATCAAATTGTTGATCCTCCTAAAAGGTATTTTAAATCATTTTTGGAGTACTGATTTTGCCTCTTTTTTTTAAGTCACCACAAATGTCAGTCCATCCTTCATCAACTTACTACTAGTAGATGTGAGGAAACGGTGCCTTTTACTGCTCCCTCTGTAAACAAATATAAGACCTTTTAGATCACTATTATTTGTTTACGGAGGAAGTATGTAGTACATGTAGAACAGCATGCTCTTGACACATTTAGTTTACTCCTTCCGTTTCTAAATATAAGCTTTTTTGGAGATTTCAATACGGACTACATATGGATGTGTAGATTCGCTTATTTTGCTCCGTGTGTAGTCTATATTGGAATCTTTAAAAAGGCTTATATTTAGAGTAGATTACTATAAATGTACTAGAGGTTACAATCAACTGTGACGCAGTGGAGACACGTTGGGGCTGTAGAATAAGTTAGTAAATTTATTTTTAGAAAAAAGAGGAACGTAGAATAAGCTAGTCTACACACATGGCACACACGCTGCATATTTTCAAGCCTAGAGTTTTCTTTTTCATGGCACACACAACTCATACTCTGATCGACTTCTGTTCTTTTTAAATCGATCTCACTACCCTCATCCACTACTAGGAAAAGGCCTACTAGTGGCGTACCTGTTTTGCCTACTAATGGCGCACTACAAGTGCGCCACTAGTATCACGCCATTAGTATTTTTTACTAATGGCGCACCATGCAGTGCGCCATTAGTATAGCCCACGGTGCGCCATTAGTATGCCTCCCACGGGGTCATATTTATCCATGTGCTTTGGCATACTAGTGGATGATGCGTCATTAGAGCCATTTTTGCAGTGCGCCATTAGTGTGCTGAGTGGTGCGCCACTAGTATGAATATTAGGGATTTTATTTTCTTTTCTGATATTTGCACAGGTTATAAAACATATTACTGCACATAATATAGAGAGCACAACAAATAAACAGCAGATTCATCGAATACAATAAAAGATTAGTCTCCGAATACAATTCATCATATTAGTCTCCGAACTCAAAAGACCGAACAAAGATAGAACATTACAAGTCTCGAGACCGCGAGTAGCGAGTTTGTCGGAAGTAATACTAATCCTAACAAGTCCTAATAGTCATCATCATACAACTTCTACTCGTTATTAATAACAAGTCATATGATCATCATCTTGATAGTCATCGAACCAACCCTACTTAATTGTTCTTAGCACATGATCATTAATATTAGGCAGGACCTAAATACCCTATTTAAGGTAAAATAGCATAAAACAATATAGACCCTGACTCTCCATTATGGAGAATGGAGATCATCCTGTCTCCAATTCTTGCGCTTCGCTTCCTTTTGCTTCCAAGAACCTCCTTACGACTGTCCATACATTTTTTCCATCCTTTCATTTGCATGTCTCCATTTGTTTTAGAAATCTGGTATGGACAGTTGAGATTCGTAGGATGACCTGGCTGTATGTTCAAAACATTAAGGCTACCTTTCTAATACATCAAATGAGGCACATAATTCTCTGGGATTATCTGTTGAAAAACATAGTAATAACATCATAGTTAGCAATGATGTACTAGTTTTAGAAGTATGCAAAAGATGCACGGATGTCGTAATAGTAAAAAATCTTATCAGGGTATCTCCATGGTAGTTACCATAGTTGAACACATGCACTAGTGGCACGTATTGACCATAATGTTGAGGAGTTTGATTGTAGATATTGTAATTCTCAATGTCAGTACAAAATCCGACCAGATGATTTTTCTCCTTGTAAGTTAATTCGGAGCCATCGGTGTAGTGGGTTTTGTCTACCATCTCCCGCACATTCTTTGAACAATGAAAATAAGCTGTCAACGGAAATAAGTTGTCAACTATTTTGAAATAAACAATATAAATTAGCTAATAACTATGTTTGAGAAACTCACATAGCGGTAGAATTGGAGGCGTATCAACAAAGACCCAAATGTCCATATTGTCTTGCTCGATTTTAGGGTCACCAAGATCCATGGTGACAAGCATACCCTCATCAAAACCATACATCTTGCAAAATGTTTCCCAATTTTTGCAATCAAAATGGGTTATGCTCCCAGAATTATACAGAATTACTTCAAAATCCACATCGTGATGAGTCCTTAGGTGAATTTTCTTTGTTTTAGAATTTTCATGGTCTTCAAAATCCATCCTCTCCAAGACATAGCGTCTTGCATATCAAAAGCTATACTCGAATTGTAAAAGATGAAAATTACACGTTGAAATAGTTGAAGTCATGCTTAATTATGAAAATAACACTTGTCGTCGTTGTGTACCATTTCAACTTCGAAGGTCTCCTCGAGCTTAATGCTGAAGCGCTGATCATTGTCCAGGTGAGGCATGTCGCACAGACCTCGATCGTCGTGGCACCAGCCGCACTCCCTCGGGAGACTTTCATCGTCCGATGACGACATATCCTACGTTCATAATTCAAAACTACATCATCTCTTGCATTGGGTCCAATAAGATAATCCACAGTGTGGTGAAAACACGCCCTTCGAACTGGTTTGAGCTATTGGTGAATGGAGATGGTCTAAGATTTTCAGTAGTAAGAAGTGAAGTGGTAATTTTGAGAGCAAATGGTTAGGATGAGTGGTTCCTCTTTCCTGTTTAGCTTTACAATACAATATTGTTAGTCATGCACACTTGTGCATTTTCAGCCAGGCCCAGTGGAGTTGGCCTAAAAACATTTCTTTCTTTAAGCCTGCTACATCCATCTCAAGTATTTATGGTCAAGGGTTAGCAGGGCCATCCAAATAGAATATGTGGCATGGGCTTTTTAGTAGGTCATCCTACCAGATTAGGGTTTATTGATGATGAGCAACTGACATTAGTAATAACTATGAGTTGATATCACACTTCTATATGTATTACACAAGAGGCAGTTGATCCTACTTAATTAAGTACTAAGATACCCCGGCCCATGCATTAGTCGCAAGTACCCCATATGTCCTATTTTTAGCAAAGTTATGCTAAAATTCACGGAAAATTTCAGCATGAGCTTTGCTGAAAATAGGACATATGGAGTACCCGAATTTGCCGGAACGGAAGTTAATCGACATTCCAGCAAACTCAAGGGCCTCTCGGGGTACCTGCAAAATCGTCACGACACGATGGTCGGAGACATGACCTTTGCTGCAAATTGTTTTCTGTAAAAGATGATCATGCCAGCCAGCCAGGCAGGTGATTGTCACTCAAATTAAGCTGGGCCTAGAATGCATGATGGGTATCACACTATCAGTTACTACCAGTTAATTACTAGTCATGCCAAATAAGATACTCCTCCTCATCATCATATAAAAAAATGACCAATCAGCACATGCATCAATATGCTCCTCTCCTCTGCTATTACTTCTCTGCTGCTACAAACATAACCACAACAACAATAACAACTAGTGACCACCAACCAATAGCAGTCTCATTCACCACACAATTCAACCAGACAACACAGACAGACTTTCAGGGATGGTTTGATTAGAAGAAAAATCAAGCTTGCAGATTTAAAATATGGTTTGACACAAGGCATGTTTGCTTATTTCAAGATATCGAACAACCTTCATTTGAGCCAAGGCAGATAACTTTTAAGCTATGCCACTGAAGAATAAGGACGCCAAACAGAATATAGTCAGCACCATATTATATTATGCTCCAGTGCAGCAGAAAATTTACATCAGACCAATTAGGCTCATTTTTCAAACTCCTGAGCTTCCAACTTTGCACCCCCTGCCTAATAGACTAGACGTACTGATTAAATCTTACACCCTATCCATCGAGTTTCACACTGACAGAAAGAACATCACATTTATCATCAAATGTTAAGCTAACATCATTCAAGCGCTTCAATTGACAAATTTGCATAGCAGAGGAGCTCGTCGTCCGATGACGAGGCAGAGGCAGGTCGGCAGCGGCCGGCGTTGAAGAGGGGGGCGTCATCGAGGAGGGCGGTGAAGAGGGGGGCGTCGGCATCTCGCCTGGATGCTCTGCACGACGGGGCAGGGGGCGGCGTCCGGAGGCCGAGGAGATGGTGGGCACGACCCTGAACTCGGGGTTGTCGGCGGCGGGCGGAGTCGTCGGTGGCGAGGCTGGATTGGGGGTGGGGGAGGAG
>NC_041380.1:585970-586702 GCF_002162155.2 Triticum dicoccoides
GGAGGAGGAAGGCGGCGGCGGGGCTGGATTGGGAGTGGGGGAGGAGGAAGGCGGCGGCGGCGGTCTGGTGGGGGTCGGGGTGTCGGGGACGGTGGGGCGACGGGCAGCGAGGCGCCGTGGCGTTGGGGCGGTGGTGGTCAGGTGCGGCGGGGGCAGTGAGCACGGCCGGGGACGGCGAGCACGAGGGTGCGTGGGCGGCTGCGGCGCAGTGGGTCAGAAAAGGGAAGAATTGAAAGGGGGTTGGGGATTTTAGTGGAGGGAGCCTTAGCCATGGCGCACCCCCTAGCGGTGCGCCATTAGAAATTATTATTTTTGAATAGCAATGGCGCATCACCTAAAGGTGCGCCATTAGTAATCTTTTTTTAGATAGCAAAGGCGCACCAGCCAGCGGTGCGCCACAAGTAATTTTTTATTATTTTTTGTTGCATCTAATAATTTTTTAGAAAATGAATATGAATATGAAATAGTAATAAATTTTTATAAAAACAGTAATAATTTTTTAAAAAATATCATCAAATTTGTTATTTGAAAATATTTATGAATATAAAAAAATATCATCCAATTTGTTATTTGAAAATATCATCAAATTTGTTATTTGAAAATATAATCAATTTTTTTTTAATTTTTAGTTGCATTCATTTGTGACGGTGGAGCGGGGAGGGTGCGAGGGGTCGTCGGCGACGATGGAGCAGGGGAGGGTGCGGGTGGTCGGCGGCGGTGGAGCGGGGGGGG
>NC_041380.1:587409-604799 GCF_002162155.2 Triticum dicoccoides
TTCTTAAAATACACAATGAACATTTTTCGTATACAGGTTGAACATTTTTCAGAACACAATGAACATTTATCTGAATACATGTTGAACATTTGTAAAATGCACATGGAACATTTTTGAAATACACAATGAACATTTTTGAACACATATTAAATATTTTTCAAAATGTTAGAAATATTTTATAAAATAAGCAAACATTTTGTAAGTGTTTGCGAACATTATAGTAATGGCATAAATTCCATGTAGAGGGGCTTCTTGGAGAAGTGAGGTTATCGTCTCGTTATATATGCGATATGTTGACAAAAAATCCGACGTGGTATGGGAAGACACCACGCCAAGGTCAAGCACTAGGAGTATGTGACAAAAATCTGATGTGGCATGGAAGACATGACACCAAGGTGAAGCACTGGGAGAGCCTAAGGGCATTTCCAGCCGTTCGGCCCCTCAGGACGCCTAAATAGAGCGGCCTGGGGGCGTGCCGGCGCTAGTTCGGCCCCTGGGGGCGACCTAGCTCCCAGTCACGCCCCCAAGCGCCGGCTCCAGGATGCGGGAAATTTAAACTTGATCGTTCCCGCTTTCAAAAGACGCCACAAATACGGCGATCGGACGTAGTCTGGCGTTACAAAAAACAGAGCGTCGCACGCCGCAGGTTCGCGTGCGCAATGATTCACTCGGCGGGGTCGGCTCCAGGCGTTGGCGGAGTCGGCGTGCGCGGGCTCGGCGGTGTCGGAGCTCCTTCGGTGCTGGGCTGTGTCGGCGCGGCTTTGGCACTGCTGGGCGGCGATGTAGAGGAGTCGTTCGGGCTTGGCGTCCGTGTGGTCGTGGGCGCGGGAGCTTGCGTTGTCGCGTCGTCGGCGTTGCCGTCTGCATCTGGTTCAGGATGAGGCCGCGCTCCGCCATGTACCACACCCTGAGCTGCTCGTCGTTGCTCTGGAGCATGTCCGCCCCGCCCATCAGAAAAGCCATATCGGTGTTCCTCTTCTTCTCAGCGATGTTCGTCCGGAGCAGGTCGAGCTTGATGGCGCTGTTCTTCATCAGCGACGACCACCGCGCCTCGGTCTTCTCTTCACGTAGGACGGCACGGGCCTGGGCGTCGGCGAGGCAATGCTCGATGGACTCCTGCACTCGCGTGGTTGCCGCGTCGGCGTTTTTCCCCTTCTTTGCCAATTTGTGGCCGACCGGCCGCCCCTCTGACGCGCCCGGAGTCGTCGCGTCCGGCTTGTATGTCTTCTTGGCCTTGTCGAGGGTACGTCGGACTTCCGCCCACTTCTCGCACTTGACAATGCGCTTGTAGACGTGGAGGTGCTTGAAGTCGGCGTCTTGGTTGTCGCGCCGATACATGGTGAACATACGCAGCAGCTGCGCGGAGGAACAAACAGTTGGCGGGCGGCGGGCGTTGACGACGAAGAGATGCGGGCGAACGGCGTGCGTACCTGATCCTCAACGCTGGCGCCGCTCTCCAGGCGAGCCGCGACCTCCTCGACGATTCCATGCCATTTGTTGCACGCCAACTGGATACGCTCAATGGTTCGTCATCGCCTTGGAGCCGCGCTGCATGTAGACGCCTTTGAAGTACGGGTCGACGAGCTTCCGCTCGTCGAACTCGGCCTTGATGCGGTCCCAGTACATCTCGAAGCTCTGGTTCGTGCCGGTGGTCGGGTCGAGGCAGACGACTTTCCATGCTTCGGCGAGGCATTCCTCCTCCTTGGATGTCCACTTGATGCGCGCTTTGCCTGTCCTAACCGCCCGCTTCTTCTTCTGGCGCCCCTTCGTCGGATCAGGAGCTGGCTCCTCCTCCTTCTCGTCCTCCTCCTCGGGATCCAGCGCTCCGTGCACGTCCTCCCCGTAGACGTAGCCGAGCTAGGCCTCCATCTCGCCGCTGAGATCCACTACCTCGTCCTGGGTTGCGAACCCGGGAGACGCGGCGGCCACGGTCGATCCTGTCCGATGATGTCGTCCATGTCGGCTCCTATGTCGTCCGTGTCGCCGAGGTGCGAGAAGGGCAGCGGCCCACGGCGGAGATGGGGCGTCGGTGTGGTCGCGTAGGCGGCGGGCGGCGAGTAGTTGTATGGAGGGTATTGCACGCCGACGAAGGCGGGCGAGAGTGTGGGCGTCGCGGGGTGGCCATGGGGGAAGGTCACGTTTGGGTTGAACCCCCCGTGCGCGTCGCCGTCGGCGTAGCCGAGCGACGACGATCTCCATGGAGATCTGACGCCTTGCTGTCCCCAGGGCGCGTACTGGGCATGGCTGACGACGGGTGGATTCATCATCCCCGCGTGGTCGACCGATGAGGAAGACGCCGCCGCAC
The DNA here is from genome assembly GCF_002162155.2 of Triticum dicoccoides. NCBI lineage: Eukaryota > Viridiplantae > Streptophyta > Magnoliopsida > Poales > Poaceae > Triticum > Triticum dicoccoides. Next base: position 589,715 of record NC_041380.1, read on the forward strand.
GCGCCGCGTTGTCGCGGGCCTTCTTGGCAATGGCCCTGTTCCGCCGGTCGGTGGTGAATGCGTCGCGTCGCTGAACTTCCACTCTTCACTCGGCGTTCGACATGCCCGGTGGCTTCGATGGCGGCGCCCTCGGCTTCCTCTGCTTCGCCTGGGCCATGGTGCCAGTCGTGGTTGCCGCCGCGCGCGGCATGGCGTACTTCTTCGGCGGCATGGCGGCGACTGGAGGCGAGCTGGAGGGGGTTTGGCGGGAGAAAGGGAGGGAATGGCGGGAGGAAGGCGAGCGAGCGGAGGAGATGCGAGGGAAAAGCGTCAAGAAGCGGCCGGAAAAGGCCCTCGGGTCGCCGCCAGGGTGGGCCCACGAGCCTTTTTCGCTTGTGCCGGCTCCCCAAGCGCCCCCCCAGGGTGCCGGGTTCGGCCTGGGTCCGCCGGCACCAGTTTTGGCCCGAGCCGCCGAAAAACAGGCTTCTGGAAACGCGACTGGGTCGTTTTTATGGCGCCGACGCGGCAAAATCGCCTGGGAAGAACCAGTTGGGGGCGCGGCTGGAGATGCCCTAAAAGGCCGTTTGGATGGCAACCAACCCCCGCCTTACCAAAATAATGGCCTTGACCAAACGGACGGGCATCTGTTTGGTTGGACGGCCAAACTTCTAACCGACACCAATATTTCAGTTAGCGGTTCAGGTTCCACTCCAATGCAAGGACGAATCGGCCGCGGCAAATTCCATCGCCAATTATTTGGCTTGCCAGGTTTTGGCGTGGCTGGCTTAGGCGCCATCCAAACGGCCCCTAATTCTCCACAACCAGAGAACCTCTATTTTAGAGGATCCTTGTGGGTGATGAAGGCATTCACTGGCTCCAAATACAAATGATTTGCATGTATTGCATGGTACCTTGCTTTTTATATCAGCTTTACTGACTTGTTGTCCCAGAAGGATGATGACACCGTGCCTACTTTGTGACACTTGTCGAAATGAAGTATAACATAATTGAGTTGCCGTGTTCTATTACGTATTTAGAGGATAGGCAGTTTGCACTTCTATGAGCATTATCTTTTTGACAAGTAGACACATCTAAGAGCATCTCCAACAGGCGCCGGTCGCGCCGCGCGCAAAAAACACATATGCCGCGCGCGTATCGGCTGGTTTTGCGCGGCGCGCAGCGCTGACTCCAACGGCCGCGCTAAAAATGCAGCGCGCGCGTCGTTCCAGCAGCGCGCCATAATGCAGCGCGCACGACTCGCCGGTGCATTGCATATGGCATATTTCAACACAAAATGATGCACTTTTCAACACAATAAAAATTTCACACAAACAAGTTGATGAAGTTCATGCCCACAAGTTCATCCAACCAAGTTCAAAATGCAAATCAAGTTCAATACACAAAGGAAAGACACATCATTCCTTGTCCTCCTCCTCGTCTTCGTCCTCGTCCTCATCTTCGGAAGACGATTCTTCCGCCTCCGAAGATGAATCTTCCTCCCTCTCCTCATCGCGCACCGCATCACGTGAAGCTCCGACGGTGTTGGCAAGATCTTCAACGGCATCTTCATGGAAATGTGTGCGAGGAGGCTCATCGAAAGACATTCCGCCCATGGCGGCCGGAGGTGCACCCATGCCTCCCATGAGAGAAGCAAAACTTCCATGCCACCCATGCCACCCATGCCTCCCATGAGGTGCACCCATGCCACCCATGCCTCCAATGAGGCAAAGTAAAGACCCTTCCTTTCTTGATCTTCCCCTTCTTGGTTTTCCTCTCCTCTTCTTGGAACAAGTTTTGCGCAATGTTGTACTACATGAAAACAAAGCAAGTTAGCACCAACAACAAGCAAAACAAAGCAAGTTTAGCACCAACATGTAAGATGAAATGGCACTTACTCTATCGTCCTCATTTGTGCCACTTGGGTTCAACTTGTCAACCGCCTTTTGACAAGCCGCCCACCTTTGACAATCTGAGTTGATTGTCGACCACCGGGACCTAAGTGGTCGGTTGGAGCAGTCAATTCCACTCACGTTGCGAGCATCAAAGTGTTCCTTCATCTGGTTCCAATAAGCATCTCTACTTTGATCACCTCCAACGGATGGATCCCTCGACACTTGCAACCAAGTATTGCATAGTAAGATGTCATCGGTGTTGGTGTAATTGCCCGCTCTTCCTTTCGGTGCGTCGACAATGCCCTCACCCTCCTCGTCCACCTCGAACTCATGGTCTTGAAAATGCATGTCATTGGTTTGAGACCAATGCGAATTGTTGGAGCCAACACCCATCGTTGACATGTATGCATCATCATTGAGACTACAATTTTTTTTGCACAATGCAAATAAGCTATCTATATGTGACGAATGCATTCAAAAAATAACAAAAAAAATGAAAAGTTAGATTTTTTTTACCTTGGAGGCATTTCGTCGAACATGTTGTGCGCGCCGGCCGCCGGCTCAACGAGTGAGCTTGCCGACGCTTCGGCAGCCGCCGCGCCTGTCGCACGCCCCGCAAGCTTCTTCCTCTTCGCCTTGGAGGTGCCGTTCGCCGTTCGCCGTCTTGTTTTTCTTCGCCGATGTCTTGCCCTTCTTTGGCCGCGCCACATTGGGGAGCTTTGAGGAGGAGGCGGCGGCGGCTCGGGCTGGCGCCGGCGCGACACCACCCGCCGCCGAGGTCATCCGCGGCGGCAATGAAGAGGCCGCTCGCGAGGCCGCTCGTCGGAGGAGCTCCGGCGGAGGCGAGGCCAACGCCACCCGGGCTAGGGTTTGTGGCGGCGGCGGCGGGGGCGGGAGGGTCGCGGCTATAGGACGGGGTGAGCGGGGTGCCGGCGCGTGCGTCCATGGGTGCGGGTCGCCGGCGCCGGCGCGCGCGGGGCTTTGGAGGGGGAGAAGAAGAGCGCAGCGCGAGCGTCGTGTGTGCCGCGCGCGGAAGCGGGCGCCGCAAATACACCACGCGACGTACCGCTTCCTAGCGCGCGCCCAACTGCTTATACCGCGCGCGCGGTTTTTGCGCGCCCGCTAGAACCATCCGCCGGGTTGCGCGCGCGCTAAAACAGGGAATTTTGCGGCGCGGCGCCTGTTTAGCGCGCCTGTTGGAGATGCTCTAAGGTTTCAAGTCTGTGCACAACGATGGCCATCCTAGACAGACTAACTAGTGGGGCGAGACACTGATAAAATCTCCTGGAGGAGATAATATTTCTTACCTTTGTAGATGATTACTAGCGGGTAGCGCGCGGCGGCACGCCGCGCCACATGGACTAATTAGCTATTTAGTTATTTTTGTAATTTTTGGTAAGTCGTCCCAAATTTGATTGTGGTAAATTACTTTATACAAGTGGATGGTACATCAAGTTGGTACATAGGTATGAGATTGTGGCAAAGTAGTTTATACAGGAAACGGTTCATCTAATTGGCACATACATAGAAGATTTATAGTACGTAGTAATATAGTGGGTACTGGGCGCATAGAGATGTTGATCCTCAGGCTGGATTTGTCTGTGTAATGTAGTGATAGAGAGACGAAGCTAGTTGTTTTGCTCTTGTTTGTGGTGGTTTGTTTGGAGTGTAAAAAAATGTTCAGTAGTTGGATGCATGTCTTGGCTTTAGACGGATCGGCAAGATATCTTGAAACTGGAGCTTGTTCGTGTTGATTTGTCTTGCTGAAAATATGCTTTTTGTTGTTTCTGTATTTCTAACTCTTCATCCTTGGTCCTGCTCTATTCTTACACGGCCGAGTAGCGCCAGTACATTGTCTTCAAAGCATTGTAGTTGTGGTCATCGATGATTACGTTGTGAAGGCACGTCGTGCCATACTGATTGTTGTGTGTTGATTTTCTTTTTGATGTTTCTAAAGTTCGGTGCCCAATCTACTCCAGTATGAAATTTTATAGAAAATACCAAGAAATGTATCTGTGCTGAAGAAAATATAGTCCGAACTAAAATCCATCCAAAAACCTTTTTTCTATGCATAGAATTTTTATTTTTATTTTTGCCGCGGATACGGTGTTACAAATCCTCTTCCCAAGATAGTGCCCCTACCATCTGCAGAATGCGCTACAATGGGCTCTGCCCAACACTACCAAATTTATAAAGAGATGGTCCAAGAAATGGCTCCAATTCGGAAGCTAAGGAAAAGAAACCGTCTGTGAAACCCCTTTATAATCCCAGAGACAAAAAGTGCAGCAGGTTACACTTACACACGAGTTGAGCAAATTAGGAAGTACTCCCTCCGTCCTATAATATAAAACATTTTTTGACACTAGTGTAGTGTCAAAAAACGTCTTACATTATGGGACGGTGGGAGTAGATTTTACTGTCTTCTATGACATCTCCCTACAAAAGAGATACAGATGGTTAAGGAAAGAATGACACGGGAACTGAAAGCCCTCCACTGTTTTTTTTAAAGACACTTGCTCACCAAAAGGAGATTCAGACAATATACGATTGTGCGCAGTTTACCATTTGGCACTACCTCAGAAATGTAGTAGCTACTCCATCCACAATCCATCTAATTTTCCTACATTTCCTCCATGATTAGATCAGAGAAAAGAAAGCTACGCTTGGCAAGCTTGAACTTTCTCTTGACCGGCACCAAAATTTAGTGCCAAGATGGAGGTATGGTTTCCATGACGAAGAATGGTAGTTAAGCCCCTAAACCTGTAGAGAAAAGATATCAGTGCTCTCGTGAAAAACGCAAAACTGATAGAAAGATAGCTCACATTATTGCCCAGACAATTGCCTAGTGAATTGTGCCATACATTCGGTATTGAACATGAAAATGCTAACAATCAGTTCACACGATTCTCTTCCGTCCTGCCGATCATTTACTTCAGTTATCCACACTGAAGTTAAAAGAGCAACTCCTCCAGAAAAAGGATCCAATTAACAAAGAAGAATCAATTAGGTAATCTGGATAAACGGAGAGACACCACTGCAATTCAACCAATGAAGTTCAGCTACTGCCTCAAGATGCAACTTGTTCCATCAGGTTTTCTGCTGACTTCACGCCAACATTAACATCACCGTTATCTGATGAACTCTCTGAATTTGAGGCCTTGGGAACATTTGGGTTCTTGTAGTCCTCCATGATGTTTACGCTCATTCAGAAAGCTGCTTCACAGATGCCTCATCTGTAACAACCTAGGCATGTGTACAATAACAACCTGCCTCTCAAACTATTCATAAGAAAGCACTATGAGACGCAGAGTCACCGAGTGGAAGGCAAAAAAATAATCCAACAGTGCATCGAAATTTCAAACTATTCACAAGAAAGCACTATATATAGATAAATTAAACAAAATTCAGCAAACATATAACTTCATTCTCAAGTTTGTATCCCTGTTGATTTGATTTCTACTCCAAGGCATTAAAACAAACAACTAATGTGCATGGAAAGAGATGTGACATTTTTTTGTACAACCACACTTCAGAACATCAGCTCGAGGCGTGAATACAAACAAAAAAAGCACAATAAAAAGAAGAGAATTAGGGAGAGAGAATAATTCCTGAAATGTCAATTTCTAGCTAGAAAATCGGAGGGGCGGGAGAGAGACCATACACATCGGCCAAACGGGCCTCGACATCGCCTGCTCCGCAACGTCCAACCTTCTCTGTCGGCGTGGTCAACATGCCGTCTTCTGTGAGCTGCAACTGCTTTTCTTCAGGCAAGGAAGGGGAGGCCGCCCGGCAGTGGTGCGCGAGGTAGAACTCGCCCGGTGAGACAGCTAGAGCATGGCCGCGTGCTAAGTGAGACGGCCAACAGAGGAGGAGGATCAACGTGAGGTGGTAGCCCGGCGGAGCGTCCCCTCAGCGGCTGCGCCATCGGTGGCCCCCTGTCCTCAACATCCGCGGGGGCTTCCGTGGTGGTCCATGAGCGTACGCCGAGACGCCGAGGTGGACGACCACGATGTGCGCCGAGGCGGCCCGCGGCGCTGCCGTCTTGTTCTTCGCATGCCTCGGCGCCGGTGGCGCTGTGCCAACGCCCTGCCGCCAAACTGGATGTGCGAGCTGCGCGGCACCAAACGCCTGAGCAGCATCCCTCCCAGCCAAAGCTGCTCTCGCAGTAGCCCAGAGCACCGGGCCGTGGCCTTCCCATTCCGGCGTAGTATCCTCCACCACAGCGCCGCCTAACCCTCTCGCAAGGGCACACGACGACGGCGACGGGAACGACACGCCGTCACGGCCTAGATGCACTATTTTCCATACTCCTGCGTGCGACAGCACGTCAGCCACGCGAAGAGGAGATGGGGTTCCTACATGGAAGTTGGGAGGGAGATATGGGGGCCTGGTGGTGGCATACAGCCGGCGGTAAGGTGAGGCGTGGGAGCTGCTCTAGTTTGGTAGCGGGACGATGCAGAGGTGAGGTCGCCGGAGCGAGCGCTTTTATACACGGTGAGCGGCGCGAAGGGAGACTTCGAGAGAGATCGCAAAGGCCAGCTACTAACACAAACCGATCTAAACATTGAAACGTGGCGATGAAATAAACAACCAGTCAAAGTCACATAGTAACGTGGCCACATGCATGAGCCATGCAAAGGGACGTGGAACAACACCAATCCACATACCTCTAGAACAGACACGTGAATTCAACCATGCCAGCCCATAGTGAATCATACCTTTTTTAAAGAAAAATAGGAACCTTCCAGGAGACCACACAGCACACGCGTCAATAAACAAGAACACACAACATGTCAATGTCAACAGTAAATAAAACATGACCACAAGAAAAATAAACTCCTCCAGGAGACCACACAGCACACGCGTCAATAAACAAGAACACACAATATGTCAATGTCAACAGTAAACAAAACATGACCACAAGAAAAATAAACTCCATGACACCCTAGAAGGCCATCACGCACACGCGTCAATCATAGAAATACGGTAAAAAAATCCAAAAAAAACTAGAAAAATGGAACCCTTACGGGCCTAGTATTCTTAGTATTTAAGCATGAAGGTCTTTGATTATTTCCTAGAGTCCAATGATGTGACATTTGGTCTTTTTAGCCGAGCAATGGCAAATTGTTCTGCTAATTAAAGAGAGTTTGAGACATTTTACCGAGATGCCCAAACTACTAAACACACTAAAATTGGTACTCCACAGCATAATGGAAGAGTGGAATGTATTTACAAGACGTAGTTGAGAGGACCCGTCGGATGCCCTCCCATGTAGGACCACATAGTCCTGGGCAGAGGCTATCATGAGGAACTAATTAACTCCATAGCTTTACTGTGAACACTCTAATTTCTCTAAACTTATCTATTTTGTATTAAAAAACACGATATGGGTTTCCCTAATAGGGGCCATGTTTATCCGCATCATCTGAAATATTTTGACCGATGGATCTATGTACTTACGTCTAAGGATCTAACCACATACACCGAAGGAAGTAATATATATATATAGTGTTTTTCGAAATGACGTAATCATCATTCGACTAAAAATGTTTAAATATGTTAACCATACATGTGACATCTCATTTGGCATTACTTTTACGGTATCTACAAAACAAAGCAAAATCGAACTATATGAATATTAATAAAACCATAAATTTATTCCTCAGACATTTTGAACACATTAGAGATGATGCCTTTGTATTTGCAGGGGTCACTATACTAGTATAAATTAAATAAGAAATCTTGCGGACGCATATGCTTCCATAACATACCTGGCCTCTGAAAAGGCGATGGGCTACATCATGTTCTGAAGTTTTCAAATTGCACACCAAGCTATCGTTATCTGCACAAGGGGGTATCTCTGGTTTAGATTCCATATCTGTCCTAAACATATTATGAAAGCAAGCAAAAGAAGTATGGCATCCAACAGAAGAATGAATCGGAGATGGCTCTACATATGATAAGATAGCCAATTTGCAAAATCAGAGGGACACGATAAGATCCCGTTGCCTTTTGTCCCTAGAGGGTTCTTTTTAAAAGAAGACAAGGAAAACTGATCGGCACGCTACCAAAATTGCACCTTTGGCATATAATCTGCAATTTCTCCCACTACTTTGTTCATCTACTGTTTCCTTACGTTCCAAATGAGAAAAAAAATATTAACATCAAAGATATTTTCAATTCGCTGGTTTACATACCAGGGGTTAATACTAGCAGGGATTATTTAAATCATAACCTACGTATTTTGTAAACGTTGGAATGACAAATAAATTAAAAAATATATAGATGGAACAAATCATGCAAGAGCGCCACTGTTTGAGTAAAAACTGGCCGAAATAATTGGATTACCAAACTTACCTCCTTGAATAATATACAAACAGAGTGATCTGGTGAGAACTGGCTGATCTCCGATATCTGGTACGGATGGCCGGTGCACAAACTGGCCTATGCTCACAGACTTGCCTCATGAACTTGTCAGCGAGGTCATGCTCTGCACTGCCTCCATCTTCATCCTCTTGAGAACGTCGACACCAAGTATTGGTCGTTGCTCTTGGCGTGACCTCGCGTGCAACTGGGCCAAGAAGCTCCGGATGAACTCGTCAGGATTAAAAGGATGCATGATCTTTACCCAAGCACGGCATGTGAAGTTTCGGCGGATCTCAGGGTCGACATAGGCCTTCCTAACGATGGATGTCATCCCAAGATCACCGCCGGTTCCCCACAAGGAGATCACTTCAAGGGCACGGTCTTGACGATTGATCAGGTCGGTGAGGTTCCATAAAACATGCTGCTTCTTGGCCGCATCCTTGGCCTGGGCAAGCATGTCGAACTCAGCCGCACCAGTGATCGGTGGATGCGGTGGATGCGGCTGTGCAACAAATGTCTTGGACCCAGAGTCATTGATGAGGTTGCAGCGCATGTTTCGCTGGCTCACATCCTGGACCCTCGCCTTGAGCTCCGTTATGTTGTTGACGGCCTGGTCCAGGGGCAGCGGCGGCGCCATGCAGGACGGCACCACACGCCACCACCAGGCCGGCTTCCACATCGTAGGCCAGGTCCCAGATCTGCCTCACCCAGGTCTTCACCACGGCGTTCTTGGCGCGCTCCTCGTCGGTGGTGTTGAGGAAGCACTGCATCATCTGGAACTCGATGCTGATGAAAACCAGGTCGCGTTGCACGCTCTGCTTGAGCTTTGCCTCATCATCGATCGCCGACTTGGCCGAGCAGCGTCCCTTCCACCACCGTCTTGGCCACCCCCAGAACAAGATCCCCCATTGCGCGTGGTTCAGCTCACTCAACTCCTCTACTCGATCTGTTTTAAAGGTTCTACCAAGCGATTGCTAGTGTTGTGCGCCGGAGATGCTCTTATAGAGGGGAGAGCTGGTGCATGACAGCAAATGTCTGCATTACTTTGATTCCATATGATCTTCATCCAGTAAAGTGTCGATTCATTGATTGCTATACAAGACAAGTACTACCCACTACTCCCGACCCAAGTCTGCTTTTTTGCTTTGCTTTGCCAGGGGTCTAGTAGCTTTGCTTTGCGTACCATGTGTACACAGAATCATGTTCCATGGTAGCTTTGCTTTGTGTACCATGTGTACACAGAATCATGTTCCATAGTGGCTTTGCTTTGCGTATCATGTGTACACAGAGCTGGATACGTAATCTCCATATATCTCTCTTATTATTTAAGTACGTGGATGTAAGGTTTTGTTCAACAAGCCCTTTAACAAAAACAAAACAAAACAAAACAAGCACTGTGTTGTTCCATCTCTCTGAGAGATTGTAATCTTAATTTGCTTTGCGGTTCAATCCAGCGATAATTCCGCCGTAAACCCCGTCAATCAAAAAAGAAAACAACTTGAACAATTTATGCCATGCTCATGTAGAAAACAGCTTAAGCATCGACGCTCACCTGAATAAAGAAGAGGAGGTGCAGGATAATTAGTTAATAGTAATAACTGAAGCCCACATCCCATGGTCCATGGATCCAAGAGCTCCAACTCCAGTCCAAACTTTTTGCTCCTAGAGCTTCAGATCCGTGGTGGATAGATATCACATAAAAAATCACCGTCTACACATGCAGTGGTTGAATCCTGAGGGTAGTTCACAGTGGCAAGCTTAAGCAGAGACTAATTTAATTAGGAGATTAACAGTAAGACCAGATGGGACGGATGTTCGTTACCGTCGGCAGGTCCTCCCTCCGTAAGGACGGCGGCGGCGACCTGGGCCCGCTGTCGCCGTCGCCGTCGCCGACGCCGTGGTGGCGCTCCAGACAGCACGCCGTCGCCGAGTCCATGGGCTGCTCTGCTGCGGGAAGAGAGGAAGAGGAACGGCGGGCTGATTGAGAAAGGGGCTCCGACTCCAAGATCGATCGGTCTATCGGGAACCCAACCAGTAGGAGCAGAAAACAAATAGGCAGCACAATAAAAACAACTCGCAGAGCACTTCTTCTTCGGTACAACCCTCTTGGACACATCAACGGTCCAGATTAAAAGATACTCTTTCGTGAGAATAAGGGAGTAGGGATAGGATGGGAAATTTAGATGGGGCAGGCGTACCGTGGTGTACTGCGGCGTAGCGAGGCGCGTGTCCGTACGGCCTGCTGTACGCCCGTACGTGGCGGTGTACGCCACGTGAGGAGGAAGGCGGGCCCACACGTACTAAACCCTAATCCATTAATTCGGCGCGGATTAGGCGAATCCATTAACGCCGGCGCAGTGAGACGTCCCGTTGCCGGCGTCGGTCCGTGGGCGGCACGGATTCACACGCCACTGCTTGTCGCGCACCTGCGCACGCCATCGCTTGACCGCCCGCGCAAGCTGCCCCCTCGCGTACCAGGCATTAATCGCCGCCGCCGATTCACACGCCGCCGCCTGCCATTCTGCGCCCATTGACCGCCCACTCGGCTGCCCCCCGGCATTGATTGCCGGCACCCCACCCACCCACCACTACGCCCTATAAAGAGCGCCTCGCGCCCTCCGTCGGCTCGCACACCACCCTCGCCTCGCCTTCTCCCCCTGTCGCCGGCGTCACCCTCTTGCGCCCTGCCCTCCTCGAGCGTCGTACCTTTTCCTCTCGCCGGCGATGGCACGCCCCAACTTGACGCTTGAGGAGGCGGAGGAGCTCGCCCACTTCGTCATCCCCGCCGCGCTCGACGTGCGCCTGCCGGCGAGGTGCCGCCTGAGCGTCCACGGCGTTCCTGTGGCGCCAGTGCCCGAGGTCGGCACCCACCTCTTCGCCCGCGCCGTCGGCCTGTACAGGGCTCGCCTGTCGCCGGAGGAGCTCACTGACCCCCAGTACGCCCCCAACAACCCCGGCTGGGCGGACCGCCTCGCCGACGATCACCTGCGCCGCCTCCACGCCTACGCCGGCCCGCGCCCGCCCACGAAGCACAACCGCGCACGGCGGCATCAGCTCTGGGATGGGCGCACCTTCGAGGAGGTGGTCGCGCCGTACCACACGCAGGCGGTCGCCGGCGCCGTGCCAGCTCCGCCGGGGTACGGCTTTGAGCTGTACCGCCGTGGCGAGGTGCGCTCGACCCGCGCCCGCGTCGACTTCGGCGCCATGCACCCGCCCGCGCCCCGCGGAGGCCCAGGCGGTGACCGCGGCGCTGTCCGCCTCGGCCCCGTCGATCGCCGTATGGCGGGCAGGAACGACGCCGGGTCCAGCCGTACCGCGGGCAGGGACGGCGCCGGGTCCAGCCGCGCCCCTCCGCCTGAGCCGCAGCAGCAGCCAGAGACGGCATTGGTGGCGGAGTACAGGCGGCTAGTGGCGGAGGCCGGCGACCCGGACGACATGCCGGGCTACCTGACGGTGCTCCGGGAGTCAGAGAACATGTCGTAGCCGCCGCCGCTCGTTCAGGAGTACATTCAGGTCGCCCTGGGCGCCGTCCACCCGAAGGACCCGGAGGACTTTCCCGGGTATCACGCCGCGCTCGAGGACTCGATGGCTGCGCCGGCCATGCCCGTGGTGCCCCTCGACGACAGCAGCAGCAGCGACGACAGCGACGGGCTCTATGACGAGGCAGACTTCGGCAACGTGGAGGACGAGTAGTTTAGGGTTACTTTCAAAATGCCGTTTAGTAATATTTAATTATTTTCGTAATGTTTTTTAGTTAAGTATTATTTCTAGTACTATGTAAAATATCTATGAAAACTATAATGAAATATCGAGTGTTTGAATGGATGGTTTTTAAATGTTGTTGAAGAATCAAGTGTTTGAATCGATACTGTTATTTTTAGTTTTAAAAAGAGTTGTATTTAAAAAATAAAAAATTAGAAAAGAATTAAACTTGAACTAAAAAACCTATGAAAACTAGAAAAGTAAATATAAAACCAAACAATAAAAAATTGACATAATATTCGCAAAACAAGTTGGAAGATTTTTTTTAAAAGAAAATTTGTATTGTAAGAAGTAAAAAATCAGAAAAGAATTAAACTTGAATTGAAAAAAACCTATGAAAACTAGAAAAGTAAATATAAACCCAAACAATAAAAAATTGACATAATATTCGCAAAACAAGTTAGAAGAGTTTTTTTAAAAGAAAAATTGTATTGTAAAAAATAAAAAATTAGAAAAGAATTAAACTTGAATTGAAAAAACCCTATGAAAACTAGAAAAGTAAATATAAAACCAAAAAGTAAAAAATTGACATAATATTCGCAAAACAAGTTCGAAGATTTAAAAAAAACGCCGCCCCGGAGCCGAGCAAGGCTTAGTAAGTCCCCGCAAGGCCCACCGGCCCAACCAGGCGGCGTAGAGAGAAAGTAGGCGGTCTATTTCTTCGGATCACGTCGGTGTAGGACGGGGCGCGCTATTTAAGCTGGTGCGGGTGAGCTCCGGCAGGCGAGGTGGGACTAAAGGTAGAGCTCGCCTGTCACGATGCTGCGCGTGGACCGCCTAGGTGGGCCGATTTCTGTGGGCCGCTGTAAGGCGCACGTGCGAGCGGCCTCTCGCGGCGCTGCGCGTTGACTGGCAAGGTGGGCCGATTTCAGTAGGCCTAGTGGGCCGCTGGAAGGCGCGCCTGCGAGCGGTCGAGGGCGCAGGGGCGGGGGTTGATACGATGGATGGTTTTGTTTAGTCCTACCTCGCCCGCCGAAGGACGCCCAGACCGGCTTATATAGGCGGATTCATGCACCCTAGCAGATAAGAAAGATAGTAATAATGTGATTTGACTTTGCACTGCCCGGGCAGCTCTGCCGCAGCTGCCCGGATAGTGTTACACTGTCCGGGTAGCTACGGTAGTGCTGCTAATGCATTGTAAACTCAGAGCACATCATTATTATGTATCTTATTTTTGATAGTTTAGCACTTTAAGCAAAGTTAGTTTTATTAATACATAAAGTTTTGTAATATTTTTGTCTGGTCAGTGTTTTACTTGTTTCAAATTTATAATGGCAAAAAGCCACGAAACTTGTCATGCATCATATTCATTTAAAGAATGTCGAAAAATACCTCGTTTTCGGACAGGGCCTTTTCTCCTACCAGAACGGTCTACGGAGAAGTAGGTCAATTTGGTGACGTCTTCAGAATGGCCTGAAATTTTGCATGTGAGTTCGTATGCCCACTCCCACACAGAATCGAAAAATTTAAGGTATATCGATATGAAGAGCACTTTGCATCACGTCCGGTCAGCATTTAAAGTGTTTCGACCGAAAAAATTATAGAGAATTCATAAAATTGCAAAAAGCCACGAAACTTGTCATGCATCCTATTCATGATGGTACAAGACTATGGAAAAAAATTGGGTTCATTTGGAGGATGTCGAAAAATACCTTGTTTTCGGATAGGGCATTTTCTCCTACCCAAACGGTCTACGGAGAAGGAGGTTGATTTTTTGACATCTTCAGAATGGCCTGAAATTTTGCATGTGAGTTAGTATGCCCACTCCCACACAAAATCCAAAAATTTAAGGTATTTCGATACGAAGAGCACGTTGCGTCACGTCCGGTCAGCGTTATTAGTGTTTGGACCAAAAAAATTATAGAAATTTCATAAAATTGCAAAAAGCCACGAAACTTGTCATGCATCCTATTCATGATGGTACAAGACTATGGAAAAAAATTGGTTTCATTTGAAGGATGTCGAAAAATACTCCGTTTTCGGACAGGGCCTTTTCTCATACCCGAACGGCCTTTTCTCATACCCGAACGGTCTACGGAGGAGGTCAATTTTTTGACATCTTCAGAATGGCCTGAAATTTTGCATGTGATTTAGTATGCCCACTCCCACACAGAATAGCACACCCACACAGAATAACCATACGCAATTTGAAGGATGTAACAAAATTCTCCATCAGGACGTACAAAAAAAAATCTTTAAGCGCGGATAGTCATACCTTGCAACACTTATACAGGTCATGCTATATCAGTCCACAATAATTGTGAAGTGACATAGCAGGACGTACATAAGCATAATGAGGTATGGCCACCACGATTAAAGATTTGATGTTGTAGACGGATGAAGCTATTTAAACACGTTATTAGCCATGAAAACTAGCAATGTGGGACTAAAAACACAACACTGCGGACGATTGGCGCCACTAGAGGTGCACACACGGCCGGCCGCCACCTCTTCGCCTATGCGCGCCGTGGGTCGCCTGCCTAGCCCGGCAGTTTGCGCCGCGCATGCCAGCTGTTAAAAAAATCATTACATATTTTGTATTTTTCATGCACTAATTTATATTTTGTATTCAACATGGACGAAATGCACCCAACTTTTGCATGCGCGTGTGAGTGACCCCACGGTCTCGCATGTCAGATTACGATGGAATCGGAGTACGAACGGAAATTGCGTCACGTCGGGAGACGTTTTCTGGGTATTTTCACGGAGAAAATCGTAGTAAATGCATCGAATGTCGAAACGCACCCAAATTTTGTAGACGTGCTTGTGTGACATACTGTAGCATGTGAAAAAAAATCCAGACATTTCATGGATTTGCAAAAGGAAACACCTACTGAATGCATGTCATACCCCAAACCACACCTCAGGTTTGTACTGTGAGTATGTGTCAACATGGACGAAACGCATTCAACTTTTGCGTGCTCATGTCAGTGACCCCCACGGTCTTCCACACCAGATTACGATGGAATCGGAGTACGAACGAAATTTGCGTCACATCAGGAGACGTTTTCTGCGTATTTTCACGGAGAAAATCGTAGTAAATGCATCGAGTGTCGAAATGCACCCAAATTTTGCAGGCGTGCTTG
>NC_041380.1:605441-655648 GCF_002162155.2 Triticum dicoccoides
CAACATGGACGAAACGCACCCAACTTTTACGTGCGCGTGTCAGTGACCCCACGGTCTTCCATGCCAGATTACGATGGAATCAGAGTACGAACGGAAGTTGCGTCACGTCGGGAGACGTTTTCTGCATATTTTCACGGAGAAAATCGTAGTAAATGCATCGAGTGTCGAAACGCACCCAAATTTTGCAGGCGTGCTTGTGTGCCACACTCTATCGTCTGAAAAAAAATCCCAATGTTTCATGGCTTTGCGAAAGGTAACACCTACTGGATGCATGTCACACCCCAAATCGACACCTCAGGTTTGTACTGTGAGTATATGCCAACATGGACGAAACGCACCCAACTTTTGTGTGCGCGTGTCAGTGACCCCAACG
This sequence comes from Triticum dicoccoides, assembly GCF_002162155.2. Classification (NCBI taxonomy): domain Eukaryota; kingdom Viridiplantae; phylum Streptophyta; class Magnoliopsida; order Poales; family Poaceae; genus Triticum; species Triticum dicoccoides. The sequence continues at coordinate 605,815 of NC_041380.1, forward strand.
GTCTTCCACGCCAGGTTACGATGGAATCGGAGTACGAACCTAAGTTGCGTCACGTCGGGAGACCTTTTCTGGGTATTTCCTCAAAAAAAACGTAGAAAATGCATCGACTGTCGAAACGCACCCCAATTTTACAGGCGTGCTTCCGTGCCATCATGTTGCGTGTCAAAAAAACATGGGGGCGTTTAATGGAAAAATAAAAAAATTAAAAGCAAAAATATAAAAAGTCCCATATTGCGGATGGACTCACTTACGAAGATTAATGTGGATTATTGTTGTGACACTCCATGATTATGGAGTGCTAGAGCATAATTTACGTTAACCTCCTTAAGTGATACCGCCACACTAAAGGACTTGACATTGCAAGCAGACTATGGTATTTAAACAGGTGAATTAGCATGACGAGAAACAATGTGAAACTAAACATTAGCATGCTCGGCGGTGGCCACCGTCGCTATAGGTTGGGCGCTATAGGTTCGGCGGTATCGGGCCTGGGCCCAGTCGACGAACGAATTATTTTTTCCTTTTCCATCATCGTATACCGCCACGCACGGCGGAACCCTATCCACACCACTCACCCCCATACACCGACTCGTGCCCCCAGTCGCACTACCACGATCGCCCTCAAGCACGCAACGAACTCGCCGCACATGTAGCGCCGTCCATCGCCATCCACAGTCAACGGCGCTCGTTGGCACAGGCTGCCCCACGCCCGTAGGTGCAGATCGCCGACGCTGTGCTGCCTGCTTTCGGCTCGGCCACAGCCATTGTTCGGCGGATGTCGCGCGGATTAAGGTCACGTTTCCCGCTTCGAACAATTTCTGTCGATGCTATTGCGTAATCATATGTATTAATAGGAAAAAATTAACATGCAGTATGGACATCGATGGTGTGATTCCATGTTTCATAGAGAAGTGGATAAGTCTCGTTGAAAAATTTACCACCGCTCAGCGATTTAGGTTCTACGAAACAGGCTTGGAAGACATGTTGATCATTCCGTCAGTACAAATGAGAGATTTTTTGCTGCATTTTATGATGTTAGGTTATAACCCAAACAGCAAAAAATTCATGATACAAGAACATAGTGGCAGTAAAGGCCTTATTTCACTTAGACCGGACGATGTGTTTTCAATATTTGGGTTTAAGAATGAAGGTGAGGATGTTTTTGGCATTCTTGCGACGGAAGGAAAAGAGTGAATAAAGAAAATTCCTACTCAGTACATTCACAAAAAAAATGGTCAAATAATGATAGATGACTTGATTCAAAAAATTGTGAGGAATAAATCCGCCGACGATGAATTTCTTTGGATGGCTGTTCTTGTTTTGCTGGGGACCATTATTGCATCCATGTCGGCTGTCTCCATACCAAAGGAGTACTACGCGTTGCTGCATGACGTGAAGCGAATAAGCACATTGAATTTTAACGTGTTCAGTTTGTGAACTTGTTTGACAGAGATTGGCAAACTCAAGCAGGACGGCCGTGTGAGGCAATGGCCATGTGGCAACCTAGCCCTACTTCAGGTATGCTATTAATTAATGCTATTTCATATTCCTTTAATTTATGCGTTCGTAACTTATTTTGTCATTTGTTCTGTAGTACTTATATTGGAAGAAGGTGCAGCCAACCACCGGCCTGAAAAATGACCCGTTGTTGTTGCAAGTTCCCCTAATGAAAAATTGGACTGAATCTAAAGCGGAGAAACGAGACAAGTACGACCTGGAAAATGGTCGTGGCCATGGATTGGTAATATTATAATGCTTATTTACTAGTACATTGACTATGCATTGAGAATGTTATGTACTCATGTTGTCATTGCATACTCACTTTGCAGATTAATGACTACATTACGAAGGAGTATATAATGAAAAAACTTGCAAATGAACAAGCTGAAAGCAGTAAGAAATATAGTAGCCGAAAGTCATCCGTTACTGGAAAGAAAAAAGTGGACAATGTGTCCGAGGTCCCTGCTAATCTAAAGCCTTTTATGGACCGGTTATGAATGATATGAAGGAAATTCATAAGGAATTGTTTCGTATGCCGGAGTTATGCGCACAGGTAAAAATGTAATAACTCTGGTATGCATTTTATTAAACTCGATAAATTAATAAAAAGATATAACATGTGTCTGAGCTTACTTTTGCAGAGATTGTTAGAGAAAATGAATAAAATAGGTGTACTGTACAAACCGGGCACAATGACAGAGGAGGAAGAAAATCTATATGGACAGAATAGTGAGTCCAGGTATGAAAACAAGTATCCTAAAAAGAATTTCAGTATGATGACAAACACACACCTAATGGCCGAAATGGCAGTGGGCATTACGATTTAGATTCTGAAGAAGGGGATTCGTTCAAATTCAGTACTGGTCACTTGAGTAGCTTTAAAGATGAGAAGGAGGATCCTATAGATGTCCCGGAGCTGTCAAAAAAAGAAGCATTATCTTTAAAAACCGATGAAATAGAAGCTACAAGATGGCAAGTCCCACAAAATGAGTAAGAAGTGTCACAGGCCTTGTCAGATGGTAATAGCGAGGTAGAAGAGAAGAAGGAGGTGATTCCAGAGAAGCGAAAGCGGTGTGCGTCAAAGTACACGAAATCTCCTTATGTTAAAAAGACTCCGAGAAAACGTGCGAAACGTTCCGCGAAAACGAGTAAGTTAAACATGCTATGAATATATTTTTGAAAATTATGTAGTACAAATTTGTACTTTAATTTTATTGACTTGTGTTGTAGAACTGTTTAATGAAACAACCCCTCAATTTGGTCATTCTGTGGATGATATGGTGCGTCCCGCAATGCAGTACGTGAAAGTGTACAAGCACTCACCAAAACATAAGAACCATGAAATATTCAATAACGGTAAAGATGATGGACTTTCTGCGGTAAGAGTTTGCCAGATACTTAACCATGCATGGATATCCGGTGATGTATGTATTTTTATTGTCATGCTTATGTCATGCGTTAAGTATGTTGCAACCATGTTAGTCATTTATTTCAGATAATTGACGCTTATGCGACGTACATATCGGATTCAAGTATCGTCAAAGACAGGTATCTTGTACCCACACATAGATCTTACTGGTTATTGAACACTCGGTCAAACTCAGTAAGACGAGGAAGGTCGGTAGACGATTCAGAAGGTTTAGCACTTGCAAATGAACCTCTCAACAGATGCATGACAGAATATTTTGCAAAACCGAAGGTACCGTTTATATTGCAGAATTGTATTTTCATTACTATCTTATGTGAAAGCCGAGCTTACTAACAATATTTAAGTTATGAAATAGGCTTATTTTGTTTTAAATAAGGATAAAAACCATTGCTCTTATAGAGGGGAGAGCTGGTGCATGACAGCAAATGTCTGCATTACTTTGATTCCATATGATCTTCATCCAGTAAAGTGTCGATTCATTGATTGCTATACAAGACAAGTACTACCCAGTACTCCCAACCCAAGTCTGTTTTTTTTTTGCTTTGCCAGGGGTCTGGTAGCTTTGCTTTGCGTACCATGTGTACACAGAATCATGTTCCATGGTAGCTTTGCTTTGTGTACCATGTGTACACAGAATCATGTTCCATAGTAGCTTTGCTTTGCTTATCATGTGTACACAGAGCTGGATATCTCTCTTATTATTTAAGTATACGTGGATGTAAGGTTTTGTTCAACAAGCCCTCTAACAAAAACAAAACAAAACAAAACAAGCACTGTGTTGTTCCATCTCTCTAAGAGATTGTAATCTTAGTTTGCTTTGCGGTTCAATCCAGCGATAATTCCGCCGTAAACCCAGTCAATCAAAAAAGAAAACAACTTGAACAATTTATGCCATGCTCATGTAGAAAACAGCTTAAGCATCGACGCTCATCTGAATAAAGAAGAGGAGGTGCAGGATAATTAGTTAATAGTAATAACTGAAGCCCACATTCCATGGTCCATGGATCCAAGAGCTCCAACTCCAGTGCAAACTTTTTGCTCCTAGAGCTTCAGATCCGTGGTGGATATCACATAAAAAATCACCGTCTAGACATACAGTGGTTGAATTCTGAGGGTAATTCACAGTGGCAAGCTTAAGCAGAGACTAATTTAATTAGGAGATTAACAGTAAGACCAGATGGGACGGAGGTTCGTTACCGCCGGCAGGTCCTCCCTCCGTAAGGACGGCGGCGGTGACCTGGGCCCGCTGTCGCCGTCGCCGACGCCGTGGTGGCGCTCCAGACCGCACGCCGTCGCCAAGTCCATGGGCTGCTCTGTCAGCGACTGTGCTGCTACGGCAACGACAAGTCATGATCCGCTACAGGGCAAACCGGCAAGCAACGTCAAGGCCAGGCCCAGGAGGGTCCAGAAGCGGCCTGCTCGGTCATTTGGGCCGGAATGGGTCTAGTAGACAAGTGTATAAGTAAGCAAATGACACTTGTAACGAGGGGGGACGGAACGGCTTCGGCCGGCTAGATAGGATAGGAGTGGCTGGTGTGCGTTGTTCCTCTGTTCTTCCTTCCTCCTCCTTGGATTTGAATTCGAATCTGTAATCAACTAGACACCAAATTGAGAGAGAGCAATTGGTGCTTACAATTGGCATCAGAGCTACCGATCCTGGCGCAACAAGTTCCGGGTCACCACCTGCACGCGACGAGATTCGCGGCGCGTCGTCGCCGAGAAATCATGGAGAACATGTCGCCGGTGACAAAAGCGGTGTACGAGTTCCTCAAGGCCGACTTGGCGGAGTCCCTCGACGTGTGGTTCAAGCGGCAGGATAAGGAGGCCTCCAAGTCGATGCGCTCCATCATGGGTGATCTGACGACGCGGATCGACGACCTCAAGATGTGGATCGGGGTCGACATGGACGAGATCCGTGCCGGAATGGAGCGACCGCCGACCGCTAACTCGTCGTCCATGGGCAGCCGCCAGCAAGCCAATTCGGTCTAGATGGGCGCTAGCGAGGGAGGTGTGGAGGGCAGCCGCTCAACTCAACCAGTCAAGGGGAAGGATCATGTTCCATACATTCCTCCCCCAGCCAGAGGTATGAGATCTGAGATCAACCCCGTTCAATCATCTCACTGCACTGAATTCCATCGAGAGGGTACTGAGCAATTTGGTTTTGGTCCTCGAATTGATCTGCCTCAATTCGATGGTACCAATCCGAGACTATGGCAAACGAGATGTGAGGATTATTTCAGCATGTGTGGAACGCCCCGTCAGTTATGGATACAGTTTGCCTCCACCATGTTTGAAGGACTAGCAGCTCGATGGTTGGAGTCTGTGCAGCGCAGAGTTCCGGATGCATCGTGGGAGGAATTCTGCAGGCTTTTGCAGTGTTGTTTTGGTCGCAACCAACATCAGGCGCTGGTACGCAAATTTCACAGCATTTCTCAAGTTGGCACAGTAGAGGAGTATGTGGAACAGTTCGCTGAATTATATGACCAATTGTCAGCATATGAAGCGGTTCCTGAATCAGTTCATTATGTTACCAAGTTCATTGATGGGTTGAATTATGCGGTCAGAGTTATGGTTGCATTACATCATCCCCAAGACTTGGATGCAGCATACGATCTGGCACTTCTACATGAATCTCTGGCGAGTTCTTCTCCACAACCAAATCAGACTGTTAGGAGACAACAGTCAACATCGACAGTCAATCAACCTAAAGCATTGCCCACCAAATCCTCTGAAACACATAAGCAAACTGTTGGAGAAGATAAATGGGCTGCTCTTCGAGCTTATCGCGAGGCAAAGGGCCTGTGTTTCATGTGTGGAGAGAAGTGGGGCAGAGATCATCAATGTAAACAAGCAGTCTCATTACATGTGGTTCAGGAAATGGTGGAATTCTTCCAATGCACTAGCAGTAATGGTTCAGAAACTGATGATGAGGAAGTTAATCTTATGGCCTTATCAGAAGCTGCAGAAGGAAAATCGTCCAAAAGCAAGGCATTCCAACTGATGATCGACATCAATGGACAACAGAATACCTTTTTGGTGGACTCTGGTAGTACACACTCATTTATAGATACTACCACAACTGCAAAATTACCAGGCCTGAAGAATTGTACAGCAACCAAGGTCAGAGTTGCAAATGGAGGAATAATGAACTGTTGCGGTTACATTCCCCAGTGTCAGTGGTCAGTGCAAGGAAATCTGTTTAAACATGATCTCGGAGTTTTACCTCTTAGTTGTTATGATGGAATTTTGGGAATGGACTGGTTATCCAGATTCAGCCCAATGACACTTGACTGGGAACAAAAGTGGATGACATTTGCTGTCAATGGAAAAACAGTAACCTTACAAGGAATAGCACCAGTGGAATTTGCTTATACTATAATTGAACTGTCGGTAGTCACTGAGGAAAATGCAGCTAAGGTGTTACCAGAAATTCAGGAGTTGGTTGAGGAATATAAAGATGTTTTCTCAATTCCTGTTGGACTTCCACCAGAAAGAGTATGTGATCATTCCATTCCTCTCATACCCGGTGCTAGGCCTTTTTCTCTTAAACCATATAGATTGGCCCCTGAATTAAAGGATGAATTTGAGAAACAAATTCAGGAAATGCTTGACTCTGGAGTAATTAGAAGAAGTAACAGCCCTTTCTCTTCTCCTATTTTGTTGGTCAAAAAGAAGGATCACACTTGGAGATTGGTGGTGAATTACAGACATCTGAATGCAATCACTATTAAGGGAAATTTTCCTATGCCAGTAATTGATGAGTTGCTGGATGAACTGCATGGAGCTCAATGGTTCACAAAACTTGATCTTAGGGCTGGATATCATCAAATCAGACTAGCTCCTGTTGAAGAATATAAGATCGCATTTAAAACACATCATGGTCACTTTGAGTTCAGAGTGGTGGGCTATGGTCTTACTGGTGCACCTAACACATTTCAGGGAGCCATGAATGTTACATTATTTCAGGAACCAAAAATGTTGAGATTTTTTGTGTTAGTATTCTTTGATGATATTCTTATATTCAGTAAAACTCTAAAGCAACATCTTCAACATGTCAGAAGAGTACTGCAAGTATTAAGGAGAGATCAGTGGTATGTCAAAATGTCCAAGTGTGAGTTTGCATCTCAAAAATTACTTTATCTGGGCCACATCATTAGCAAGGATGGTGTGTCAACAGACCCATAAAAGATCAGTACTATAGAACAGTGGCCAGCACCTATTTCTGTTAAGGAAGTTAGAAGTTTCCTGGGCTTGGCAGGATACTACAGGAAAATTATTCGCCATTTTGGTGTGAGTGCAAAACCCCTGAGCAATCTTCTGCGTAAGGGCAACATCTTTGTGTGGACTAGCATAGAGGAAACAGCCTTCCAAACTCTTAAGGATGCATTAGTAACTACCCCAGTCTTGGCCTTGCCTGATTTCCAAAAGGTGTTCACCATTGTGGTATTGGAGCAGTTTTAATGCAAGAGGGGCATCCTCTTGCTTTTGTCAGCAAGGCATTGGGCCCACACAATCAGACTCTCTAAGTGTATGAAAAGGAGTTCTTGGCCATCTTGCTGGCTATAGAACAGTGGCGTTCTTATTTGCAACTCAAGGAGTTTCAGATAATCATTGATCAGAGAGCATTGGTCAGCCTGACAGAGCAACGACTGCATACAGCTTGGCAGCAAAAAGCTCTTACCAAATTGATGGGCTTGAACTATAAGATAATATACAGGAAGGGAGCTGATAATTGTAGGGGAACGTAGTAATTTCAAAAAATTTCCTACGCACACACAAGATCGTGGTGATGCATAGCAATGAGAGGGGAGAGTGTGATCTACGTACCCTTGTAGACCGACAGCGGAAGCGTTAGCACAACGCAGTTGATGTAGTCGTACGTCTTCACGGCCTGACCGATCAAGCACCGAAACTACGGCACCTCCGAGTTTTAGCACACGTTCAGCTCGATGACGATCCCCGGACTCCGATCCAGCAAAGTGTCGGGGAAGAGTTCCGTCAGCACGATGACGTGGTGACGATCTTGATGTTCTACCGTCGCAAGGCTTCGCCTAAGCACCGCTACAATATTATCGAGGATTATGGTGGAAGGGGGCACCGCACACGGCTAAGAATATGATCACGTGGATCAACTTGTGTGTCTAGGTGTGCCCCCTGCCCCCGTATATAAAGGATCAAGGGGGGGTGCGGCCGGCCAGGAGGAGGGCGCGCCAGGAGGAGTCCTACTCCCACCGGGAGTAGGATTCCCCCCTTTCCTAGTTGGAATAGGATTCGGGAGGGGGAAAGAGGAGAGAGAGAGAAGGAAGGGGGGGCGCCGCCCCCCTCTCCTTGTCCTATTCGGACTAGGGGGGAGGGGCGCACGGCCCAGCCCTGGCCACCTCTCCTCTCTTCCACTAAAGCCCACTAAGGCCCATATACCTCCCGGGGGGTTCCGGTAACCTCCCGGTACTCCGGTAAAATCCCGATTTCACCCGGAACACTTCCGATATCCAAATATAGGCTTCCAATATATCAATCTTTATGTCTCGACCATTTCAAGACTCCTCGTCATGTCCGTGCTCACATTCGGGACTCCGAACAAACTTCGGTACATCAAAATGCATAAACTCATAATATAACTGTCATTGAAACCTTAAGTGTGCGGACCCTACGGGTTCGAGAACAATGTAGACATGACCGAGACACATCTCCGGTCAATAACCAATAGCGGAACCTGGATGCTCATATTGGCTCCTACATATTCTACGAAGATCTTTTATCGGTCAGACCGCATAACAACATACGTTGTTCCCTTTGTCATCGGTATGTTACTTGCCCGAGATTCGATCGTCGGTATCTCAATACCTAGTTCAATCTCGTTATCGGCAAGTCTCTTTACTCGTTCCGTAATAAATCATCTTGCAACTAACTCATTAGTTGTAATGCTTTCAAGGCTTATGTGATGTGCATTACCGAGAGGGCCCGGAGATACCTCTCCGACAATCGGAGTGACAAATCCTAATCTCGAAATACGCCAACCCAACATTCACCTTTGGAGACAACCTTAGAGCTCCTTTATAATCACCCAGTTACATTGTGATGTTTGGTAGCACACAAAGTGTTCCTCCGGTAAACGGGAGTTGCATAATCTCATAGTCATAGGAACATGTATAAGTCATGAAGAAAGCAATAGCAACATACTAAATGATCGGGTGCTAAGCTAATGGAATGGGTCATGTCAATCACATCATTCTCCTAATGATGTGATCCCGTTAATCAAATAACAACTCTTTGTCTATGGTTAGGAAACATAACCATCTTTGATTAACGAGCTAGTCAAGTAGAGGCATACTAGTGACACTCTGTTTGTCTATGTATTCACACATGTATTATGTTTCCGGTTAATACAATTCTAGCATGAATAATAAACATTTATCATGAAATAAGGAAATAAATAATAACTTTATTATTGCCTCTAGGGCATATTTCCTTCAGTCTCCCACTTGCACTAGAGTCAATAATCTAGTTCACATCGACATGTGATCTAACATCAATAGTTCACATCTTTATGTGGTTAACAACCATAGTTCACATCGATATGTGACCAACACCCAAAGGGTTTACTAGAGTCAGTAATCTAGTTCACACTGCTATGTGATTAACACCCAAAGAGTACTAAGGTGTGATCATGTTTTGCCTGTGAGAGAAGTTTAGTCAATGGGTCTGCCATATTCAGATCCGTAATTATTTTGCATTTTTCTATGTCTACAATGCTCTGCACGGAACTACTTTAGCTAATTGCTCCCACTTTCAATATGTATCCAGATGAAGACTAAGAGTCATCCGGATTAGTGGCAAAACTTGTATCGACGTAACCCTTTTACGACGAACCTTTTGTCACCTCCATAATCGAGAAACATATCCTTATTCCACCAAGGATAATTTTGACCGATGTCCAGTGATCTATTCCTAGATCACTATTGTACTCCCTTGCCAAAATTAGTGTAGGGTATACAATAGGTCTGGTACACAGCATGGCATACTTTATAGAACCTATGGCCAAGGCATAGGGAATGACTTTCATTCTCATTCTATTTTCTGCCGTGGTCGGGCTTTGCGTCTTACTCAACTTCACACCTTGTAACACAGGCAAGAATTCTTTCTTTGACTGTTCCATTTTGAACTACTTCAAAATCTTGTCAAGGTATGTACTCATTGAAAAAAAACTTATCAAGCGTCTTGATCTATATCTATAGATCTTGATGCTCAATATGTAAGCAGCTTCACCGAGGTTTTCTTTGAAAAAATCCTTTCAAACACTCCTTTATGCTTTGCAGAATAATTCTACATTATTTCCGATCAACAATATGTCATACACATATACTTATCAGAAATGCTGTAGTGCTCCCACTCACTTTCTTGTAAATACAGGCTTCACCGCAAGTCTGTATAAAACTATATGCTTTGATCAACTTATCAAAGCGTATATTCCAACTCTGAGATGCTTGCACCAGTCCATAGATGGATCGCTGGAGCTTGCATATTTTGTTAGCACCTTTAGGATTGACAAAACCTTCTAGTTGTATCATATACAACTCTTCTTTAAATCCATTAAGGAATGTAGTTTTGTTTATCCATTTGCAGATTTCATAAAATTGCAGCAATTGCTAACATGATTTGGACAAACTTAAGCATCGCTACGAGTGAGAAAATTTCATCGTAGTCAACACCTTGAACTTTGTCAATAAATTTTTTCGACAAGTCTAGCTTTGTAGATAGTAACACTACTATTAGCGGCCGTCTTCCTCTTGAAGATCCGTTTATTTTCTGTGGCTTGCCGATCATCGGGCAAATCCATCAAAGTTCATACTTTGTTCACATACATGGATCATATCTCAGATTTCATAGCCTCAAACCATTTCGCGGAATCTGGGCTCATCATCGCTTCCTCATAGTTCGCAAGTTTGTCATGGTCTAGTAACATGACTTCCAGAACAGGATTACCGTACCACTCTGGTGCGGATCTCACTCTGGTTAACCTACGAGATTTGGTAGTACCTTGATCTGAAGTTACATGATCATTATCATTAGCTTCCTCACTAATTGGTGTAGTAGTCACAGGAACAGATTTCTGTGATGAACTACTTTCCAATAAGGGAGAAGGTACAATTACCTTATCAAGTTCTACTTTCCTCCCACTCACTTCTTTCGAGAGAAACTCCTTCTCTAAAAAGGATCCATTCTCAGCAACGAACATCTTGCCTTCGGATCTATGATAGAAGGTGTACCCAACATTTTTCTTTTGGGTATCCTATGAAGACGCACTTCTCCGATTTGGATTTGAGCTTATCAGGTTGAAACTTTTTCACATAAGCATTGCAACCTCAAACTTTAAGAAACGACAGCTTAGGTTTCTTGTCAAACCATAGTTCATACGGTGTCGTCTAAACGGATTTAGATGATGCCCTTTTTAATGTGAATGCAGCTGTCTCTAATGCATAATCCCAAAACGATAGTGGTAGATTGGTAAGAGACATCATAGTTCGCACCATATCTAATAAAGTACGGTTATGACATTCGGACACACCATTATGCTGTGGTGTTCCAGGTGGCGTGAGTAGTGAAACTATTTCACATTGTTTTTAACTGAAGGCCAATCTCGTAACTAAAATATTTTACTTCTGCGATCATATCGTAGAAACTTTTTATTTTTTGTTACGATGATTCTCCACTTCACTCTGAAATTCTTTGAATTTTTCAAATGTTTCAGACTTGTGTTTCATCAAGTAGATATACCAAAATCTGCTCAAATCATCTGTGAAGGTCAGAAAATAACGATACCCGCCGCGAGCCTCAACACTCATCGGATCACATACATCAGTATGTATTATTTCCAATAAGTCAGTTGCTCGCTCCATTGTTCCGGAGAACGGAGTCTTGGTCATCTTGCCCATAAGGCATGGTTCGCAAGCATCAAGTGATTCATAATCAAGTGATTCCAAAATCCATCAGCATGGAGTTTCTTCATGCGCTTTACACCAATATGACCTAAACGGCAATGCCACAAATAAGTTGCACTATCATTATTAAATTTGCATCTTTTGTCTTCAATATTATGAATATGTGTATCACTACGACCGAGATCCAATGAACCATTTTCATTGGGTGTGTAACCATATAAGGTTTTATTCATGTAAACAGAACAACAATTATTCTCTAACTTAAATGAATAACCGTATTGCAATAAACATGATCAAATCATATTCATGCTCAACGCAAACACCAAATAACATTTATTTAGGTTCAACACTAATCCCGAAAGTATAGGGAGTGTGTGATGATGATCATATCAATCTTGGAACTACTTCCAACACACATCATCACTTCACCCTTAACTAGTTTCTGTTCATTCTGCAACTCCCGTTTCGAGTTACTACTCTTAGCAACTGAACCAGTATCAAATACCGAGTGGTTGCTACGAACACTAGTAAAATACACATTAATAATCTGTATATCAAATATACCTTTGTTCACTTTGCCATCCTTCTTATCCGCCAAATACTTGGGGCAGTTCCGCTTCCAGTGACCAGTCCCTTTGCAGTAGAAGCACTTAGTCTCAGGCTTAGGACCAGATTTGGGCTTCATCACTTAAGCAGCAACTTGCTTGCCGTTCTTCTTGAAGTTCCCCTTCTTTCCTTTGCCCTTTTATTGAAACTAGTGGTCTTGTCTACCATCAATGCTTGATGCTCTTTCTTGATTTCTACCTTCATCGATTTCATCATCATGAAAAGCTCAGGAGTCGTTTTCGTCATCCCTTGCATACTATAGTTCATCACGAAGTTCTACTAACTTGGTGATGGTGACTAGAGAATTCTGTCAATCACTATCTTATCTGGAAGATTAACTCTCACTTGATTCAAGCGATTGTAGTACCCAGACAATCTGAGCACATGCTCACTAGTTGAGCGATTCTCCTCCATCTTTTGGCTATAGAACTTGTTGGAGACTTCATATCTCTCAACTCGGGTATTTGCTTGAAATATTAACTTCAACTCCTGGAACATCTCATATGGTCCATGACGTTCAAAATGTCTTTTGAAGTCCCGATTCTAAGCCGTTAAGCATGGTGCGCTAAACTATTAAGTAGTCACCATATTGAGCTAGCCAAACGTTCATAACGTCTGCATCTGCTCCTGCAATAGGTCTGTCACCTAGCGGTGCATCAAGGACATAATTCTTCTGTGTAGCAATGAGGATAAACCTCAGATCACGGATCCAATCCGCATCATTTCTACTAACATCTTTCAACACAATTTTCTCTAGGAACATATCAAAATAAACACAGGGAAGCAACAACGCGAGCTATTGATCTACAACATGATTTGCAAAATACTATCAGGACTAAGTTCATGATAAATTTAAGTTCAATTAATCATATTACTTAAGAACTCCCACTTAGATAGACATCCCTCTAATCCTCTAAGTGATCATGTGATCCAAATCAACTAAACCATGTCCGATCATCACGTGAGATGGAGTAGTTTCATTGGTGAACATCACTATGTTGATCATATCTACTATATGATTCACGCTCGACCTTTCGGTCTCCGTGTTCTGAGGCCATATCTGTATATGCTTGGCTCGTCAAGTATAACCTGAGTATTCCGCATGTGCAACTGTTTTGCACCCGTTGTATTTGAACGTAGAGCCTATCACACCCGATCATCACGTGGTGTCTCAGCATGAAGAACTTTCGCAACGGTGCATACTCAAGGAGAACACTTCTTGATAATTAGTGAGAGATCATCTTAAAATGCTACCGTCAAACAAAGCAAGATAAGATGCATAAAAGATAAACATTACATGCAATCAATATAAGTGATATGATATGGCCATCATCATCCTGTGCTTGTGATCTCCATCTTCGAAACACCGTCATGATCACCATCGTCACCGGCGCGACACCTTGATCACCATCGTAGCATCGTTGTCATCTCACCGATCTTATGCTTCCACGACTATCGCTACCGCTTAGTGATAAAGTAAAGCATTACAGCGCAATTGCATTGCATACAATAAAGCGACAACCATATGGCTCCTGCCAGTTGCCGATAACTTGGTTACAAAACATGATCATCTTATACAATAAAATTTAGCATCATGTCTTGACCATATCACATCACAACATGCCCTGCAAAAACAAGTTAGACGTCCTCTACTTTGTTGTTGCAAGTTTTACGTGGCTGCTACGGGCTTAAGCAAGAACCAATCTTACCTACGCATTAAAACCACAATGATAGTTTGTCAAGTTGGTGCTGTTTTAACCTTCGCAAGGACCGGGCGTAGCCACACTTGGTTCAACTAAAGTTGGAGAAACTGTCACCCGCTAGCCACCATTGTGCAAAGCACGTCGGGAGAACCGGTCTCGCGTAAGCGTACGCGTAATGTCGGTCCGGGCCGCTTCGTCCAACAATACCGCCGAACCAAAGTATGACATGCTGGTAAGCAGTATGACTTATATCGCCCACAACTCACTTGTGTTCTACTCGTGCATATAACATCAACACATAAAACTTAGGCTCGGGTGCCACTATAGTGGAACTTAGTAATTTCAAAAAAATTCCTACGCACACACAAGATCATTGTGATGCATAGCAACGAGAGGGGAGAGTGTGATCTACGTACCCTTGTAGACCGATAGCGGAAGCGTTAGCACAACGTGGTTGATGTAGTCGTACGTCTTCACGGCCCGACCGATCAAGCACCAAAACTACGGCACCTCCGAGTTTTAGCACACGTTCAGCTCGATGACGATCCCCGGACTCCGATCAAGCAAAGTGTCGGGGAAGAGTTCCGTCAGCACGACGGCATGGTGACGATCTTGATGTTCTACCGTCGCAGGGCTTCGCCTAAGCACCGCTACAATATTATCGAGGATTATGGTGGAAGGGGGCACCGCACATGGCTAAGAATATGATCACGTGGATCAACTTGTGTGTCTAGGGGTGCCCCCTGCCCCCGTATATAAAGGATCAAGGGGGGGTGCGGCCGGCCAGGAGGAGGGCGCGCCAGGAGGAGTCCTACTCCCACCGGGAGTAGGATTCCCCCCTTTCCTAGTTGGAATAGGATTCGGGAGGGGGAAAGAGGAGAGAGAGAAGGAAGGGGGGGCGCCGCCCCCCTCTCCTTGTCCTATTCGGACTAGGGGGGAGGGGCGCACGGCCCAGCCCTGGCCACCTCTCCTCTCTTCCACTAAAGCCCACTAAGGCCCATATACCTCCCGGGGGGTTCCGGTAACCTCCCGGTACTCCGGTAAAATCCCGATTTCACCCGGAACACTTCCGATATCCAAATATAGGCTTCCAATATATCAATCTTTATGTCTCGACCATTTCAAGACTCCCCGTCATGTCCGTGATCACATTCGGGACTCCGAACAAACTTCGGTACATCAAAATGCATAAACTCATAATATAACTGTCATCGAAACCTTAAGCGTGCGGACCCTACGGGTTCGAGAACAATGTAGACATGACCGAGACACGTCTCCGGTCAATAACCAATAGCGGAACCTGGATGCTCATATTGGCTCCTACATATTCTACGAAGATCTTTTATCGGTCAGACCGCGTAACAACATACGTTGTTCCCTTTGTCATCGGTATGTTACTTGCCCGAGATTCGATCATCGATATCTCAATACCTAGTTCAATCTCGTTACCGGCAAGTCTCTTTACTCATTCCATAATACATCATCTTGCAACTAACTCATTAGTTGTAATGCTTGCAAGGCTTATGTGATGTGCATTACCGAGAGGGCCCAGAGATACCTCTCCGACAATCGGAGTGACAAATCCTAATCTCGAAATACGCCAACCCAACATTCACCTTTGGAGACACATGTAGAGCTCCTTTATAATCACCCAGTTACGTTGTGACGTTTGGTAGCACACAAAGTGTTCCTCCGGTAAACGGGAGTTGCATAATCTCATAGTCATAGGAACATGTATAAGTCATGAAGAAAGCAATAGCAACATACTAAACGATCGGGTGCTAAGCTAATGGAATGGGTCATGTCAATCACATCATTCTCCTAATGATGTGATCCCGTTAATCAAATAACAACTCTTTGTCTATGGTTAGGAAACATAACCATCTTTGATTAACGAGCTAGTCAAGTAGAGGCATACTAGTGACACTCTGTTTGTCTATGTATTCACACATGTATTATGTTTCCGGTTAATACAATTCTAACATGAATAATAAATATTTATCATGAAATAAGGAAATAAATAATAACTTTATTATTGCCTCTAGGGCATATTTCCTTCAATAATTGAGCTGCAGATGCTCTTTCTCGTAGACCTCACCCAACAGCAGACTGTTACATGATATCTTCGGTTCAGCCTGCTTGGATACAAGAGATCATACAGAGCTATTTAGTTGACATGGCTGCTCAGGCAATTCTGCAGAAATTGACTGTTGATCCTAATGCTGATCCGAAGTTTACATTATGTGATGGACTGTTGAGATATAAGAAGAGAATCTGGATTGGTGCAGATGAACAGTTGCAGCACAAGATCATTGTCAACTTGCATGCTAGCTCAGCTGGGGGCCACTCTGGTTTGCCAGTAACATTCAGAAGAATTTCGCAACTTTTTTGCTGGAAGAATATGAAAAACATGATCAAATCTGTTCTGCAACAGTGTGAAATTTGTCGGCTGGCTAAACCTGAGCGAGTACCATATCCTGGATTATTGCAGCCACTGCCAATACCCTCCAAACCATGGGAAATGATGATGATGGATTTCTTTGAAGGGTTACCTCCATCTAGGCAATTCAACTGTATCTTGGTGGTCATCGACAAATTGTCCAAGTATGGTCATTTTATTGCTCTGAAAGACCCGTACACTGCAAGCACAGTAGCAGAGGCCTTCTTGGATCGTGTCTATCGCCTTCATGGATTGCCAGTGTCCTTGGTATCGGACCGTGACCGAATTTTCACTAGCTCTTTTTGGAAGGAATTCTGCAATAGAACAGGCATCAAAATCCGAATGAGTTCAAGCCAGCATCCACAAACAGACGGGCAAACAGAACGAGTCAATCAGCAGGTTGAGGGATATCTTCGCTGTTTTATCAGTGCTCATCCTCATCATTGGTCGCAGTGGCTCCCGCTTTGCGAGCTGTGGTACAATTCCAATTGGCACTCATCCACGGGGCATTCTCCATTTGAAGTGGTATATGGTCATGCACCTTGCTACTTTGGTATTTCCCCTGCGGATACGGTTGCCAGTTCTGATGTTCACCGGTGGTTAGAGGATCGTCATGTGATCATGGAATCAGTTAAACAACAGTCTCTGCGAGCCCAACAACGCATGAAAATGCAAGCTGACAAACATCATACTGAACGGTCGTTTGAGGTGGGAGACTCTGTTTTTCTCAAAATGCAACCCTACATTCAATCTTCTATCACTCCGCGTGCAAATCATAAGTTGGCGTTCAAGTACTTCGGTCCCTTTCCAATTACAGAGAAGGTTGGCACGGTGGCTTACAAACTGGCTTTGCCTGAAAATTGCCGCGATCATCCGGTCTTCCATGTTTCCTTGCTCAAAAAGCACATCAAAGCTGGTCAAGAAGTACTCCCTATGCTGCCCTCTCCTGATGCACTGTTGCAGGTTCCGGCAAGAATCCTTGACCGCCGCTTGGTCCAACGGGGAAACAAGTCGATCACTCAGGTTTTGATCAAGTGGAGCCGTTCGCCTGAATCCATGGCTACCTGGGAGGACCAGGAGACACTGAAGCAAAACTTTCCTCGGGCACCGGCTTGGGGGCAAGCCGCTTCGGTTCCAGGAGGGATTGTCAGCGACTCTGCTGCTACGGCAACGACAAGTCATGATCCGCTACAGGGCGAACCAGCAAGCAACGTCAAGGCCAGGCCCATGAGGGTCCAGAAGCGGCCTGCTCGGTCATTTGGGCCGGAATGGGTCTAGTAGACAAGTGTATAAGTAAGCAAATGACACTTGTAACGAGGGGGGACGGAACGGCTTCGGCCGGCTGGATAGGATAGGAGTGGCTGGTGTGCGTTGTTCCTCTGTTCTTCCTTCCTCCTCCTTGGATTTGAATTCGAATCTGTAATCAACTAGACACCAAATTGAGAGAGAGCAATTGGTCCTTACATGCTCTGCTGCGCGAAGAGAGGAAGAGGAACAGCGGGCTGATTGAGAAAGGGGCTCCGACTCCGAGATCAATTGGTCTATCGGGAACCCAACCGGTAGGAGCAGAAAACAAATAGGCAGCACAATAAAAACAACTCGCAGAGAACCGCCCCGTAAAAATAATATTACATTAAAAATTATGTTAACCTTTTTCTTCCTCTGATTTTTGGTCTCTCGTTGATGATTACGCTACCGAAAGATAACACAGAAAGACCTGAGAACACCAGCACACTACACCCTAGTACACCTAAGCTCCATGACAAGGCCCTCATGAGGGGAAACGCCGCCAAGCGTCGCTGTTGTCGAGTCCACACCGGACAAGGGTTTTCACTCTTGGTAGCTCTCCCGTGCCACCACGAGGTCTTGAGGGGAAGTGTGACGTTTCTAGATCCCCAGTCACGGATTGGGGCGCCACCACTGCAAAGGAGTCCGTCCGAGCCACCTGCCGCTCTACCTCTTGCCGCCCACACGACGAGGAGGTATCTCCACCGCCACCATCGTCATGGTGCCCGCTGGAGAGTGAACCACACGAACCGCCTTCCAGGACCACCGCCCCGTCATCCAAGCCGCGAAACAACATCCACCCTCCTCTTCACAGTGCACAAACAGGAAAAGGCCGACATCAGCCGCTGAGCCAAGGTCAACGCCACAACTGTAGGGACGCCCATACCTGCAATCCCCTCCAATCCTGGTGGATAGGAGGACATGACTCTATGACCGCCGACGGCCATCGTTGATGTATGTGAGTAAGTTTTGCAAGCTCTTAGAGGAGTGGTGTTGTCCCGTTGGTTCACTTCCTCTCCCAACACATCCCCACGCCTCACCTCTCTACCTCGTCAGTGTTGTCCTCGTCATCGACACTTGTTGAGCCGAGTAATAGCAAGCTGTCCGGCCGCACCCGGAAGAGCCAACAAAGGCTTTCCTCTCCCACTGCAGCCCCACATGTCGAGCACCCACTGCACGACACTTTCCCTCATCCATAATATGTTCGAAAAGTGAACCACGTGGTAATTTACTAATTTTGCTATGCTTTGCTTTCCTTCTCCTTTCTCCCTTTTATGCCCCAAAATCTAATCGAGTATGGCATATTGATATATGAGCTTGATCTGTTCAAGAGTTCTTCGAGGACTCGTCGGAGGAGGATCAAGATGTTGATGATTTTGAAATGGCCATGGTCATAATAAAATGGAGGAAGAAAAAGGGAGAAGAAGAACTAGATCTAGTTCACGGCAAGGCAATAGGTACATATGGCGTAATAGGGCAGAGGGCCATGCGAAGATGATGAAGGATTACTTGGTTGATAACGCGGTGTATCCGGAGAACCTATTCAGGTGGAGTTTCAGAATATCGAGGGAGCTCTTTCTCAAGTATGCACACCACTCTCATTCTCAAGTAATAAATCCCCTGATGATAAAAAAAATCCCCTTCGTTGCAAAAGATGGGAGAGCTAACTGATCAAACATCTATGTATATTACTTTATATTTCTATAAATATACGTAGCATTCCATGGACGTTTGCCTTGTTTGTTGACATCAACTTAGAGGCGCTCTAATCCATACACGGCCAAAATTCAGATAAAGAACATCATTGCTTGCCCTTACAAGGAGCCAACTAGGAAGCAGGTACAGAAAGCTAATTAATGGGGAAAAAAATTCTCTAGATTGCAGGCATCGTGATTCTTCGATCTCGAATTCTCTCGAGGTAATCTGGGTCGATTCGAGCTGCTTCTTACAAATATGGATTCCTATTTTTCAGATCTTGATGCCTACAGATTTGCCTGAGTGTCGTGCACGTTGGTTCATGTTTTCTAGTACATGAAAACTGAATCAAACTCCTTTTATATATGGACAAAAGTATATACCTCTTCCTCGGAGTAAGAATGAATGCCATGTAGTAGAAAAAGAAATTTGTACATGTTTTGCATCGCTAGATGATTCAATAGCTTTGCACGTACGATGAACCTACCTAGATATAGATTTCATTCATATTTCAACAGGTTGCAAATACTACTAGTTAGCAATCAACCAGTCAGAAATAATCCAAGTACATGCCCTTCCTGAAAAACAATGAACACCAAGCGTGTCGTGCACCAGGGTATAGTAGAGGTCCATCTATTTATCTATCTATGTAATCTACAACAACAACAACAACAAAGCCTTTAGTCCCAAGCAAGTTGGGGTAGGCTAGAGGTGAAACCCATAAGATCTCGCAACCAACTCATGGCTCTGGCACATGGATAGCAAGCTTCCATGCACCCCTGTCCATAGCTAGCTCTTCGGTGATACCCCAATCCTTCAGGTCATCTTTTGGGTTTCATCTCCATAAGAGTGGCTGAGTTTTTACGTTGGCTCGCCAAGCCTATCACAACCCTCCTCCTTTACCCCGGCTTGGGACCGGCTATGTTGAGACAACATAGGCGGAGTTTATCTATCTATGTAATCTAAACCAAATAATATATGGTAGTGCTCACATCATCTCATCAGCATCCCGTTCGCAAGAGAAGACGCTTGATCGTCGCGAGAAAGGGAGCGTGGATTCATCACGCATCACCTCTGTGTATACCTTATATTTCTGTAAGCATGTAGCATCATCTTTTTTCCACTAGCATTTTCCAACAAAAAAGCATGGGTGCACATACTAGCATCATCTGAAAAATAGTATGGCCTGCCCAAAATCACTCTATATATTGACCAACTATGAATACATATATATATATATTCTCGATATAACATACTATGTCCTTCGATCACCAAAATAATCTCACTAGACTGCCCATCCATCCACGATCATCTTCTTGTCACTACCTGACCAACCTATATGGGCAGAAAGAATTCTTCATCCCGATCCAAGTCACCACCTAGCCAGCCCCTCCCCTCGTGCGTCATCCAAACCCGGGGGCGACAAAGGGGGAACAGCGGCGGATGCACCGCCGCCATCCCTGTAGGCAGGGGCGGGCTCGACGACGTTCAAGATCTTCCGAGCGTTAGCTGCGACGAATGTCCTAGGTCCATCTTCATGGTCAGGATCGGTGCTGTTTCTGTCAACGCTTTCCTTCAGTCGAACTTTAGCATTGTCCACGGCTGCTGCAATGACAGAGGTGAAGACGCCAGACTCCCGCAGGCCTTGCACGATCGCCTGATAGAAAAAGGCACAAGTGTCAAGCGTATGAATATTACTGTAATTACATATGACTGACATTTTGATGGTGTGGCTATGGTTATTTACTGCATACCATTGGGGCATAGATGCGAGTTAACACTCCTTTTCGCAGAAGCTTCAGATTGAGCTGCTTATCGTTCCACACGACACGTTCGTTGTACCTAACAAAAGAGCAATCAGCCAACAGGCATACCAGGTCTCCGATGTCTAAAACTGTTACAGGGACTCATTGAGTTCAGCTAGTATTCTAAATCTACAGGGAATCATTTTAGACATCTGAGTGCTGGAGAACAAGTCGTGGCAATTTGATTTCTTGGGTTATCCTGATATAGGTCATGTTATCAGTTGTATTTATGATAACATGGTCGAATATATCATGACCTATCTGGCCAAAAGAAAATAAAAAGCTCCTGTCGTTTACCTATCTTCTCCAGATTTGTTTTCATGCTAAATTCACCATATAAAATTCGTATCACCAAATTCAGTACAAAATATAATTTCATCATATATGGTTGTGATCATGATAGATATTAGCGTCAGAGTGGAAAACTGGAGACTGGGTAAATGTCCAAACCAATGTATTTGCGAGCAGAGTATTATTCATTGTACATGCTAGAAATCAGAAAGTATTCAGTCAAGCTAGAAAATTATGGTGCTGTGGGAACCATGAAAATTACCAGCGAAGCATATCCTCTTCACTAGCAGTTGATGCAATTATAAAAGCCTGCATAGTAAATGCTCAAGTCAGAACTCAGGGTAGCAGCAGCAGTAGCAACCTAAATCATGGAAGAGGAAGCAGAACCACTAGTATAAGAATGTAAAATGCAAAAGATCCTGGAGGGGAAAGGGACTAGTGCAATGGGAAAAAAAACGACCAAACAAAAATCTGGTAGTACTCCCTCCGTTCGGAATTACTTGTCGCAGAAATGGATGTATCTAGACGTATTTTAGTTCTAGATACATCCATATCCGAGACAAGTAATTCCGAACGGAGGGAGTAGCTTTCAAGAGAATCAAGTAGCTTTACTTACTGCTCTGTCAAAATCCAACATGAAACATCTTTTAACATCTTCTTTTGTAGGCTTGCATCCACAGCGATCACGTCTAGATGTTAAGTCTGAAAATTTGGTGTATGTATAGTGCAGAACTGCAGCCTCTTCCAGCTTGATCTCACTGTCAGTTACATGCCAACAATATTATAAGAATCAATTTCGGCTTGATCTCACTGTCAGTTACGTTCTGAAAAAAATGGATGCTATGGACAAAAGTCCTTACTTTGGGCTCTTTGCGTAGTTATGCCATCTGTGTGCACCATTTGGCCGGAGATGATCTTGAATTCGCGCAGCAGATTTTCCATTCCCATAAGTAATGAAATAGTTAGGATTGCCTCTTGTTGCTTCCTTGTACATGCCAAAGTAAGTATCTTTGGGGAGATGATCATAATTCTTCTTGAACATAGACACCTGGTAAGATATTGCAATGTACAAAAATTAGCTAATGATGGGATAGGTGTTTGGAACATGCAAGGAACTCATGGTACTTGGTGAAGTATCCACATAACAACTATGATTGATCACTAGTTGTATATGAGATTATATTTTTCATACTAAAATGGCAAGATACTAGTACAGTTTATTGAAAAAAAAAAGGCTAGACACAGCAAAGAATGTCAAAAGGCATAATCTGTTGTTGGCACTGAATTGTTGCACATATCGGAGGCCTAAGATTATTTTTCATTTGCTTCTCTTTTCTTTTCTTTTGGAATAATTTGCTAAATTAGCTAGGCCCGTGGCCAGTCTACACTAAGAAAAACAGGTAAAACTTAATTCAAGGATACTAGGCTAAATGGAAATTGGACCAGATTACAGGGCAGCACAAAACTAATTTCCAAGTAAATGTAAACAACAATATCAGAGTATCAGACCACAGTATCAGACTTTAGATGTAACCGAACAAACAGAATTCATATCACATCAGCCAACATTATATCGAACGGAGCTTGTGGATATTATTATGTTCTTGAAAACAGAGAAGGTTTACCTCACTGAATGGATCTTTTATATCATCACGCTCGACACTGCTTTCCTGCAGAGTGCAGACAAGCAAGTTAATTACTACTGTATGTATAAGAAGTCTGGCAGGCATAATTAGGAGCAGCAGCATACTTACATAGTTAGGAAAGATAACCATGTCAACATCCTCGGGGACGTCGGCTAACAGGCGTCTGATGGAATACTCGGAAGCTCCACCGGGATATAGCAACTCATCGGTGTCTAGATGCATTATCCAGTCCATGCCAGATTCCTACCATGAAGAAAGAACGCTTTTTCGTTGTTTATGATAAATATAATGCACTAAATGAATACTAGTAATGCTTGTGATAAGCCGAAAACAAACAAACATACATACCCGGGCCATTACGATAGCCATTTCCATGTTGAGCGATTGTTTCACAAACAGTTCGTAGTTG
The DNA here is from genome assembly GCF_002162155.2 of Triticum dicoccoides. Lineage (NCBI taxonomy): Eukaryota > Viridiplantae > Streptophyta > Magnoliopsida > Poales > Poaceae > Triticum > Triticum dicoccoides. The sequence goes on from NC_041380.1 coordinate 629,565, forward strand.
CAGGGTTTGTAGAAGAATCCTGATAGCCAGGTTTCGTCCCAGATGCGGCTGCAGGTGAAACATATGCATCATCAGAATGGGTATCAAAATGAATTTGTGTATAGGCCAACGAGGCACGCGCGCCGCGAAGATTGTTTCGGACCTCCGGGCCTGCTGCTCCTCAAGTTCCTTGGTTCTGTACACCACCTTCACCCCCTGAAACAGGAACAGAGACAGAGATTCAGACTCTGAACAAACAAGCAGAGACAAATTGGTGGTACTGGATTTCTTGGAAATCTCAGGCGAGGAGCGCACGGGGATGGACTCGAGGACGCCGGCGACGCTGGGCTTGGCGGCCTTTCCCTCGACGAAGAGCAAAAAGTGCGCGACGCCGACGACCTTGTGGTAGAAGAGCCACGGCAGGATCTGGTCCAGGCCGGCGGAGGTGCTCGTCTGCACGCACACCTGGCAGACAGACGGGAGGGCGAAAGATCAGCAGGCCAGACAAATCGGCCGGCGGCCAGCGAGGCGAGAGGACGGAGGTGGGATTGGGAAAGGCGGTACCTTGGGGTGGTGGGTGTCCGGCGCGTCGAAGTGGAAGGACCAGCCGCGGAGGTAGGGGAAGGCGGGGGCGGCGGAGGCGGCGAGCACCTCGACGCAGGATGCGGCGGAGGAGTGGAGGGACTGCAGCCTCGACGGGGCCGGCACGGCCAGGCGAGCGGGCCAGCGGGAGCCGGCGTCCTCCACGCCGCCGCCGCGCCACTGGAGGGCGAACGCGAGGAGGGCGAGCGCGAGAGGGAGGGCGGTGAGGAGGAGGAGCAGGTGGCGCCACGCCGCGCCGCCGGCGGCGGCGGACGGAGCCTGCGCCGGCGCCGGCATTCCTTCCGAGTGCGATCGATCCGTGGGTTCGGGCCGGGTCCGCCGCATCCCCACTGTTTTTTTTCCTCTTTAGCTGTGATTTTATTCTTATTTCATAAGTAAATGGTTGCCTTTTCCAACAATGAAATGAATTACTGCCAAATATTGCCATACCCATTTCTTGGCCAAAGGAAAATAAATGGCTTTGCAGGTTTTTTTGTGTGATATTGGATTTAGTATATTCCCATTTTGTCGTAGGTTAATTCGCCTTATGGATCCAGTGCATCCGGTGGTATTTATCCTCTCTTTTTGTTGTGAATTTCTTATCTAATTATCTAATGTTTACCTTTTGAAACAACGGAATTAATTCTAAATATTAGCAATCAACGTTGCCTAAAGCTTGCCACTCCTCCCCTTCAATGCGATACCATTACCTTTTCGTGTGAAATTTTTATCAAGTTGATTAAGCTTTGTTTTGTTCATAACCAATTAAAGAAAAATTTGACCGTTTTTATCCAGATTCATGGTTTTTCCTTCTTCTGTGTTTCAAATGGGGTTTAATAAATTTTCAATCTTTCTCCATGCATATATATGTTCGGACGTGATGTCTATATAAAAAAAATGCAAGTTTGATGCTAGCGTCCCTTGAGGGAACGCCATATTGGGCTGACCCAGCTCGCGGGAGGCCACAATCTTGTTTTTTGTTTTTTTCTTTTGTTTACAAAAAAACTCTACTTAAATTTTTGAAAAATGTTAATTTAGCATTTTTTTATTGTATATGCAAAAAATATTTCTCATGTATACAGAAATTATACAATATATATATATATATATATATATATGAAAAAAAGTTGATTATGTATTTGAGAAAAGTTAATCAAACATTTGAAACAATGTTGATCATATATTTCAAAAATATTAAATGTGTATTTAAAAATGTTCCTGGTATATACCGATAATACACAAAGTGTGTGAAAAAGTATTCGTCAAACACAGTTTTTTTTATTAAAATGCTAAACATCTATTTCAAATATGTTGGGTACTAGTAGCTAACAATTTAAAGAACTCATCCTCAACGTGTATCGTCCTTTTCTTCCTATCGAAGAAAGAGGCGATCTTACTTGCGCCACCAGGGAGTTCCTCTGCCGCCATCCTCTCGCGGCTCCCCTCCGTCATTGACCTCGACCGTCGGTGCTGAGGGGGGTCGCTGGATCCACGTGCGTGGATAGTTTTAGGCTAAAATAACTTAGGTTTTAGGTTGTTCAACGTCTTGGCTTCGGCGATGGCGATAGGACGCTCAATAAAGTATTCTTCGGATCCTACTCTGCTGAAGGGATTGGTCCTATGGTTGGGCATGGATTTGGAATCCAGTCTATTCAAGTAAGGATGGTGTGGCGGCGACGACATCCTCATGTGGACCTGTGTCCTCGGGCTCCGTCGTTGCGACAGTGTTTGCTCCAACGCTGGCGGGAGCATGGGAGGTAGTCGAGGAGCGGATGCAGATTGTGGTCTGCATCAGCCGCAGCGGGAAGATGATGGATCATGTGTTGGGTTTGTTGTACGTGGGTGGCTTCGTTGTATGTTGCGACGATGGCGCGAAGCATGGGAGGTAGTCAAGGAGCGGATGCAGATTGCTGTTTGCATCATGACCTATCTGGCCAAAAGATCATGCATCCTTTTAATCCTGACGAGTTCATCCGGAGCTTCTTGGCCCAGTTGCACGCGAGGTCACGCCAAAAGCAACGACCAATACTTGGTGTCGACGTTCTCAAGAGGATGAAGATGGAGGCAGTGCCAGAGTATGACCTCGCTGACAAGTTCATGAGGCAAGTCTGTGAGCATAGGCCAGTTTGTGCACCGGCCATCCGTACCAGATATCGGAGATCAGCCAGTTCTCACCAGATCACTCTGTTTGTATATTATTCAAGGAGGTAAGTTTGGTAATCCAATTATTTCGGCCAGTTTTTACTCAAACAGTGGCGCTCTTGCATGATTTGTTCCATCTATATATTTTTTAATTTATTTGTCATTCCAACGTTTACAAAATACGTAGGTTATGATTTAAATAATCCCTGCTAGTATTAACCCCTGGTATGTAAACCAGCGAATTGAAAATATCTTTGATGTTAATATTTTTTTTCTTATTTGGAACGTAAGGAAACAGTAGAAGAACAAAGTAGTGGGAGAAATTGCAGATTATATGCCAAAGGTGCAATTTTGGTAGCGTGTTGATCAGTTTTCGTTGTCTTCTTTTAAAAAGAACCCTCTAGGGACGAAAGGCAACGGGATCTTATCGTGTCCCTCTGATTTTGCAAATTGGCTATCTTATCATATGTAGAGCCATCTCCGATTCATTCTTCTGTTGGATGTCATACTTCTTCTGCTTGCTTTCATAATATGTTTAGGACAGATATGTAATCTAAACCAGAGACACCCCCTTCCCCCCTTTGGTTTGTTTAACTCTAGTGTTTACTTTTCTTTGTTTTTGTTTGGCGCTGGCTTTGTACATTAGCCTTCTTGGTTCTTCTTCTTAATGAAAATGGCATGCTTTCCAGAAGTATTTGAGAAAAAAAATAACACCTTCGGTTGTCTTCCACGATCCATGGGCTACTCCAATCCAAGCTTAGTTCCATTTATGTTTTTTTTTAGTTTTCTAGTCCTTCTGCGGTTTTTTATTTTTTGCTTGTAAATATCAGTGATTGACAAAAATGACACTTATTAAAAAGGAGCTACAAATTAAACTTCTTTGACTGAACACATCCAATTATGCCTGTTATGCAACCATCTTTATCAGATTAGCTTGTACTTCTTTTTTTTTCTTGCTTACACGAGACAATGGCAGTATATATATTGCTTCCTTTTTAGACTGCTGGTTACTGTAGGAGCAAGTGCCTATAAAATATATGTGTACATATATAAATATATCGTTGTTTGAAATATATTTGCTTAATTTATCATATATTTTTAACTATGTATGATATATTTAGGATATCATGTTGACAGACATGACTGCTTTAAAGGGAACCACAAAAGTATTCTTGTTTTGTGGTTCTTTCTAGAGCTACTGTGGTACCATCGCATGGTAGAACCTCTAACGAAGAAGAAAGGTACAGAAAGTTTGTAACATTGACATGACATTCACTTATTATCCTAAAAAGTATATATTACTATCTAGTGATAGCATAGGAATCTGTCTCATAGCCGACGAGAAGATAGGATTATATATCAGCACATGGCAGCATGACAACTTGGCAAGGAGTGATCAGAGAATTCTCTGGGACTGCTGTAGCATATGTCAATGAGAAGTAAAAAATAGGTTTAGGTTGTATTTGGCATTGCAGTGAAATTATGGTAAATCACATATTCCCATTTATCATGCCTTTGTTTTCCAGAAACGATAATACTGAGTTTATCAGTGACAACATGGGACAGCAGTGCCGAATTGCATTCCTACAGTTTACATTGTGATGAGTATAACTTACTCGCACTCTTCTATGCATGCTGGGTTTGAAAAAATGGAATGCGGTCCTGTCATATATTGTTTCCTACTTACAGGGTTCTCAACTTGATGGAGATAAATACAATGATGAAGTGGGCCACTGGGCGAATTTTCATCCTTTTGAGATAAATACAATGTCAGCCGTATCTACCATGACCAGATGTTGCCCAAGTACATTCACAGATGGGGAAAATATGCATGGGTTGACAGATAAATACAATGTCAGCCGTATCTCTTTGCATGACTTCTGTCGCAGATTACTTTGGGATTTATGTTCAATAACTAATGAAGCTGAGGAAATGGATAATTGTGATTTATTGTGGAAGCACTCATCAGTCGAAGTGGTGTGCTGTCATATTCTCCGTCAGCATCGATGTCTCTTTGTTATCAATGGTTTGGAGTCCATGGAACAGTGGGACTCGATAAATACTGCCTTGGAACTTGGAGCAGCTAAAGGCAGTACTACCATTGTAGTTACAGATGAAGCCTTGCCATACATTGTGCAGATAACGATAGCTTGGTGTGCAATTTGAAAACTTCAAAACATGATGTAGCCCGTGGCCTTTTCAGAGGCCAGGTATGTTTTGGAAGCATATGCGTCCGCAAGATTTCTTATTTAATTTATACTAGTATAGTGACCCCTGCAAATACAAAGGCATCATCTCTAATGTGTTCAAAATGTCTGAGGAATAAATTGATGGTTTTATTAATATTCATATAGTTCGATTTTGCTTTATTTTGAAGATACCGTAAAAGTAATGCCAAACGAGATGTCACATGTACGGTTAACATATTTAAACATTTTTAGTCAAATGATGATTATGTCATGTCGAAAAACACTATATATATTACTTCCTTCGGTGTATGTGGTTAGATCCTTACACGTAAGTACATAGATCCATCGGTCAAAATATTTTAGATGATGCGGATAAACATGGCCCCTATTAGGGAAACCCATATCGTGCTTTTTAATACAAAATAGATAAGTTTAGAGAAAGTAGAGGGTTCACAGTAAAGCTATGGAGTTAATTAGTTCCTCATGATAGCCTCTGCCCAGGACTATGTGGTCCTACATGAGAGGGCATCCGACGGGTCCTCTCAACTACGTCTTGTAAATACATTCCACTCTTCCATTATGCTGTGGAGTACCAATTTTAGTGTGTTTAGTAGTGTGGGCATCTCGGCAAAATGTCGCAAACTCTCTTTAGCAGAACAATTTGCCATTGCTCGGCTAAAAAGACCAAATGTCACATCATTGGACTCCAGGAAATAATCAAAGACCTTCATGCTTAAATCATCTACAAAGGTAAGAAATATTATCTCCTCCAGGAGATGTTATCAGTGTCTCGCCCCACTAGTTAGTTTGTCTAGGATGGCCATCGTTGTGCACAGACTTGAACCTTAGATGTGTCTACTTGTCAAAAAGACAATGCTCGTAGAAGTGCAAACTGTCTATCCTCTAAATACGTAATAGAACACGGCAACTCAATTATGTTATACTTCATTTCGACAAGTGTCACAAAGTAGGCACGGTGTCATCATCCTTCTGGGACAAGAAGTCAGTAAAGCTGATATAGAAAGCAAGGTACCATGCAATACATGCAAATCATTTGTATTTGGAGCCACTGAATGCCTTCATCACCCACAAGGATCCTCTAAAATGGAGGTTCTCTGGTTGTGGAGAATTAGGGGCCGTTTGGATGGCACCTAAGCCAGTCACGCCAAAGCCAAAACCTGGCGAGCCAAATAATTGGCGATGGAATTTGCCGCCGCCGATTCGTCCTTGCATTGGAGTGGAACCTGAACCGCTAACCGAAATATTGGCGTCGGATAGAAGTTTGGCCGTCCAACCAAACAGGTGCCTGTCCGTTTGGTCAACGCCAATATTTTGGTAAGGCGGGGGTTGGTTGCCATCCAAACGGCCCCTTAGGCTCTCCCAGTGCTTCACCTTGGCGTCATGTCTTCCCATGCCACATCAGATTTTTGTCACATACTCCTAGTGCTTGACCTTGGCGTGGTGTCTTCCCATACCACGTCGGAGATTTTGTCAACACATCGCATATATAATGAGATGATAACCTCTCTTTTCCAAGAAGCCATCTCTACATGGAATTTATGCCATTAATATAATGTTCGCAAACACTTGCAAGATGTTTGCTTATTTTATAAAAATATTTCTAACATTTTGAAAAATATTTAACATGTGTTCAAAAATGTTCATTGTGTATTCCAAAATGTTCCATGTGCATTTTACAAATGTTCAACATGTATTCAGATAAATGTTCATTGTGTATTTTAAATTGTTCATTGTGTTCTGAAAAATGTTCAACCTGTATACGAAAAATGTTCATCGTGTATTTTAAGAAAGTCAACATGTATTCGAAAAAAAAACAATGAATAGGAATTGTTTTTGTAAAAATGAATAGAAAAGAGAAAAAACTACGAACCAGTAAAGAAAAACATAGGAAAAAACAAGGGGGGGGGGTCCAAAAAACAGACAGAATGACCCCAAAATTGCTAGCGCCAGTGTAGTCTTCCACTTATTGGGCGGTGAAGCGCTACATAATCGCTAGAGGCGAGAACTTGTTCGGTAAGTGAGCCATAGTCTTTGTGGTGATTGACAAGGAACATGGGATGAGGGTAGGAGGGAATAAATTGAGAGGAAAATGGGATGAGGGTAGTGAGATCGATTTAAAAAGAACAGAAGTCGATCAGAGTATGAGTTGTATGTGCCATATAAAAAAAAATTATATATTTTTTAATTTATTTACTTTTTGTAAGGCATGAAAGTTGGCTGACGAAGTGACTCACTGGGTTGCCCCTGGGGATAATCTTCATCTCTTCTGGCGCCGGCTTGAAGCGCTTGGATACCTTACTGCAGCATATAGTAATGTTGATTCTGAAATCAGGTGGTGTCTTGATGGCCGTACTGAAGTTAAAGTTATTTCCGTGTGCGGGATCGCTGGCGTTGGAAAATCATCTTTGGTCAGAAGTTTCTACTGCGACCAAATGATGCCCAAGTATGGTCACAGATGGAGTAAGCACGGGTGGGTCAACGTACCCTGTCCATTCAACTTTTTTTTTAGAACGAAGGCTCAAGAAGAGCCCGGCTTTGAATTCATCTTTTGTCCATTCAACTTGACAGAGCTCTCCCGGCGCTTACTTCTGGATTTGTCTTCTAAGTCTACTAATGGTGAAGCAAATGAGTACTATTTTGGTATGTCGTCATCAATCGAAGATCCGATAAAGGAGTGTCGTGATATTCTCCATGCACATCGGTGCCTCATCGTTATTGACCATCTGCAGTGTATTGAAGATTGGGACACAATAAATACTGCCTTGGGGCTTCCACCAGCTACTAGAACTCGTACAATTGTTATTACAAATGAAGCCAGCCTTGCAATCCATTGTGCAGATAATGAGGACCTGGTCTGCAACGTCAAGAGTCTAGAATCGGGTGCAGCCCTTCAGTTAATCAAAGACACTGCAGATATAAGTCCACTCCAATACAAGTACACGTTCTGTAAAGAAATATAAGAGCGTTTAGATCAGTGATCTAAGCGCTCTTATATTTCTATACGATCGAGAGCTAGCATGGCTTACCTTTTCTTATGTGGGACAAGCAATCATGGTTGCACACACGCAAAACCCAGGCCTTAACTAAGATTTTTTCACAAGGGACGAGTGCTACAAGAATATCCTATCACAATAGACACAATGTACTCCCTCCGACTGATTTTATTAGGCCCCTCATATTTTGGGTCAAGCTTTGAATATAAATATAACTAATAAAATATAGAAATCAAATAATATATCCTCTTTCAAATACAAATCTAATAATACACCGTTTTGTAAAATGTACATCATATTTTATTAGTCATACAAATGGTCAAAAATTACCCCAAAATACAAGGATTCAATAAACCCGGACGGAGAAAGTATGTTCAATTGTATTTGTGGGGAGGAAAGATCCATATCCATCTCCTATTCCTCTGTCGTTTCTATTGTGTTGGTCAAAGAACCTTTAGAGGTTAGGGATTTATTTTTCCAAAAAGCTTTGACGTTAGGGATGGGACCTTAGAGCAACTCTACCGGAGTCGCCATATGGGTAGCCTCCTTACCACATATGGAGCACGCTTCATATGGAATTGAAGGCTGCCCTGCCTGTGCCCAAACTCATAATCGCCAAACGGCTGCTTTCATATTTTCGATGCAAGTAGGACCCATGTGTCATTGGGTCATAGATTCTTCCCCAATAATCCGAAATTTATAACACATTTGATTCAATTCGATTTCATTCCTAATAATTATGGTGGAAAATTAGTCATGGTGCAACATACGTTGATAGAACAATTAATAATCAATTAAACTATAAACTAACTGGCTAATAGTTGTGGCGGGTGGCTGGATTGCCCGGCAGAGGCTAGTTGTGTCCAGGGTCAGGGCCAAGTGGGAATGCTCGCAAGTGGACCACGATGGCCTGGAAAACCGCCTCAGCGGCCGCATCCTAGGTCGGCCATGCTTATGCAACAGTGGCATTGCGGGCCTCGATACCCCAAAAAATGGCCTTGGCGCACTCGTCCCATGTCGTCCATGCTTCCGCGGCGGCGGCATTGCGCTAGCGTGGTCCCAAATCCACTGCTCCCTTTCCGCCTCATCCTTCACGAGCTCGGCAAGGCCCACTTCCATCTCACAATACGGGTCCAGGGGATCCGTCGGCTTCATCTGAAACATGTTTTTGAGAGGAAGAGGTGGAGTGGAGGCGGCGAAATATATATGAGAGGCGCTGGAGAGACCAATGGGTAGGGAGAGAAGGGAGGTTGATGGCCTTTTATAATTGCGACCGAACGACTCCTGTGTCAGCCCCGAAGTTTCACAGTACAATGTACGTTATTCACCAAAACTATGTTGTCATAGATCATCACAACACACCTAGGAGATAGGGATGCACTCTCAGCACTGGAGGCCCAACAACTATCGTTACAGGTCGCAACGGTATTGAACACAATCCTCTCAAACAAGCCTTCCCAATGACAAATTCGAGCTCTATACGCCAAATCCATCGCCAACAGCTGCGATCACGTTCGACATGATAAAATAGCCTTGCAAGGCCCCTACGCTGGCAATAGCCGCCGACCACGTTCTTGGGGCTGCTGCCCCGAAGTCCTTCGCATGGAGACGCAACATGTCCTACGCGCGCACACACACTGCATCATAGATCTTGCACACACAGGCAAGCATATGTTGCGCCCCTCAGCCGCAGCAGCCGCACTCAACCTCACCATCGGCTGCCGACGAGCGCCGCACAGCCTTTCTCCCCACACGCACACACGGATCCTGTGGATTCCGGTGAGCCCTTGATTTTCCTCGGCGCCTCCTTGCGGCGACGAGAAGGAGGAGGATGAGAGCCAGATAAACATAATAAGTACGGAGGAAATAGAAAGAGAGAAGTTGGAAAATAACTAATCTATAATGAGTCTAGATGACATGACATGATGACAACATCAAGTGGTCATCAATTATGGTTGGTCGTAAGACTTGCTCTACTCCCTTAATGCATCATAGTAGTCATAGAACATGCATGTATTAGTTCGTCAATATTTTATCTGCGCTACTCCCTTCATCCAAAATTCTACCACGTGGTAGTATAGTTTTTTTTTCACTGAAACCAACACAAACTGGAAATACCTTCCGTGCTACTCCACTGTTAAAAAAAACTTTTGTCTGCATCGATCGAGCCTTGTCCGCAATTTGCTTCCCTGCATTGTGCCCTCCATGCATCCCTCTTCACCGGGCACCACCACGTGCTCCCCATGAAGGCAGTTGTCTTGCTGCTGCACATACACCACCAGACCATCGACGGGGTCATAGCTTGACGATGGTCGAGAAGGAAACATACCACGGAGAGGGGGTCAGAGGGTCTGAGGTTGCCGATGATGAACCACATGGCCTCCTTCAGCAGGGCCAGCTTCAAGTCACTCATGTTGCCGCTGATCAGGGGATGCGGCCGGATACCCCGCATGCAATGCACCAGTCGTGTTGATAAAGATTTTGCCCCCTTACATTTGTGGCCCAGTGCAGCCTGGTTGGGGTAATACAGGCTCTCGCCATGTTATGCATTATGTTTGGCTGCCAACAAAGCCCAGGCTGCATTAGGGCAGCGACTTTCCGCCGGCATTTGATTGGCCACCTTTTGTGGTTTTAAACTGGGCTCATGCACCTGCCACCGTTGTATTTGGTTGCACACATTAGACCCAATGTCATTATCTTGCACCTCAATGTGACGATCTTACCTGCTATCATCCTAAGCACTACTATTATTGCATGGTATATACGATCACATGAGCACAGCAAAACCACAATGAGAATGAATTGAACAATGATTATAAAGCTCTTCAACCCACTTGACCCGATCTGGCCTGCACCCTTGCCTGCTCCATGATTGATCTTCTCTTTCCTAGCGAACTTGGAGTAATTATCCTCTACTTCCTCTCTAGTTTCATACCCTCTATAGTGGTCGTTCTTGTAATCATTCACATGTTCATGGCATGTCTGCCATGAACCATAGACTCCTGACACTCTCTTTAAGTACCTTCATCTACCACGATAGAAGAATAAGATTTCAACAAGGACAAAAAACACAAGTTGTCACGAACATATGGAACATAAGCATGCATGATTTATATACCACAAAAGCATCACAAGTTCATCCTAGCTAGCATGACGTCGTCCCACCACCACATCAAAAGGAGGATGTAATCCTACCACCGCAAGTTCACCATCACCATATGAGGGGTTAATATATATCACCTTAGCAAAATATACATGCCATCAATAGTAAGCCCTAGCTACTATAAAATATACACCATCATCAACATATCATGCATGCCAACACCTTCGGATACGCTTGTACTACACTGTAGGAGCGTTTAATAGGGAATGCTAGAATGGACGCTAGCAAGACACAATTAGCAAATTTAATGTTCTTGACACTTAGGTAAATTTCAGCACAAGCTAGGTAACAAGAGGCACACCCTACACATGCATATATGGAGTATAGGCAACGAAAAATAAAGATTATGCACGTGCAAGAAAGTAAAGAGTAGAGTTTATGATCCGTCGTTCCAATAGGTGGTGCTATTGTACATTCGCGTTGATGGAGGTTTCAATCTCAAGGATCAATATCACAAGGTTAAAGGTTGTGAGATTCCACAAAGGAATTGAGTCCACGGAGGGCACCACAAACGAATGGTCCACGTAAAAGTAACCTTGCCTATTTCACCATGGCTTACGCCCATGAAGGACTAACCTCACTCGTGGTAGATGTTCACGAAGTAGGTGATCTCCTCGACCTTACAAAATTCTTGGTTTCTCCAAAAAAAATTGAAGACTCCCAACACACCTAACCAATCTAAGAGGCACCACCCCCCAAAAGGTAATAGATGGGATTATTGACGATGAACTTTTTGCTCTTGTGCTTCAAAAGATAGTCTCCTCAACACTCAAACACTCCCACAAAATTTGGCTTTGGAGTAGGAGAGGGTTTGGGTGGAATGCAATGAGGTGGCTAGAGATCAAAGGTTCTAGCTCTCTCTTTGAAAAATGGAAAATGGAGATGAAAAGTGTATGCTTCTCTCTAGTTGCTCTCTGCGAGTTGGTGGAGTGTGTGGGGATATATATAGGCAACACCCAAAATCCGACCATTACACACCTTTATGCACTACTCGGTGGGACCGGGTGAAACCACTTGGTGAGACCTACTAGTACAAAAGGTTTGAACTTTTGGCTTTTTGGTGAGGCCGCATGAAACCATTTGGTGGGATCGAGATGTGCTGACCATAGAACTTTCCACACTTCGGTGTCACGGCTAAAACCAATAAAAAATTTCAATTGAATTAAAGTGGGTAACAGTAGGTTGGCAAGTGCTCTTCTATGGGACCGAAGGGCCAAGTTGGTGAGACCGAACAGCTAGGGTTTAGGCAATGGCTATGTCATATGTAGCTCAGTGGGACCAGATGCATCTGGTTTGGTGTTTGACTTGGGGTTTTGGACATGGTGGAATGTGAGAGTTTGACTGAGGCTATTGGAGCAATATCTCTAAACACTTGAGCAGTGAATCCATTATCTCAACCTCATCCGCTTTTAATTGTATTGTCTTTCCTATGTTGGGGAACGTAGTAATTTCAAAAAATTTCCTACGCACACGCAAGATCATGGTGATGCACAGCAACGAGAGGGGAGAGTGTTGTCTACGTACCCTTGTAGACCGAAAGCGAAAGCGTTAGCACAACGCGCTTGATGTAGTCGTACGTCTTCACGATCCGACCGATCCAAGTACCAAACGCACGGCACCTCCGAGTTCAGCACACATTCAGCTTGATGACGTCCCGCGAACTCCGATCCAGCAGAGCTTCATGGGAGAGTTCCGTCAGCACGACGGTGTGATGACGGTGATGGTGTTGCTACCTACGCAGGGCTTCGCCTAAGCACCGCTACGATATGACCGAGGTGGAATATGGTGGAGGGGGGCACCGCACACGGCTGGGAGAGATCAACCGATCAACTTGTGTGTCTAGAGGTGCCCCCTGCCCCGTATATAGAGGAGCAAGGGGGGAGGCCGTCCGGCCCTCTATGGGCGCGCCAGGAGGAGGAGTCCTCCTCCTAGTAGGAGTAGGACTCCCTTTCCTACTCCTACTAGGAGGAGGAAAGGAAGGAGGAGAAGGAGAAGGAAGGAGAGGGAGGAAAATGAGGAAAGGGGGGCCGGCCCCCTAGTCCAATTCGGTTTGGGCTAGGGAGGCCGCGCGCCCTGCCTCCTCTCTTCCACCACTTGGCCCATGAGGCCCATTACTTCTTCCTCGTATTCCCGTAACTCCCTGGTACCCTGAAAATACCCGAATCACTCGGAACCTTTCCGATGTCCGAATATAGTCATCCAATATATCGATCTTTACGTCTCGACCATTTCGAGACTCCTCGTCATGTCCCCGATCTCATCTAGGACTCTGAACTACCTTAGGTACATCAAATCACATAAACTCATAATACAATCGTCACCGAAACTTTAAGCGTGCGGACCCTACGGGTTTGAGAACTATGTAGACATGACCAAGACACGTCTCCGGCCAATAACCAATAGCGGAACCTGGATGCTCATATTGGCTCCCACATATTCTACGAAGATCTTTATCGGTCAAACCGCATAATAACATACGTTGTTCCCTTTGTCATCAGTATGTTACTTGCCCGAGATTTGATCGTCGGTATCTCAATACCTAGTTCAATCTCGTTACTGGCAAGTTTCTTTACTCGTTCCGTAATACATCATCCCGCAACTAACTCATTAGTTGCAATGCTTGCAAGGCTTTAAGTGATGTGCATTACCGAGTGGGCCCAGAGATACCTCTCCTACAATCGGAGTGACAAATCCTAATCTCGAAATACGCCAACCCAACAAGTACCTTTGGAGACACCTGTAGAGCACCTTTATAATCACCCAATTACGTTGTGACGTTTGGTAGCACACAAAGTGTTCCTCCGGTAAACGGGAGTTGCATAATCTCATAGTCATAGGAACATGTATAAGTCATGAAGAAAGCAATAGCAACAAACTAAACGATCAAGTGCTAGGCTAATGGAATGGGTCAAGTAAATCACATCATTCTCTAATGATGTGACCCCGTTAATCAAATGACAACTCATGTCTATGGCTAGGAAACTTAACAATCTTTGATTCAACGAGCTAGTCAAGTAGAGGCATACTAGTGACACTCTGTTTGTCTATGTATTCACACATGTATTATGTTTACGGTTAATACAATTCTAGCATGAATAATAAACATTTATCATGAAATAAGGAAATAATAATAACTCTATTATTGCCTCTAGGGCATATTTCCTTTAGTCTCCCACTTGCACTAGAGTCAATAATCTAGTTCACATCGCCATGTGATTTAACATCAATAGTTCACATCACCATGTGATTAACACCCATAGTTCACATTGTCATGTGACCAACACCCAAAGGGTTTACTAGATTCAATAATCTAGTTCACATCGCTATCTGATTAATGCCCAAAGAGTACTAAGGTGTGATCATGTTTTGCTTGTGAGAGAAGTTTAGTCAACGGGTCTGCCACATTCAGATTCATAAGTATTTTGAAAATTTCTATGTCAATAATGCTCTGCACTAAGCTACTCTAGCTAATTGCTCCCACTTTCAATATGTATCCAGATTGAGACTTTGAGTCATCTAGATCAGTGTCAAAACTTGCATTGACGTAACCTTTTACGACGAACCTTTTGTCACCTCCATAATCGAGAAACATATCCTTATTCCACTAAGGATAATTTTGACCAATGTCCAGTGATCTACTCCTGGATCACTATTGTACTCCCTTGCCAAACTCAGGGCAGGGTATACAATAGGTCTGGTACACAGCATGTCATACTTTATAAAACCTATGGCTGAGGCATAGGGAATGACTTTCATTCTCTCTCTATCTTCTGCCGTGGTTGGGATTTGAGTCTTACTCAACTTCGCACCTTTGTAACACAGGAAAGAACTCCTTCTTTGACTGTTCCATTTTGAACTACTTCAAAATCTTGTCAAGGTATGTACTCACTGAAAAACTTATCAAGCGTCTTGATCTATCTCTATAGATCTTGATGCTCAATATGTAAGCAGCTTCACCGAGGTCTTTCTTTGAAAAACTCCTTTCAAACATTCCTTTATGCTTTGGAGAATAAATCTACATTATCTCCGATCAATAATATGTTATACACATATACTTATCAGAAATGTTGTAGTGCTCCCACTCAATTTCTTGTAAATACAGACTTCACCGCAAGTCTGTATAAAACTATATGCTTTGATAAACTTATCAAAGCGTATATTCCAACTCCGAGATGCTTGCACCAGTCTATAGATGGATCGCTGGAGCTTGCATATTTTGTTAGCACCTTTAGGATTGACAAAACATTCTAGTTGCATCATATACAACTCTTCTTTAATAAATCCATTAAGGAATGCAGTTTTGTTTATCCATTTGCCAGATTTCATAAAATGCGGCAATTTCTAACATGATTCGGACAGACTTAAGCATAGATACGAGTGAGAAACTCTCATCGTAGTCAACACCTTGAACTTGTCGAAAACCTTTTTGTGACAATTCTAGATTTGTAGATGGTAACACTACTATCAGTGTCCGTCTTCCTCTTGAAGATCCATTCAATCTCAATAGCTCGCCGATCATTGGGCAAGTCAATCAAAGTCCATACTTTTCTCTCATACATGGATCTCATCTCAGATTTCATGGCCTCAAGCCATTTCGCGGAATCTTGGCTCATCATCGCTTACTCATAGTTCGTACGTTCGTCATGGTCAAGTAACATGACCTCCAGAACAGGATTACCGTACCACTCTGGTGCGGATCTCACTCTGGTTTACCTACGAGATTCGGTAGTAACTTGATATGAAGTTACATGATCATCATCATTAGTGTAACACCCCGGATGTAATTTACCTTATATGTACTCCAACTCTTGCCATTTCCGGCGCTAAGTTATTTTATTTTCTCGGTTTCGGGTTTTTGTCTCCATGTGTGGTTGTCGTTGTCATGCATCCTATATCATGTCATCATGCGCATTGCATTTGCATACGTGTTCGTCTCATGCATCCGAGCATTTTCCCTGTTGTTCGTTTTGCATTCCGGCGCTTCTATCTCCTCATGTGGTCCTTTCTACCTTCTTTTCGTGTGTGGGGGTTAAACATTTCTGGATTGGACCGAGACATATCATGCGGCCTTGTTTTACTACCGGTAGACCGCCTGTCAAGTTTCGTACCATTTGGACTTCGTTTGATACTCCAACGGTTAACCGAGGGACCGAGAAGGCCTCGTGTGTGTTGCAGCCCAACACCCTTCCATTTTGACCAAAAACCCACCAAAACCCTCTCCATCATCTAGAGCGTTCGATCACGATCGCATGGCTGAAAACCGCACCTCATTTAGACTCTCCTAGCTCCCCCTATGCCTATTTAAAGCACCCCCTCCGAAATTCACGGGTCTTCTTCCCCGAAACCCTAGATCCCCTTCCTCTCCGCGCGGCGGACAACGTCCGGACGCGCCGGACATGTCCGCCGCCGCGCCCCAGCCAACCCGATCGCGCCACGTGTCCCGGGCGGGCGCCCACATCGCCGCCGACCGCGCCGGCCCGCCCGAGCCCGCGGGAGGCCCCCGCGGCCCATCCAGGCGCCGCCCCGCGCCTCCTCTTCTCGAGCCGCAGCGCCCGGCCCCGCCGCCTCCTTCTCCAACTCCGGCGGCCGGAGCACCGCGCCGCACCACGCTCCTCGCCGGCGGCCGCCGAGCTCCTTGCCGGCCGGCCCGCGCCTCCTCCGCCGCGCCTTCCCCGCCGCCACTCCGGCTCCCCGCCGGCTGGATCCGGCGAGATCCGGCCCGGGAGCGCCTCACCGCCGCCTCCCCGACGAACTCCGGCGAAGCCCCGGCGATCCTTGTTTTGCGTGCGCCAGATCTGGATCGGGTCAAGACCTAGGGTTGACCCCGAGATATTTCTAAGTCATTTTTTCTGCAGTATTTTTATGCCATGTTCAACGCATCGTAACTCCGCATCCGTAGCTCCGTTTGCGCGTGTCGCATATCAAAATGTTCGCCTCGGAGAGTTTATCATTTCATCTCATTGCATCATTTTCATTTGAGCTCATCTTGATGCCCGAAATGCTGTTGGAAGAGAGCTATTTGAGTTAATTGTCAGATCTGCTGCACCAAATAGCTTTTTGTTATTTTTGCCATGATTAATGTGTGCATGATATGCTGCTGAGCTCTACATGTGTTTTGTTATATGCCATGCCATCTTTACATAGGTGCTTACCATGTATTTTTGTGATATGTGTGGTGACTAATATAAGCTTGCAAAGTAGTGCATTCATTAAGGCTGATTTCAGGGACTTAGGATTTGTCTAAGTCCTTGATGTGTTTTTATCAATATGGCATATGTTCATGTTGTTTCCTAGTGATCCGTGCCTCTTTTG
This sequence comes from Triticum dicoccoides, assembly GCF_002162155.2. Classification (NCBI taxonomy): domain Eukaryota; kingdom Viridiplantae; phylum Streptophyta; class Magnoliopsida; order Poales; family Poaceae; genus Triticum; species Triticum dicoccoides. Next base: position 646,946 of record NC_041380.1, read on the forward strand.
AGGATGATCAGTAAGGATGATTTGTTCATATTGTTATTCTCTATCCATCCATGTCTTTGTTTGCAATTATGGAGTACCCTAGCTTGAGTCAATCGAGCTCTACTTTCGCTATTTCGTGAATCCTGGCAGATTGTCTACTTGTTAGCGATTTTGCCGAGGATGTTGTTGATCCGTGCATGATATGTTGTTGTTCTTGCCATGTCTAGCTTATATAATATGTATTCTTGATGGGTGTATTCTTAGTTTATTATGCCTTGCCCTGTAGTGAGGTTATCGAGCTCGTAAACATGCCTACTCGTTAAAAGATTTGTATGCTCCAGTTTTTCACTAAGTCTGAGATCTGATTATGTTTTTGCCATGTTCACATGCTTGCAATTGTATTTTCTGATCCCTTTTGGCTCAAGGTCACTAAGGGACTTTTGTTAAGCTTTTTGAGTAGCTCCATGTCATGCCTTGCCTTGCCATGTTAAGTTCTTATAGCATATAGTTTTCTTGCTCTACAGTGTGCTACCTGATCTGAAATTCCAGACTTGTGTTAATTTCACTAAGTCTGAAATCTGTTATCATTTGCACTTTTTCCATGCTTGTTTGAACCTGTTAATGGATGAATTGGCCGTAGCTCAGTGTTCATCTATTGTCAAGCATCATGAGTGGATCCCTGCCATGTATTTTGTTGTCATGTTTGGGTGCTGTAGCATAATTAACTTGATGCATTTAGATGGCTACTTGCTGTTTATCGCAGACCGGTGCAATATTTGTTTTGCTTGCCATTTCCAAACCGTGCATCCAATTCCGGTGTTCTTTATATCGATTTCAACCAAAATCACCTCAACTTTCCTGTGGCACACTTGGATTTCCAAGTTGAGGCCAGGTTCAATCATTACTTGTCAAATCTTGCATATGCTTCGCATATCGCATCCCGCATAGCATACCATGTTTGCATCATATTTGTTTGAGCTTTGCCACATGGTTGATTGTGTTCCTTTTGCTTGTTTGTCTTGTTTGGGTAGAGCCGGGAGACGAGTTCGCTAACGAGGAACCCGTTGAGTTTGCTTTCGAGGATCCAGTCAACTCTGACAACTTTGCAGGCAAGATGATCATACCCTCGAAATCACTTCTATCTTTGCTTGCTAGATGCTCGCTCTTTTTCTATGCCTATGCTACGATGCCTACCACTTGCTTATCATGCCTCCCAAATTGCCATGTCAAACCTCTAACCCACCATGTCCTAGCAAACCGTTGATTGGCTATGTTACTACTTTGCTCAGCCCCTCTTATAGCGTTGCTAGTTGCAGGTGAAGATTGGAGATCGTTCCTTGTTGGAACATTGTTTATTTGTTGGGATATCACTATATTATCTTGTTATCTTAATGCATCTATATACTTGGTAAAGGGTGGAAGGCTCGGCCTTTTGCCTAGTGTTTTGTTCCACTCTTGCCGCCCTAGTTTCCGTCACATCGGTGTTATGTTCCCGGATTTTGCGTTCCTTACGCGGTTGGGTGATAATGGGAACCCCTTGACAGTTCGCCTTGAATAAAACTCTTCCAGCAATGCCCAACCTTGGTTTTACCATTTTCCACCTAGCCTATTTTCCCTTGGGTTTCCGGAGCCTAAGGGTCATCTTATTTAAACCCTCCTGGGCTAGTGCTCCTCTGAGTGTTGGTCCGACCGAGCAGACTGCGGGGCCACCTCGGGGCAACTTGAGGTTTGGTTTTACTCGTAGGATGTCTCATCTGAGTGTGCCCTGAGAACGAGATATGTGCAGCTCTTATCGGGATTTGTCGGCACATTCGGGCGGTGTTGCTGGACTTGTTTTGTCTTTGTCGAAGTTGTCTTGTAGAACTGGGATACCGAGTCTGATCGGAATGTCTCGGCAGAAGGTTTATCCTTCGTTGACTATGAGAGCTTATGATGGGCTAAGTTGGGACTCCCCTACAGGGATTTGAACTTTTAAAAGCCGTGCCCGCGGTTATGGGCAGATGGAAATTTGTTAATGTCCGGTTGTAGATAACTTGAACCTTAACTTAATTAAAATGAATCAACCACGTGTGTTACCGTGATGGTCTCTTCTCGGCGGAGTCCGGGAAGTGAACACGGTGTTGGAGTAATGTTTGCCGTAGGTTGTTCTTTAGTTATTCGTTCGTGCTTTGCCTTCTCTTCTCGCTCTCTTTTGCGAACAGGTTAGCCACCAAATATGCTAGTCGCTTGCTGCAGCTCCACATATTACCTTGCCTTACCTACAAGCTTAAATAGTCTTGATCGCGAGGGTGCGAGATTGCTGAGTCCCCGTGACTCACATATTACTTCCAAACCAGATGCAGGGCCCGATGACTCCGTTCCAGATGATGCGCTTGAGCTCAAGTGGGAGTTCGATGAAGACTCACGCCATTACTATGTGTCTTTCCCTGATGATCAGTAGTGGTGCCCAGTTGGGGCGATCGGGACCATGTCTCTTGTTGGGGTTGATCTTTTATTTTGGTACCGTAGTCGGATCATGAGTGTATTGGATGATTGTAATGCTATTTATGTACTTTGTGTGATGTGGCGAGTGTAAGCCAACTATGTACCTTTCCCCTTATTATCTATTTACATGGGTTGTTGTGAAGATTACCTTACTTGCGACATTGCTTTCAATGCGGTTATGCCTCTAAGTCGTGCTTCGACACGTAGGAGATATAGCCGCATCGAGGGTGTTACAAGTTGGTAGAGTGTTGTAACACCCCGGATGTAATTTACCTTATATAGTGGTAGAGTGTTGTAACACCCCGGATGTAATTTACCTTATATGTACTCCAACTCTTGCCGTTTCCGGTGCTAAGTTATTTTATTTTCTCGGTTTCGGGTTTTTGTCTCCGTGTGTGGTTGTCGTTGTCATGCATCTCATATCATGTCATCATGCGCATTACATTTGCATACGTGTTTGTCTCATGCATCCGAGCATTTTCCCCGTTGTCCGTTTTGCATTCCGGCGCTTCTATCTCCTCCGTTGGTCCTTTCTACCTTCTTTTGGTGTGTGGGGGTTAAACATTTCCGGATTGGACCGAGACTTGTCATGCGGCCTTTTTTTACTATCGGTAGACCGCCTGTCAAGTTTCGTACATTTGGACTTCGTTTGATACTCCAATGGTTAACCGAGGGACCGAGAAGGCCTCATGTGTGTTGCAGCCCAACACCCTTCCATTTTGGCCCAAAACACACCAAAACCCTCTCCATCATCTAGAGCATTCGATCACGATCGCGTGGTCAAAAACCACACCTCATTTGGACTCTCCTAGCTCCCCCTATGCATATTTAAAGAACCCCCTCCGAAATTCACGGCTCTTCTTCCCCGAAACCCTAGATCCCCTTCGTCTCCGCGCGGCGGACAACGTCTGGACGCGCCGGACACGTCCGCCGCCGCGCCCCAGCCAACCCGATCGCGCCACGTGTCCCGGGCGGGCGCCCACATCGCCGCCGACCGCGCCGGCCGGCCCGAGCCCGCGGGAGGCCCCCGCGGCCCATCCAGGCGCCGCCCCGCGCCTCCTCTTCCCGAGCCGCAGCGCCCGTCCCCGCCGCCTCCTTCTCCAACTCTGGCGGCCGGAGCACCGCGCCGCACCGCGCTCCTCGCCGGCGGCCACCGCGCTCCTTGCCGGCCGGCCCGCGCCTCCTCCGCCGCCACTCCGGCTCCCCACCGGCCGGATCCGGCGAGATCCGGCCCGGGAGCGCCTCACCGCCGCCTCCCCGACGAACTCCCGCGAAGCCCCGGTGATCCTCGTTTTGTGTGCGCCAGATCTGGATCGGGTCAAGACCTAGGGTTGACCCCGAGATATTTCCAAGTCATTTTTTCTACAGTATTTTTATGCCATGTTCATCGTATCGTAACTCCGCATCCGTAGCTCTGTTTTGCGCGTGTAGCATATCAAAATGTTCGTCTCAGAGAGTCCATCATTTCATCTCATTGCGTCATTTTCATTTGAGCTCATGTTGATGCCCGAAATGCTGTTGGAAGAGAGCTATTTGAGTTAATTGTCAGATCTGCTGCACCAAATAGCTTTTTGTCATTTTTGCCATGATTAATGTGTGCATGATGTGCTCCTGAGCTCTACATGTGTTTTGTTATATGCCATTCCATCTTTACATAGGTGCTTACCATGTATTTTTTTGATATGTGTGGTGACTAGCACAAGCTTGCAAAGTAGTGCATTCGTTAAGGCTGATTTCAAGGACTTAGGATTTCTCTAAGTCCTTGATCTGTTTTTATCGATATGCCATATGTTCATGTTGTTTCCTAGTGATCCGTGCCTCTTTTGAGGATGATCAGTAAGGATGATTTGTTAATATTGTGATTCTCTATCCATCCATGTCTTTGTTTGAAATTATGGAGTACCCTAGCTTGAGTCAATCGAGCTCTACTTTCGCTATTTCGTGAATCCTGGCACATTATCTACTTGTTAGCGATTTTGCCGAGGATGTTGTTGTTGATCCGTGCATGATATGTTGTTGTTCTTGCCATGTCTAGCTTATATAATATGTATTCTTCATGGGTGTATTCTTAGTTTGTCATGCCTTGCCCTGTAGTGAGTGCATCGAGCTCGTAAACATGCCTACTCGTTAACAGATTTGCATGCTCCAGTTTTTCACTAAGTCTGAGATCTGACACTAGTGCAGAACCGGGCAATAGCACCGGTTCGTAAGGCCCTTTAGTGCCGGTTCCATAACCGGCACTAAAGTGTGGTCACTAAAGCCCCCCCCCCTTTAGTACCGGTTCAGCACGAACCGGTGCTAAAGGGAAACCACGTGGCACGAGCCAGCACCGGTTTGTGGATTTTTGTTTTATTTTGTATTTTTCAATTAAATTTGTGTTATCAATTTAATTTAGGATTGTTTTACGTTATAATGAGTTGTAGTCGTCATCATCATCATCATCATCGCATATTAATAAATAAATAAACTCTAGCTAGCTAAAAATCATCTTAGTCATCTAATTACCACTATTTAATCATCATAGTCATTACCGCTAGCTATCTAATCATCACCAACACTGGCTAGCTTAAAGAGGAAACATTCACTTTCTAACAGAAGCAAAGATATCATCGAGTTCAACATAATCATCACCAACATCGAAGTTCAGGACACGTACATGAGACACTAATTAAGAGCATGAACTAGTGCTGCTCCCTCTCAGGTAGAATAGCATAGAACATGTATAGCTCTCCTGATTCATCATACTAGAGCATGCAGATGAATCTGTCTCCTAATCTTGGGTTGCGCTTTTCCTTGCTGCCCCCTAGTACTTCTCTACGATCGTTAACAATTTTGCTCCAATCTTTCACTATTAAGCATTCTTCGCTTTCAGAAATCCTGAATGCACTCATGTGCAATGTAGGATATCTTGGCCGTAAGCTAACCATTGACATGTCACCTTTAGTCTCGATCCACTGAGGCACAACTGTCATCGAAAGTCCCTGTTGAAGAACATCATATAGTAATTAATATACTAAGCAATGAAAGTTTAGCTTCAAAAATAATGTATGCAAAAGATGCACTAATTAAGGACAAATAGTTAAAATCTTACCATCTTTCGATTATAGATGTGACTGTAGTTCAATACGATCACCATTGGTTGCACGTTTTGAGTACTAACATTTCTAAGTTCAGGAAAAAAAATTTCTTGACAGTATTAAGATCCTCAAGCCATGAAACATAATGACTTATCTCTTCGCAGTTTAGTTGAGCCCCGGGGCAGTAGTAGGTCCTGTCTACCAAGCGTCGGACATGTTTGCTTGAACCGAAATAAGCTGACAATACAAATTAGTTGTCAACTATTTTTGAATAAACTGTATCAAAGACATAAACATATGCATGCATGGTTGAGAAAAACTCACATAATGGTAGAGCTGGAGGTGTTTGCACATTGACCCAGATGTCTATATTACCTTCAATATCATCTTCCGGACGAATATCAAAGGTGACAACCATACCAGGCTCAAATGCATAAGCCTTGCATAGTGCTTTCCAAGTTTTGCATTCAAAATGGGTGTATGTGTCTCCATTATATAATTTGACGTTGAAAGTATACCCATGCCCATCTTCAAGTAAACTCTCTTTACCTCCATATCATCTATAGCACTAAAACCTATCTTATCCAAGACAAAAATTCTTGCATGGCAGGGGATGCGCTAGTAGAATAGTGAAAATTTAAATTTATAAGTTGAAGCAAATGAAGCATAAGTTTTGCATTCAAATAATAATTGCCAAAGTGACTTACTGTATCAACTTCGAATGTCTCATCCAGCTTGATGCTGAAGTGCCTACCATCAACAAGGAAATTTCTGTCGCACAGGCCGCGCTGGTCTTCACAGTGTTCGCACATAATGAAATCTTTTTCATCGTCAGATGACATTTCCTATGTTCATATAGGTGAAACATTAAACACCTATTACTATCTAACATTAATTAATATCTAGCCAAATATATATTCATCTAACATTTGACATTAATATATCTAACTATATTCATTTCTAACAATTGTCATTATTATATATTTAACTTTTCTATCTAATTCATCTAACATTCGACATTAATCTAACATTTATATAAACTCAAAATACATAAAAAATTAAATAAACAAAAAAACTCATTAACAAATAATATTTTAATTAGATCATCAAATCTCAGATACCTAAAGTTTCTTACTAAAAATAAACTAGTTATATTAATTATTGAACTAGTTCAAATCTCATATACCTAAATAAACTAGTTCGACAATTTTTTTACTAAAAATAAACTAGTTATATTAATTATTGAACTAGTTCAAATCTCATATACCTAAATAAACTAGTTCGATAATTTTCTTACTAAAAATAAACTAGTTATATTAATTATTCAACTAGTTCAAATCTCTAGTTCGACAATTTTCTATCTAGCTAATTCATCTAACATTCGACATTAATCAAACATTTGATCATCTAATTAACTTTTCTAAAAAACAGAAAATAAGTAAAAAAATGTGTGTGTGTATGTGTGTGTGTATGTATGTGTGTGTATGTATATATGCATGTGTGTGTATGTGAGTGGCCCCGTACGCCGCCGCCCCGTACGTACGAGCGGGGGCGCCGGCGTACGGGGCGGGGGCGGCGGCGTACGTACGGGCGGGGGCGCCGCCATACGGGCCGGGTGCGATGACAACGGACGGCGGCGTGGCGGGTATACGCGAGAGCGAGAGACGTACGGTACCGCGGCGGGACGACGACGGACGGCGGCGCGTGGCGTTCGGGGCGGCGGCGCGCGGCGTTCGGGGCGGCGGCGCAAGACAATGACGACGACGGGTGGCGGCGGGGATAGCGACGACGACGACGGGCGACGGGCGACGGGCGGCGAGGACGGGTTCGAGCGGCGCGCGAGAGGTTGGACGAAACAAGTGGGGAGATCTAACTGAATTTTCGTAAGTGTTGTATATATAGGAGAGGCCTTTAGTACCGGTTGGAGGCACCAACCGGTACTAAAGGCCAACTTTGGCTAGGCCAAGAGGCGGGAAGAGCAGGCCTTTAGTACCGGTTGATGGTTCCAACCGGTACTAAAGGGTGGTCTTTAGTACCGGTTGGAGCCACCAACCGGTACTAAAGGCCTCGCGCTGCCACCCCAAAGTTTAGTCCCACCTCGCCGGGCGAAGGGCAGCCGCACTGATTTATAAACCCAGCCGCGGCTACCTCTTCGAACTCCTCTATATAGCAGACTTCTGGGCCTAATTAATTAGGGCGCGCTGCCCAGTGAGCCTGCTGGCCCTTCTGGGCCTGCATTTGCACAACCTAGGTCTGGCAGGCCCACTAGGCAGTGCGCCAACAAAGTTTTTATATAGTTTTTTTCTTTTCTGCATTATTTATCTTCTTCTATTTATTTTTGAGTAGTTTTTTTATATAGGTTTTTCTTTTCTGTATTATTTATTTTCTTCTATTTATTTTTGAGTACTTTTTTGTGTAGTTTTTTTATTTTCTGCATTATTTCTTTTCTTCTATTTATTTTCTTCTGGAAATTGAATGCTGCATACTGAACAATTAGGTAAATGACCGAAAAACAACAAATGATGTCAGAACATGTTGGAAATTGATGACGTCGCTTTGAATGCTGCATAATGAACACAAAAGAAGTCCGGAGTTCAAATAAGTTATTAAAACATTGAAGTTGGCTGTGTAACAGATGAGTTCTCATCCGAAACCCTGATACTCTGAAAGAGTTTGTCCAGTTTGTACACGAAGTGCGTCCAGTTTTTGCCGTGACCCTCTCTACTCTTTCGCGCATGCTATGCGGGTGATATGATGATACCATGCCAAGTTTCAACATTTTCAGGATTCATTTTGTAGTGATTTTCAATTTCACGGTCATTTAGCTCTCTAAAACAATTAGGTAAATGGCCGAAAAACAACAAATGATGTCAGAACATGTTGGAAATTGATGACGTCGCTTTGAATGCTGCATACTAAACACAAAAGAAGTCCGGAGTTCAAATAAGTTTAAAAAACATTGAAGTGGCCGTGTAACAGATGAGTTCTCGTCCGAAACCCTGATACTCCGAAAGAGTATGTCCAGCTTGTACACGAAGTGCGTCCAGTTTTTGCCGTGACCCTCTCTACTCTTTCGCGCATGCTATGCGGGTGATATGATGATACCATGCCAAGTTTCAACATTTTCAGGATTCATTTTGTAGTGATTTTCAATTTCACGGTC
>NC_041380.1:656316-670670 GCF_002162155.2 Triticum dicoccoides
GGAGTTCAAATAAGTTTAAAAAACATTGAAGTGGCCATGTAACAGATGAGTTCTCGTCCGAAACCCTGATACTCTGAAAGAGTATGTCCAGCTTGTACACGAAGTGCGTCCAGTTTTTGCCGTGACCCTCTCTACTCTTTCGCGCATGCTATGCGGGTGATATGATGATACCATGCCAAGTTTCAACATTTGCAGGATTCATTTTGTAGTGATTTTCAATTTCACAGTCATTTAGCTCTCTAAAACAATTAGGTAAATGACCGAAAAACAACAAATGATGTCAGAACATGTTGGAAATTGATGACGTCGCTTTGAATGCTGCATACTGAATACAAAAGAAGTCCGGAGTTCAAATAAGTTTAAAAAACATTGAAGTGGCCGTGTAGCAGATGAGTTCTCATCCGAAACCCTGATACTCTGAAGGAGTTTGTCCAGTTTGTACACGAAGTGCGTCCAGTTTTTGCCATGACCCTCTCCACTCTTTCGCGCATGCTATGCGGGTGATATGATGATACCATGCCAAGTTTCAACATTTTCAGGATTCATTTTGTAGTGATTTTCAATTTCACGGTCATTTAGCTCTCTAAACAATTAGGTAAATGGCCGAAAAACAACAAATGATGTCAGAACATGTTGGAAATTGATGACGTCGCTTTGAATGCTGCATACTAAACACAAAAGAACTCCGGAGTTCAAATAAGTTTAAAAAACATTGAAGTGGCCGTGTAACAGATGTGTTCTCGTCCGAAACCCTGATACTCCGAAAGAGTATGTCCAGCTTGTACACGAAGTGCGTCCAGTTTTTGCCGTGACCCTCTCTACTCTTTTGCGCATGCTATGCGGGTGATATGATGATACCATGCCAAGTTTCAACATTTTCAGGATTCATTTTGTAGTGATTTTCAATTTCACGGTCATTTAGCTCTCTAAAATAATTAGGTAAATGACCGAAAAACAACAAATGATGTCAGAACATGTTGGAAATTGATGACGTCGCTTTGAATGCTGCATACTAAACACAAAAAAGTTCGGAGTTCAAATAAGTTTAAAAAACATTGACGTGGCCGTGTAACAGATGAGTTCTCGTCCGAAACCCTGATACTCTGAAAGAGTTTGTCCAGTTTGTACACGAAGTGTGTCCAATTTTTGCCGTGACCCTCTCTACTCTTTCGTGCATGCTATGCGGGTGATATGATGATACCATGCCAAGTTTCAACATTTTCAGGATTCATTTTGTAGTGATTTTCAATTTCACGATCATTTAGCTCTCTAAACAATTAGGTAAATGACCGAAAAACAACAAATGATGTCAGAACATGTTGGAAATTGATGACGTCGCTTTGAATGCTACATACTAAACACAAAAGAAGTCTGGAGTTCAAATAAGTTTAAAAAACATTGAAGTGGCCATGTAACAGATGAGTTCTCGTCCGAAACCCTGATACTCTGAAAGAGTATGTCCAGCTTGTACACGAAGTGCGTCCAGTTTTTGCCGTGACCCTCTCTACTCTTTCGCGCATGCTATGCGGGTGATATGATGATACCATGCCAAGTTTCAACATTTTCAGGATTCATTTTGTAGTGATTTTCAATTTCATGGTCATTTAGCTCTCTAAACAATTAGGTAAATGACCGAAAAACAACAAATGATGTCAGAACATGTTGGAAATTGATGACGTCGCTTTGAATGCTGCATACTGAACACAAAAGAAGTCTGGAGTTCAAATAAGTTATTAAAAATAAAAAGAGGTGCAATGCTGGTTAATTTGCTTCAAGCCATTCGGAATAGTGTAGACTGCACTGCACATAGCTCAGTGCAATCTATGCTATTCCGTAAGGCTTGAAGCTAATCAACATGTAGGTGAGCATTGCAACTCTTCGTCATTGTCTGTGCACTCACGGCTTATAAACCGCTCATACTGCCTCTCTCTTGGCGAGGTGGGACTAAAAATCAGCTTACAAAGAAACTCTAGTACCGGTTCATGGCATGAACCGGTACTAAAGGTCTTTGTGGGGGCCCCAGACTGACCATAGCCTGACACAGCCTCATTAGTACCGGTTCGTGGCATGAACCGGTACTAAAGGTTACCCACGAACTGGTACTAATGATGCCCGCCCGCCTAGCCGTTGGAACCGGCACTAATGGTCACATTAGTGCCGGCTCAAATTCAAACCGGCACTAATGTGCTTCACATTTGACCCTTTTTCTACTAGTGTGATTATGTTTATGCCATGTTCACATGCTTGCAATTGTATTTTCTGATCCCTTTTGGCTCAAGGTCACTAAGGGACTTTTGTTAAGCTCTTTGAGTAGCTCCATGGCATGCCTTGCCTTGCCATGTTAAGTTCCTATGGCATATAGTTTTCTTGCTCCAAAGTGTGCTACCTCATCTGAAATTCTAGATTTGTGTTAATTTCACTAAGTCTGAAATTCCAGTGCTCCTCTGAGTGTTGGTCCGACCAAGCAAACAGCGGGGCCACCTCGGGGCAACTTGAGGTTTGGTTTTACTCGTAGGATGTCTCATCTGAGTGTGCCCTGAGAACGAGATATGTGCAGCTCCTATCGGGATTTGTCGGCACATTCGGGCGGTGTTGCTGGACTTGTTTTGTCTTTGTCGAAGTTGTCTTGTAGAACCGGGATACCGAGTCTGATCGGAATGTCTGGGAGAAGGTTTATCCTTCGTTGACCGTGAGAGCTTGTGATGGGCTAAGTTGGGACTCCCCTGCAGGGATTTGAACTTTCAAAAGCCGTGTCCGCGGTTATGGGCAGATGGGAATTTGTTAATGTCCGGTTGTAGATAAATTGAACCTTAACTTAATTAAAATGAATCAACCGCGTGTGTTACCGTGATGGTCTCTTCTCGGCGGAGTCCGGGAAGTGAACACGGTGTTGGAGTAATGTTTGCCGTAGGTTGTTCTTTAGTTCTTCGTTCGTGCTTTGCCTTCTCTTCTCGCTCTCTTTTGCGAACAGGTTAGCCACCAAATATGCTAGTCGCTTGCTGCAGCTCCACTTATTACCTTGCTTTACCTATAAGCTTAAATAGTCTTGATCGCGAGGGTGCGAGATTGCTGAGTCCCCGTGACTCACATATTACTTCCAAACCAGATGCAGGGCCCGATGACTCCGTTCTAGATGATGCGCTTGAGCTCAAGTGGGAGTTCGATGAAGACTCACGCCATTACTATGTGTCTTTCCCTGATGATCAGTAGTGGTGCCCAGTTGGGCGATCGGGACCATGTCGCTTGTTGGGGTTGATCTTTTATTTTGGTACCGTAGTCGGACCATGAGTGTATTGGACGATTGTAATGATATTTATGTACTTTGTGTGACGTGGCGAGTGTAAGCCAACTATGTACCTTTCCCCTTATTATCTATTTACATGGGTTATTGTGAAGATTACCTTACTTGCGACATTACTTTCAGTGCGGTTATGCCTCTAAGTCGTGCTTCGACACGTAGGAGATATAGCCGCATCGAGGGCGTTACAATTAGCTTCCTCACTAATTGGTGTAGTAGTCACAGGAACAGATTTCTGTGATGAACTACTTTCCAATAAGGGAGCAGGTACAGTTACCTCATCAAGTTCTACTTACCTCCCACTCACTTCTTTTGAGAGAAACTCCTTCTCTAGAAAGGATCCATTCTCAGCAATGAATATCTTGCCTTCGGATCTGTGATAGAAGGTGTACCCAACATTTTCTTTTGGGTATCCTATGAATATTTACTTCTCCGATTTTGGTTCGAGCTTATCATGTTGAAACTTTTTCACATAAGCATCGCAGTCCCAAACTTTAAAAAACGACAGCTTAGGTTTCTCGCCAAACCACAGTTCATACGGTGTCGTCTCAACGGATTTAGATGGTGCCCTTTTTAACGTGAATGTAGCTGTCTCTAATGCATAACCCCAAAAAGATAGTGGTATTCGGTAAGAGACATCATAGATCGGACCATATCTAATAAAGCACGGTTACGACGTTCGGACACACCATTACACTGTGGTGTTCCAGGTGGCGTGAGTAGTGCAACTATTTCATATTGTTTTAACTGAAGGTCAAACTCGTAACTCAAATATTTTACTTCTGCGATCATATCGTAGAAACTTTTATTTTTGTTACGATGATTCTCCACTTCACTCTGAAATTCTTTGAACTTTTCAAATATTTCAGACTTGTGTTTCATCAAGTAGATATACTCATATCTTCTCAAATTATCTGTGAAGATCAGAAAATAATGATACCTGTCGCGAGCCTCAATATTCATCGGACCACATACATCAGTATGTATGATTTCCAACAAATCTGTTGCTCGCTCCATTGTTTCAGAGAACGGAGTCTTAGTCATCTTGCCCATGAGGCATGGTTCGCAAGAATCAACTGATTCATAATCAAGTGATTCCAAAAGCCCATCAGCATGGATTTTCTTCATGCGCTTTACACCAATATGACCTAAACGGCAGTGCCACAAATAAGTTGCACTATCATTATTAACTTTGCATCTTTTGGCTTCAATATTATGAAAATGTGTATCACCACGATCGAGATCCAGAAAAACCATTTTCATTGGGTGTATGACCATAGAAGGTTTTATTCATGTAAACAGAACAACAATTATTCCCTAACTTACATGAATAACCGTATTGCAATAAACATGATCTAGTCATATTTATGCTCAACGCAAACACCAAATAACATTTATTTAGATTCAACACTAATTCTTAAAGTATAGGGAGTGTGCGATGATGATCATATCAATCTTGGAACCACTTCCAACACACATCGTCACTTCACCCTTAACTAGTCTCTGTTTATTTTGCAACTCCCATTTCGAGTTACTACTCTTAGCAACTGAACCAGTATCAAATACCGAGGGGTTGCTATAAACACTAGTAAAGTACACATCAATAATATGTATATCAAATATAGCTTTGTTCACATTGCCATCCTTCTTATCCACCAAATACTTGGGGTAGTTCCGCTTCTAGTGACCAGTCCCTTTGCAGTAGAAGCACTTAGTCTCAGGCTTAGGTCCAGACTTGGGTTTCTTCACTTGAGCAGCAACTTGTTTGATGTTCTTCTTGAAGTTCCCCTTCTTCCCTTTGCCATTTCTCTTGAAACTAGTGGTCTTGTCAACCATCAACACTTGATGTTTTTCTTGATTTCTACCTTCACCGATTTTTGCATCGCGAAGAGCTTGGGAATTGTTTTCGTCATCCCTTGCATATTATAGTTCATCACTAAGTTCTACTAACTTGGTGATGGTGACTAGAGAATTCTTTCAATCACTATTTTATCTCGAATATTAACTCCCACTTGATTCAAACAATTGTAGTACCCATAGAATCAGAGCACATGCTTACTGCTTGAGCTATTCTCCTCCATCTTTTAGCTATAGAACTTGTTGGAGACTTCATATCTCTCAACTCGGGTATTTGCTTGAAATATTAATTTCAACTCCTGGAACATCTCATATGGTCCATGACGTTCAAAACATCTTTGAAATCCCGATTCTAAGCTGTTAAGCATGGTGCACTAAACTATCAAGTAGTCATCATATTGAGCTAGCCAAACGTTCATAACGTCTGCATCTGCTCCTGCAATAGGTCAGTCACCTAGCGGTGCATCAAGGACATAATTCTTCTATGTAGCAATGAGGATAAACATCAGATCACGGACCCAGTCCGCATCATTGCTACTATCATCTTTCAACTTAGTTTTCTCTAGGAACACATATAAAACATAGGGAAGCAATAGCGCGAGCTATTGATCTACAACATAGATATGCAAATACTATCAGGACTAAGTTCATGATAAATTAAAGTTCAATTAATCATATTACTTAAGAACTCCCACTTAGAAAGACATCCCTCTAAACTTCTAAGTGATCACGTGATCTAAATCAACTAAACCATAACCGATCATCACGTGAAATGGAGTAGTTTTCAATGGTGAACATCACTATGTTGATCATATCTACTATATGATTCACGCTCGACCTTTTGGTCTCAGTGTTCCAAGGCCATATCTGCATATGCTAGGCTCGTCAAGTTTAACCTGAGTATTCTGCGTGTGCAAAACTGGCTTGCACCCGTTGTAGATGGACGTAGAGCTTATCACACCCGATCATCACGTGGTGTCTGGGCACAACGAACTTTGGCAACAGTGCATACTCAGGGAGAACACTTTTATCTTGAAATTTAGTGAGAGATCATCTTATAATGCTACCGTCATAACTAAGCAAAGTAAGATGTATAAAAGATAAGCATCTCATGCAATCAAAATATGTGATATGATATGGCCATCATCATCTTGTGCCTTTGATCTCTATCTCCAAAGCATCGTCATGATCTCCATCGTCACCAGCATGACACCATGATCTCCATCATCTTGATCTATATCAATGTGTCGTCACATGGTCTTCTCGCCAACTATTGCTCTTGCAACTATTGCTATCGCATAGCGATAAAGTAAAGCAATTATTTGGTGCTTGCATCTTATGCAATAGAGAGACAACGATAAGGCTTTTGCCAGTTGCCGATAACTTCAACAAAACATGATCATCTCATACAACAACTTATATCTCATCATGTCTTGACCATATCACATCACAACATGCCCTGCAAAAACAAGTTAGACGTCCTCTACTTTGTTGTTGCAAGTTTTACGTGGCTGCTACTGGGCTTAGCAAGAACCGTTCTTACCTACGCATCAAAACCACAATGATAGTTTGTCAAGTTGGTGCTGTTTTAACCTTCGCAAGGATTGGGCGTAGCCACACTCGGTTCAACTAAAGTTGGAGAAACTGACACCCGCCAGCCACCTGTGTGCAAAGCACGTCGGTAGAACCAGTCTCACGTAAGCGTATGCATAATGTCGGTCTGGGCCGCTTCATCCAACAATACCGCGGAACCAAAGTATGACATATGCTGGTAAGCAGTATGACTTATATCGCCCACAACTCACTTGTGTTCTACTCGTGCATATGACATATACGCATAAAACCTGGCTCGGATGCCATTGTTGGGGAACGTAGTAATTTCAAAAAAATTGCTACGCACACGCAAGATCATGGTGATGCACAACAACAAGAGGGGAGAGTGTTGTCCACGTACCCTCGTAGACCGAAAGCGGAAGCGTTAGCACAACACGGTTAATGTAGTCGTACGTCTTCACAATACGACCGATCCAAGTACCGAACGCACGGCACCTCCGAGTTCAGCACACGTTCAGCTCGATGACATCCCGCAAACTCCGATCCAGCAGAGCTTCACGGGAGAGTTCCGTCAGCACAACGGTGTGATGACGGTGATGGTGTTGCTACCGACGCAGGGCTTCGCCTAAGCACCGCTACGATATGACCGAGGTGGAATATGGTGGAGGGGGGCACCGCACACGGCTGGGAGAGATCAATAGATCAACTTGTGTGTCTAGAGGTGCCCCCTGCCCCCGTATATAAAGGAGCAAGGGGGGAGGCCAGCCGACCCTCTATGGGCGCGCCAGGAGGAGGGGTCCTCCTCCTAGGAGTAGGACTCCCCTTTCGTACTCCTACTAGGAGGAGGAAAGGAAGGAGGAGAAGGAGAAGGAAGGAGAGGGAGGAAAAGGAGGAAAGGGGGGCCGCCCCTCTATTCCAATTCGGTTTGGGCTAGGGGGCCCGCGCGCCCTGCCTCCTCTCTTCCACCACTTGGCCAATGAGGCCCATTACTTCTTCCTCGTATTCCCGTAACTCCCCGGTACCCCCGAAAATACCCAAATCACTCAGAATCTTTCCGATGTCCGAATATAGTCGTCCAATATATCGATCTTTACGTCTGGACCATTTCGAGACTCCTTGTCATGTCCTCGATCTCATACGGGACTCTGAACTACCTTCGGTACATCAAATCACATAAACTCATAATACAATCGCCACCAAAACTTTAAGCGTGCGGACCCTACGGGTTTGAGAACTATGTAGACATGACCGAGACACGTCTCCTGCCAATAACCAATAGCGGAACCTGGATGCTCATATTGGCTCCCACATATTCTATGAAGATCTTTATTGGTCAAACCGCATAACAACATACGTTGTTCCCTTTGTCATCGGTATGTTACTTGCCCGAGATTCTATCGTCGGTATATCAATACCTAGTTCAATATCATTACCGGCAAGTCTCTTTACTCGTTCCGTAATACATCATCCCGCAACTAACTCATTAGTTGCAATGCTTGCAAGGCTTCAAGTGATGTGCATTACTGAGAGGGCCCAGAGATACCTCTCTGACAATCGGAGTGACAAATCCTAATCTCGAAATACGCCAACCCAACAAGTACCTTTGGAGACACCTGTAGAGCACCTTTATAATCACCCAATTACGTTGTGACGTTTGGTAGCACACAAAGTGTTCCTCTGGTAAATGGGAGTTGCATAATCTCATAGTCATAGGAACATGTATAAGTCATGAAGAAAGCAATAGCAACAAACTAAACGATCAAGTGCTATGCTAACGGAATGGGTCAAGTCAATCACATCATTCTCTAATGATGTGACCCCGTTAATCAAATGACAACTCATGTCTATGGCTAGGAAACTTAACCATCTTTGATTCAACGAGCTAGTCAAGTAGAGGCATACTAGTGACACTCTGTTTGTCTATGTATTCACACATGTATTATGTTTCCGGTTAATACAATTCTAGCATGAATAATAAACATTTATCATGAAATAAGGAAATAAATAATAACTTTATTATTGCCTCTAGGGCATATTTCCTTCATCCTATAGACTCAATGTGATATTGGATCACTTATATATAAGAGGAAGAGTCTTGAAGCTTGACTAACACTTATCCTTAGCATGTTGAGGGTCCACTTTACATTCCAAACTTGTTCCTAATGTTGAACTCATCCTGAAATATTCTCAAGGAAACCATTAGTCCAATAACATGCATGTTGACATAAATTACCAAAACCACCACGGGAGTGGATGTGCTTTCATACACGTTTAGTAAGCACCTAAGACAGAGTGTCATGTGGCCCTCTGCCATTCCAACAAAGCCAAGATCTTGTGCCTTGTTGTCCAGTACGTAGCTAAGAGCAGCCATGAGAGCCCCTCACTAAACCCAATGTTGTCCATGACAGTGTTGTACATGTTAGGGTGCACGTCGGTGGGCTTGCTCGCCCTGTTGACGGTTGACACCTCCTTGAAGACGTCGGTCATGCTACTAAAGAAGCTCAGCTCCTCCTATCAAGGCGCCATCTTCCTCTTGGCAAGAATAGTTTTGGCAAGTCCATCAAGGATGATGGTCTTCAACTTCTGGGTATCTGGATACTCAAGGGAAGGCGTACTTAGAGGCTCACTAGAGCCCATGACATGCCTTCTAGTAGCCAGACCCTAGGAAAAGATTGTCTACATCTAAGAGTACTTCTAGATGGGCTTGTTGGGCTTCTAAACGTCCTTGGCATGATCAAGAAAGAAACACAATGATGTTAGTAGTGATTGGCATGCTAGATCAAGTGAAACAAGTGCTAGGTTAGATAACCTCGATGTGGCCTTGGTAGTACTCAATCTCCAACACAATGGTGAAGGTGTCTTGCTCTTATTGTGCTCCACAAGCTTGGACACCTAGATCCATCTCACTCTCCACTTCCGAAGAAGGTTGTACACATGTGTTGAGGTCACCTATGTGCCACAAACTCAAATACCTGCTTTGCAACAACGTTCAGATGCACCTCCTTGAAGCCCTTATCTGTCCTCACACCACTACATATGATATAACACACACTGTCCAACACGAAGTTGGACATGAAAAGAGGCAAATTCATCACATTCCGCTTCATTGCCCCCCGGGTCTGTGTCTTGACAGCCTTAATGGATGCCTTAGTAGCTACCACATGCACCACCACCATTAAATAGGCTATTCAAGGCCCTAAAACACCTCCTCTGTATTTGAAGGCAATGGCTGGGAGTCCTAACATAGGAGGTATAGGTATGGGTGTTCGATAGAGCAAGGACCCGACTGACTTCTTCAATGGTCATGTCCTACAAAGTTTAACATCAGGACATGTTAGCAACAGGACTAGCTGAACATACTACCATACTACACATGGACTGATCATCAAGCTCAACACACTAGCACATCTTAAAAACTAGCATGGATTGGTCATGAAATACAACACACTACCACATTTACCATAGTATACATGGACTGGTCATGAAGCTCAACATACTACCAAATCTACCAACTAGCATGAACATCATCATTGCTGACATGGAAAGCATGCACATCTACAACAACAACATGAACATCATCATGCCCGACAAGCAGAACCTACCATACTACCAAAATGGCACCACTAGCATCTGATCTACCACATCTATGCACACATCATCATGAAACAATAATTGCATAACATACCATAGTACCTGAGTTCTACTATAATCTATCACATGCTCACAGACCTAAGCTACATCGAGTAGGAAGTGATGTTACTTACAACAACCAGGGTAGAGGGTAGAGGGGGAGACAGAGAATAACTTAGAGAAGAGGAGGAAGAAGAATAGCCGCCGCCGACCACCGCCAACTGGAGAAGATGGCGCTGCTTACCTACTCGTTGATGAAGAAGCAGCCCGAGACGAAGATCTTGAGGGGGCGGGGGGACTGGTGGCATGGTTCAGGCGGTGAGTTGAAGGGTGCTAAATAAGGCAACGAATCAGTGAGAGGTGATCGGACTACTCCCGCCTATTTTTTTGGGACACGCAAGAGCCGTGCCATCTCCCTGTCCACGTGAGCTCGGCGTTGCGTTCCGCCCGCCTGCACGAGATGAACCTAGCCGAGTGGAAACTGCCAATTCAGCCGTTTTTCTAGGGCTTGGTTGAGAGATGATTTGATGTTCTTGCAGGCCAAGACTTCCATCCAACCTAGCTAACCAAACAGACCAAAAAGTGCATCCATAGAGTGGTAATTACTCCTCAGCTCCCTATCTCCTTCTCACTTCCTTTTTCTAAGTGACTTGGTCATCATTAGTGGGTCCACCATGTCACCAGCATGAGGAGGCATGCAAGGGAGGCGCAGTCCATGCAAGCATCTGGAACCACCAGTTTTTTCATTGCACACCACCTCTTTCTCTCACAATGTTTGTTGGCTCTCGTGCTACAGCCGGTTGTAAGCTTATAGCCCGTTTCTCTTCTCTCTCCTCCAACTAGGCACAAATTTGATGTGGCATCTCTTTTAGCCCACCCATGTCACTCTATTGTACTTGCTCTTAGCCGCCCTCTCATATCGCCTAGCTGGGAGATGAATGCAACCAATAATGCCCAGTGGTGGCGGGTTTGCTTGTGGCCACCAAAGATATTGCGGCCACATGGGTGGCTGCTGACCGTGAAGAGAAGCCGGCGCCGCGAGTACGCCACCAGGCCAATGTGCAAGAATATTCTAAAAGGCAAGGTTGAAAGTGCTCAACACTGCCTAAGTGCACTTAGGAGTAATTGCAGCGCAGGTGTGGAGACATCTTATTTGTAGAAAAAAAGTTGCTAAGACACCTCGTGCAACCAAAACAGAAAGGGGGAATAGAGAAGCAAGAGGGCCAACCTGAAAAGAAGCCCATCACAGCCCAACTGAATCCTAAGGTTTTCTTTCTCACAATTTCATCTCGGGCCGGGGATCCTAGATCCTACTTCCCACGTAGGTTAGGGAATAGCTATGTAACACGCACCATATACTACCGCTAGGTACGATTGGGCTAGCCCAAATAGGAAGACTCATTTTTCTGGTTTTGGGATGGTTCTAGAACCTTTCTAGACCGGGTTTTTCCTTTCTTTCTTGGTTTTATTTTGTTTTTTATATTTTTTATTGTTTCCTAATTTTCATTTTTTAATCATGATTTTTTTTCAATTTTCATGAGTATTTTTAAATTCATGAATATGTTGAATTTGTGAACATTGTGTATGAAATCATAAATATTCTAAATTAAAGAATATTGTTCTCAATTCGTGAACATTTTTCAATTTTGCGTTTTTGAATCATATGTACTTTTTTTAATTCATGAACTTTTTTCAAATTTGCAAACGATTTTTGAAATCATGATTTCTTTTCAAGTAACTAATATTTTTAAATTTGAGAGTACTTTAAATTCATGAGCATTTTCTAAAATAAATTTGAACATTTTTTGAATTTTGTTGAACACAAAAACAAAAACAGAACTTAAAAAAAAACTAGTGCCCGCACCCTGCGCTGGGCTGGCCCAAAAGTGAGCACATGGTACACGTTTGCTCGCCACTAGCCCTCGGGGAACATGGGTGAGAACTGGATCCACCGAGCTGTAACCACGACTCTTCTCAAAAAATAGGAGGAAAAAATTGTAACCATGACTCCTTGGCTGCCAACCACGTGGTGTCCACTTCCCTGTGACAACATTGAAGGTAGATGTCAATTTGCAGCCTAGGTCAGTGATTCCTCAGCGGAGAAGGTATATTACTCATCTGTATTTGGCCAGCATAACCTCTTTTGCTGTGTTTTTGGGAGTAGTAATTCTAATCACAATTGGTGTGTCAAGGCTAGCTACTAATCACATAGTACTCTATCTGTAAATAAAAAAAACATCTTATATAATGATAGGGAGGGAGTACTAATTAATGATTATTGTTAAATTGCAGGACACTATTTTGGTCCCTGGGGAGCCTTCCAATGTAATGCTAATGGAGAGAGCTGAGCTTACATTCCCGCAGTAATACTCGCTGTATGTCGTTACATCGACAGCCGTCTAGGGTCATTGGAGAATCTGAATGAGGCCTTCATACGCGAATTGGGGGATAGTCGCTATGGTCTAAAGGGTCTATTCGCCTGGATGCATTCATACTTCCGTTCTTGTCCTGATTTCCTCAAGCCGTGTGTCTTCTACCTGCCCATTTTCCCTCCAAACCACAACATCCGCCGAAGACGTCTGTTGAGGCGGTGGATTGCATAGGGCTACTCCAGAGACACTGTTAATGCTATTGCGGAGCAAAACGGGGGAAATGCTTTGGAAATCTCATCGATCTAAGTATGATCCAGCTTCAATCAGTGACAACCAATGTGCCATCCATGAGCCTGACTTCGTGCAGTGTCAATGGTTTTTTCCGAGAGTACATTGTCTCACAGCCAATGGAAGATAACATGGTCTTTGCACTGGAGGAGCATTGCAGCCAAAACTCGCAGTACACAGGAAGGCACCTTGTCATCAGAAGCAGCTGGGATAGAGATAGATATGTGTTTGACAGCATCGACTTCTCGCGACTACGGTCTTTGACAGTGTTTGGGGAGTGGATTTCTATTCTGCCATCATGGCTCAGGGCCATTTGCAGTCTTTGTCGGTGCGCCTCGACGAGGATATCCAGGATTTCTTCTCTTGTCAGGATGACATCCCTGAGGAGTCACTAAAGAAAAACCTAACAAGCTTTAAGCTGTACGGTCATGTATGTAAGTTGCCAGTCTGGACCAGTCAGTTAAGAAATTACATTAAGTTGGATCTTGAGATGACAGTATTAATGCTGGAGGAGGTGATAGATTCCCTCGGAGATATAACATTTCTACGAAGATTACGTCTTTGTGTCAAGCCAAGTCAAGATGTTGAGCTCAATATTTGTTTCAGGAGCCAATTAGGTCGGGAGTTTTTGGTCCTTGAGTTCATCGAAATTGATTGCAGCTCCAGGTTACAGCTAGCTTTTGAAGAAGGGGCAATGCGCTATCTTCATCTGCTGAAGGTTCACTGCCCTGGTGGATCGCAGATTTCTGGGCTAGCACATCTAGAGGAACTCAAGGAAGTCCAGATTATAGGTTCCTGTGACCTGGCGCTCAAGCAAGACCTGGAGCGACAACTTGCGCGCCTGTGCTATTATGTTGGCATAGGTTACATCGTGTGTCTAGCTACGCTATATATGAGAGGCCTAGGATACAAGTGTCCTACTTGGACACGGCTCCATATCCTATCTAAACACAATACAACTACAAGTCCAACTGTAACCTATCTTGTACACTATATTCGACGTTATGGCATAGGTTACATCGTGTGTCTAGCTCCACTAGTGCAGAACCGGGCAATAGCATCAGTTTGTAAGGCCCTTTAGTGCCGGTTCCATAACCGGCACTAAAGTGTGGTCACTAAAGGCCCCCCCCCTTTAGTACCGGTTCAGCACGAAACGGTGCTAAAGGGCAACCACGTGGCACGAGCCAGCTCCGGGGGCCGGGAGCCCTTTTGTACCGGTTGGTAACACCAACCGGTACTAAAACGTTTGGGGGCTTTTTGGTTTTATGATTTCTTTTTTATTTAATTTTGTGTTTTCCATTTTAATTCTTTTTCGTTTGTTGGTATTTTACGATACTACACATTGTACACGTTAT
>NC_041380.1:671099-685247 GCF_002162155.2 Triticum dicoccoides
TATATATGTAAATAGAATTTCTAGTAGAACCAATCATATATATATCATCAATGTCTCACAAACCACCATATTAATTCACACATACACGCATGTATAGCTATATACAATTTCTCCTACATATGCATGTTGCCTTCGGAGCCGGTGGCATTAACCTAATTGGTGCCTTCGGAGCACGATGACAATTGGAAGTGGTTCATGACCTGGTCGATGGGGGCAGTAGCGGGTAATAGTATTCTCCCTTCAGATTTATGACCTGGTCGAGCAAAAATCCCGCTATTTCCTCTTGAAGTGCTTCTACGCGCTCCATTTCTAGGAGCTTGTCCCGTACCTCTTTGAACTATTAAGAAGGAGATCAATATGCATGTGTATTAGTTATGTGACTAGATATCAATAATGGTGTAAAAATTGTGAATAGTATTCTGACAAGCGTACCCATTCCTGTCTTTGAGATCTGCTCCTTTCGGACGCCATCATGCGAATATTTTCGCAAACGCAGAATGCACACAGATTAGTCCCCTGCGCCTGCTTCAGGGCCTTTATTACGAGAATGGAATTTAATTTGATCAGATAATAATTAATCAAGCATGATAATTAAAGAGATGGCAGCTAGCTAGCTAGCTAGTACTACTTAATTACTTACCTTGGGTCGAAACCATTTCAGCTGTCGTTTCAATTCGCCTTCCGTGACGCTGATGAACCTTGCCCAAGCCCTGCCCGCCGACAAAGAAAATGAATAAAGGGGTTATTAAATAGTTCATATCATGAAATGACGAACTAAATAGGCCGAGATATATAGTTAATAATGATTGAAATTACCTGTCGACTATCCCAAACAAGATGTTATAGTCACGATTTGCTTTGAGTAGTGAGTCCAGTATTTGAACTGTACCGGCGTCAACTTTAATGATACACAAGATCCAGTGAAATCTGCATGCACACACGTTTGCATGTCTTAACTAAGCGGGCATATGTAAGCAAAAACATGTAGCTAGCTAGTAGGCAAAAACAGAGAATTTGTAGTACAAGAAAGTGTGACTCACTGGAAGTTGTAAGGAAGTAGTATATCTTCATTGTATTTGAGGCGCTTCAAGAACTCTAGCATGCTGTCCTCTACCTGCTTTTCATGATGCTTGTTTATTGTCCATGTGCATTCATTAACGGTGTTTGGGTCAATGAACCCAATGCCATAGTGTCCACCTTTTCTCATTACATACATCTTCATCTTGCATAATACCACAGAAAAGAATATAGTGAGGATAATTACAGGTAATGATTGATCAAAAGGATCACTACAGCTAGCTTGAGACTTAAATTACAGAAAGAAATCACTTACAGACAATAGCAACTGATGATAGATTTGTCGAGTGCGTATTGATTGTATAACTGAAACAGTTTAGAATACTCAACGGTCACAGGTTTCTCATGGTAGTAATGATCCTTCTTGACTTGCACCATGAGGGACTCTCGATCGGATCTCTTGGTAATGTGCATGTACCATTGATGTAATTCATACATTCTCGTTGGGAGCTTCTTGACCTCTTCTGGCTTGACCAAAGGTTGGCCCCGGGCATATTTCCGTTTTATTTCCTCCTCTGTAAGCACAGGCATGTCCTCGATCTCGAGGAGTTGTCCAACAGTGATTTTGAGAGTTTCAGCATGCATTATATGCTCCTGGGTTATTACCATATCGCCCACCTCGGGAACGTAAACTGTTTGGCCACAATAATATTGGGCGCGCGTACTGTCACGTGTTGTTGGCGGCACAACAAGCGGGGGGATCGATTGCGCCGCCTGTTCTCCCAGCTGGGCAACGGTTTTCCCGCATTTTTTAACAGCTGCTTGTTGTTTGCTCGAGCTCGAGCTCGCCTCCTTCTGTAGACATTGTCGATGTAACTTCCTGATGTGGCGCTCATAGTCTATGTCAACAGGCTTAGGAGCTGGTGGTTGAGCCATACGAATGGTCAACTACTTCCACAGGCACTTTCTGTTGGGTAACGTAGTAATTTCAAAAAAATTCCTTCGCACACGCAAGATCATGGTGATGCATAGCAACGAGAGGGGAGACTGTGATCTACATACCCTTGTAGATCGAGAACGGAAGCGTTTGGTTGATGTAGTCATACGTCTCCATGGCCCGACCGATCAAGCACCGAAACTACGACACCTCCGAGCTCTAGCACATGTTCAGCTCGATGACGATCCCCGGACTCCGATCCAGCAAAGTGTCGGGGAAGAGTTCCGTCAGCACGACGGCGTGGTGACGATCTTGATGCACTACCGTCGCAGGGCTTCGCCTAAGCACCGCTACAATATTATCGAGGACTATGGTGGAAGGGGGCACCGCACACGGCTAAGAATATGATCACGTGGATCAACTTGTGTCTCTAGGGGTGCCCCCTGCCCTCGTATATAAAGGAGCAAGGGGAGGAGGCCGGCCGGCCCTATAGGCGCGCCAAGGAGGAGTCCTCCTCCTAGTAGGAGTAGGACTCCTAGTAGGAGGGGGAAAGAAGTGGGGAGGGAGAGGGAAAGGGGGGCGCCGCCCCCCTCTCCTAGTCCAATTCGGACCAGGGGGGAGGAGGCGCGCGGCCCACCTTTGGCTGCCCCTCTGTCTTTCCACTAAGGCCCATATGGCCCATTACTTCTCCCGGGGGGTTCCGGTAACCCTCCGGCTCTCCGGGTTTCTTCGAAATCACCCGGAACACTTCCGGTGTCCGAATATAGCCGTCCAATATATCAATCTTTATGTCTCGACCATTTCGAGACTCCTCGTCATGTCCGTGATCACATCCGGGACTCCGAACTAACTTCGGTACATCAAAACTCATAAACTCATAATATAACTGTCATCGAAACCTTAAGCGTGCGGACCCTACGGGTTCGAGAACAATGTAGACATGTCCGAGACACGTCTCCGGTCAATAACCAATAGCGGAACCTGGATGTTCATATTGGCTCCTACATATTCTACGAAGATCTTTATTGGTCAGACCGCATAACAACATACTTTGTTCCCTTTGTCATCGGTATGTTACTTGCCCGAGATTCAATCGTCGGTATCTCAATACCTAGTTCAATCTCGTTACCAGCAAGTCTCTTTACTCGTTCCGTAATACATCATCTCACAACTAACTCATTAGTTGCAATGCTTGCAAGGCTTATGTGATGTGCATTACCGAGAGGGCCCAGATACCTCTCCGATAATCGGAGTGACAAATCCTAATCTCGAAATACGCCAACCCAACATGTATCTTTGGAGACACCTGTAGAGCTCCTTTATAATCACCCAATTACGTTGTGACGTTTGGTAGCACACAAAGTGTTCCTCCGGCAAATGGGAGTTGCATAATCTCATAGTCATAGGAACATGTATAAGTCATGAAGAAAGCAATAGCAACATACTAAACGATCGGGTGCTAAGCTAATGGAATGGGTCATGTCAATCAGATCATTCATCTAATGATGTGATCCTGTTAATCAAATGACAACTCTTTGTCCATGGTTAGGAAACATAACCATCTTTGATTAACAAGCTAGTCTAGTAGAGGCATATTAGTGACACTCTGTTTGTCTATGTATTCACACATGTATTATGTTTCTGGTTAATACAATTCTGGCACGAATAATAAACTTTTATCATGATATATAAGGAAATAAATAATAACTTTATTATTGCCTCTAGGGCATATTTCCTTCAGTCTCCCACTTGCACTAGAGTCAATAATCTAGATTACACAGTAATGATTCTAACACCCATGGAGCCTTGGTGCTGATCATGTTTTGCTCGTGGAAGAGGCTTAGTCAACGGGTCTGCTACATTCAGATCCGTATGTATCTTGCAAATCTCTATGTCTCCCACCTGGACTAGATCCCGGATGGAATTGAAGCGTCTCTTGATGTGCTTGGTTCCCTTGTGAAATCTGGATTCCTTTGCCAAGGCAATTGCACCAGTATTGTCACAAAAGATTTTCATTGGACCCGATGCACTAGGTATGACACCTAGATCGGATATGAACTCCTTCATCCAGACTCCTTCATTCGCTGCTTCCGAAGCAGCTATGTATTCCGCTTCACACGTAGATCCCGCCACGACGCTCTGTTTAGAACTGCACCAACTGACAGCTCCACCGTTTAATGTAAACATGTATCCGGTTTGCGATTTAGAATCGTCCGGATCAGTGTCAAAGCTTGCATCAACGTAACCGTTTACGATGAGCTCTTTGTCACCTCCATATACGAGAAACATATCCTTAGTCCTTTTCAGGTACTTCAGGATGTTCTTGATCGCTGTCCAGTGATCCACTCCTGGATTACTTTGGTACCTCCCTGCTAGACTTATAGCAAGGCACACATCAAGTCAGGTGCACAGCATTGCATACATGATAGAGCCTATGGCTGACGCATAGGGAACATCTTTCATTTTCTCTCTATCTTCTGCAGTGGTCGGGCATTGAGACTGACTCAACTTCACACCTTGTAACACAGGCAAGAACCCTTTCTTTGCTTGATCCATTTTGAACTTCTTCAAAATCTTGTCAAGGTATGTGCTTTGTGCAAGTCCAATTAAGCGTCTTGATCTATCTCTATAGATCTTTATGCCTAATATGTAAGCAGCTTCACCGAGGTCTTTCATTGAAAAACTCTTATTCAAGTATCCCTTTATGCTATCCAGAAATTCTATATCATTTCCAATCAGTAATATGTCATCCACATATAATATCAGAAATGCTACAGAGTTGCCACTCACTTTCTTGTAAATACAGGCTTCTCCAAAGGTCTGTATAAAACCAAATGCTTTGATCACACTATCAAAGCATTTATTCCAACTCCGAGAGGCTTGCACCAGTCCATAAATGGATCGCTGGAGCTTGCACACTTTGTTAGCTCCCTTTGGATCGACAAAACCTTCCGGTTGCATCATATACAACTCTTCTTCCAGAAATCCATTCAGGAATGCAGTTTTCACATCCATCTGCCAAATTTCATAATCATAAAATGCGGCAATTGCTAACATGATTCGGACAGACTTAAGCATCGCTATGGGTGAGAAGGTCTCATCGTAGTCAACCCCTTGAACTTGTCGAAAACCTTTTGCGACAAGTCGAGCTTTGTAGACAGTAATATTACCGTCAGCGTCAGTCTTCTTCTTGAAGATCCATTTATTCTCAATTGCTTGCCGATCATCGGGCAAGTCAACCAAAGTCCATACTTTGTTCTCATACATGGATCCCATCTCAGATTTCATGGCTTCAAGCCATTTTTCGGAATCTAGGCTCACCATCGCTTCTTCATAGTTCGTAGGTTCATCATGATCTAGTAGCATGACTTCCAGAACAGGATTACCGTACCACTCTAGCGCGGATCTTACTCTGGTTGATCTACGAGGTTCAGTAGTATCTTGTTCTGAAGTTTCATGATCATTATCATTAGCTTCCTCACTAATTGGTGTAGGTGTCGCAGAAACAGGTTTCTGCGATGTACTACTTTCCAATAAGGGAGTAGGTACAGTTACCTCGTCATGTTCTACTTTCCTCCCACTCACTTCTTTCGAGAGAAACTCCTTTTCTAGAAAGGATCCATTCTTAGCAACGAATGTCTTGCCTTCGGATCTGTGATAGAAGGTGTACCCAACAGTCTCCTTTGGGTATCCTATGAAGACACATTTCTCTGATTTGGGTTCGAGCTTATCAGGTTGAGGCTTTTTCACATAAGCGTCGCAACCCCAAACTTTAAGAAACGACAACTTTGGTTTCTTGCCAAACCATAGTTCATAAGGTGTCGTCTCAACGGATTTTGATGGTGCCCTATTTAACGTGAATGCGGCCGTCTCTAAAGCATAACCCCAAAATGATAGCGGTAAATTTGTAAGGGACATCATAGATCGCACCATATCAAGTAAAGTACGATTACGACGTTCGGACACACCATTACGCTGAGGTGTTCCGGGTGGCGTGAGTTGCGAAACTATTCCGCATTGTTTCAGATGTAGACCAAACTCGTAACTCAAATATTCTCCTCCACGATCAGATCACAGAAACTTTATTTTCTTGTTACGATGATTTTCAATTTCACTCTGAAATTCTTTGAACTTTTCAAATGTTTCAGACTTATGCTTCATTAAGTAGATATACCCATATCTGCTTAAATCATCTATGAAGGTGAGAAAATAACGATATCCGCCACGAGCCTCAACGTTCATCGGACCACATACATCTGTATGTATGATTTCCAACAAATCTGTTGCTCTCTCCATTGTACCGGAGAACGGTGTTTTAGTCATCTTGCCCATAAGGCACGGTTCGCAAGTACCAAGTGATTCATAATCCAGAGGTTCCAAAAGTCCATCGGTATGAAGTTTCTTCATGCGCTTTACACCGATATGACCTAAACGGCAGTGCCACAAATAAGTTGCACTATCATTATCAACTCTGCATCTTTTGGCTTCAAGATTATGAATATGTGTGTTACTACTATCGAGATTCATCAAAAATAGACCACTCTTCAAAGGTGCATGACCATAGAAGATATTACTCATATAAATAGAACAACCATTATTCTCTGATTTAAATGAATAACCGTCTCGCATTAAACAAGATCCAGATATAATGTTCATGCTCAA
The DNA here is from genome assembly GCF_002162155.2 of Triticum dicoccoides. Taxonomy (NCBI): domain Eukaryota; kingdom Viridiplantae; phylum Streptophyta; class Magnoliopsida; order Poales; family Poaceae; genus Triticum; species Triticum dicoccoides. The sequence goes on from NC_041380.1 coordinate 677,716, forward strand.
CGCTGGCACCAAATAACAATTATTTAGGTCTAATACTAATCCCGAAGGTAGATGTAGAGGTAGCGTGCCGACCGCGATCACATCGACTTTAGAACCATTTCCCACGCGTATCGTCACCTCGTCCTTTGCCAGTGTTCGCTTAATCCGTAGTCCCTGTTTCGAGTTGCAAATATTAGCAACAGAACCAATATCAAATACCCAGGTGCTACTGCAAGCTCTAGTAAGGTACACATCAATAACATGTATATCACATATACCTTTGTTCACCTTGCCATCCTTCTTATCCGCCAAATACTTGGGGTAGTTCCGCTTCCAGTGACCAGTCTGCTTGCAGTAGAAGAACTCAGTTTCAGGCTTAGGTCCAGACTTGGGTTTCTTCTCCTGATCAGCAACTTTCTTGCTTTTCTTCTTGAAGTTCCCCTTCTTCTTCCCTTTGCCCTTTTTCTTGAAACTAGTGGTCTTGTTGACCATCAACACTTGATGCTCCTTCTTGATTTCTACCTCGGCAGCTTTCAGCATTGCGAAGAGCTCAGGAATAGTCTTATTCGTCCCTTGCATATTATAGTTCATCACAAAGCTCTTGTAGCTTGGTGGCAGTGATTGGAGAATTCTGTCAATGACGCAATCATCTGGAAGATTAACTCCCATCTGAATCAAGTGATTATTATACCCAGACATTTTGAGTATGTGCTCACTGACAGAACTGTTCTCCTCCATCTTGCAGCTATAGAACTTATTGGAGACTTCATATCTCTCAATCCGGGCATTTGCTTGAAATATTAACTTCAACTCCTGGAACATCTCATATGCTCCATGACGTTCAAAACGTCGTTGAAGTCCCGATTCTAAGCCGTAAAGCATGGCACACTGAACTATCGAGTAGTCATCAGCTTTGCTCTGCCAGACGTTCATAACATCTGGTGTTGCTCCAGCAGCAGGCCTGGCACCCAGCGGTGCTTCTAGGACGTAATTCTTCTGTGCAGCAATGAGGATAATCCTCAAGTTACGGACCCAGTCCGTGTAATTGCTACCATCATCTTTCAACTTTGCTTTCTCAAGGAACGCATTAAAACTTAATGGAACAACAGCACGGGCCATTTATCTACAATTAACATAAACAAGCAAGATACTATTAGGGACTAAGTTCATGATAAATTTAAGTTCAGTTAATCATATTACTCAAGAACTCCCACATAGATAGACATCCCTCTTATCATCTAAGTGATCACGTGATCCAAATCAACTAAACCATAACCGATCATCACGTGAAATGGAGTAGCTTTCAATGGTGAACATCACTATGTTGATCATATCTACTATATGATTCACGCTCGATCTTTCGATCTCAGTGTTCCGAGGCCATATCTGCATATGCTAGGCTCGTCAAGTTTAACCTGAGTATTCTGCATGTGCAAAACTGGCTTGCACCCATTGTAGATGGACGTAGAGCTTATCACACCCGATCATCACGTGGTGTCTGGGCACGACGAACTTTGGCAACGGTGCATACTCAGGGAGAACACTTTTATCTTGAAATTTAGTGAGAGATCATCTTATAATGCTACCATCAACCAAAGAAAGATAAGATGCATAAAAGATAAACATCACATGCAATCAATATAAGTGATATGATATGGCCATCATCATCTTGTGCTTGTGATCTCCATCCTTGAAGCACCGTCGTGATCACCATCGTCACCGGCGCGACACCTTGATCTCCATCGTAGCATCGTTGTCATCTCGCCAATCTTATGCTTCTACGACTATCGCTACCGCTTAGTGATAAAGTAAAGCATTACAGGGCGATTGCATTGCATACAATAAAGCGACAACCATATGGCTCCTGCCAGTTGCCGATAACTCGGTTACAAAACATGATCATCTCATACAATAAAATTTAGCATCATGTCTTGACCATATCACATCACAACATGCCCTGCAAAAACAAGTTAGACGTCCTCTACTTTGTTGTTGCAAGTTTTACGTGGCTGCTACGGGCTTAAGAAAGAACCAATCTTACCTACGCATCAAAACCATAACGATAGTTTGTCAAGTTGGTGCTGTTTTAACCTTCGCAAGGACCGGGCGTAGCCACACTCGGTTCAACTAAAGTTGGAGAAACTGTCACCCGCAAGCCACCTATGTGCAAAGCACGTCGGTAGAACCGGTCTCGCGTAAGCGTATGCGTAATGTCAGTCCGGGCCGCTTCGTCCAACAATACCGCCGAACCAAAGTATGACATGCTGGTAAGCAGTATGACTTATATCGCCCACAACTCACTTGTGTTCTACTCGTGCATATAACATCAACATATAAAACCTAGGCTCGGATGCCGCTGTTGGGTAACGTAGTAATTTCAAAAAAATTCCTACGCACACGCAAGATCATGGTGATGCATAGCAACGAGAGGGGAGAGTGTGATCTACGTACCCTTGTAGATCGACAACGGAAGTGTTTGGTTGATGTAGTCGTACGTCTCCACGGCCCGACCGATCAAGCACCGAAACTACGGCACCTCCGAGTTCTAGCACACGTTCAGCTCGATGACGATCCCCGGACTCCGATCCAGCAAAGTGTCGTGGAAGAGTTCCGTCAGCACGACGGTGTGGTGACGATCTTGATGCACTACCGTTGTAGGGCTTCGCCAAAGCACCGCGACAATATTATCGAGGACTATGATGGAATGGGGCACCGCACATGGCTAAGAATATGATCACGTGGATCAACTTGTGTCTCTAGGGGTGCCCCCTGCCCTCGTATATAAAGGAGCAAGGGGAGGAGGCCGGCCGGCCCTATAGGCGCGCCAAGGAGGAGTCCTCCTCCTAGTAGGAGTAGGACTCCTACTAGGAGGGGGAAAGAAGTGGGGAGGGAGAGGGAAAGGGGGGCGCCGCCCCCCCTCTCCTAGTCCAATTCGGACCAGGGGGAGGGGGCGCGCGGCCCACCTTTGGCTGCCCCTCTCTCTTTCCACTAAGGCCCATATGGCCCATTACTTCTCCCGGGGGGTTCCGGTAACCCTCCGGCTCTCCGGTTTTCTCCGAAATCACCCGGAACACTTCCGATGTCCGAATATAGCCGTCCAATATATCAATCTTTATGTATCGACCATTTCGAGACTCCTCGTCATGTCCGTGATCACATCCGGGACTCCGAACTAACTTTGGTACATCAAAACTCATAAACTCATAATATAACTGTCATCGAAACCTTAAGCGTGCGGACGCTACGGGTTCGAGAACAATGTAGACATGACCGAGACACGTCTCCGGTCAATAACCAATAGCGGAACCTGGATGCTCATATTGGCTCCTACATATTCTACGAAGATCTTTATCGGTCAGACCGCATAACAACATATGTTGTTCCCTTTGTCATCGGTATGTTACTTGCCCGAGATTCGATCCTCGGTATCTCAATACCTAGTTCAATCTCGTAACCGGCAAGTCCCTTTACTCGTTCCGTAATACATCATCTCACAACTAACTCATTAGTTGCAATGCTTGCAAGGCTTATGTGATGTGCATTACCGAGAGGGCCCAGAGATACCTCTCCGACAATCGGAGTGACATATCCTAATCTCGAAATACGCCAACCCAACATGTACCTTTGGAGACACCTGTAGAGCTCCTTTATAATCACCCAGTTACGTTGTGACGTTTGGTAGCACACAAAGTGTTCCTCCGGCAAACGGGAGTTGCATAATCTCATAGTCATAGAACATGTATAAGTCATGAAGAAAGCAATAGCAACATACTAAACGATCGGGTGCTAAGCTAATGGAATGGGTCATGTCAATCAGATCATTCATCTAATGATGTGATCCTGTTAATCAAATGACAACTCTTTGTCCATGGTTAGGAAACATAACCATCTTTGATTAACAAGCTAGTCTAGTAGAGGCATACTAGTGACACTTTGTTTGTCTATGTATTCACACATGTATTATGTTTCCGGTTAATACAATTCTAGCATGAATAATAAACTTTTATCATGATATATAAGGAAATAAATAATAACTTTATTATTGCCTCTAGGGCATATTTCCTTCACTTTCTCCCTTGGCGGCGGTGGCGGTTTCGGTCCAAAATGGGCGTCGACTTCTGCCCGCACTATGGCATTGGTTTGCTCCTCGGTCCTGTCGTAAGCCCTCTCAGGAAGAGGAGTAGTGAGGTTTGGACCATATTTATATCGCTTGCCTCCGCCTGTACTTCATGTACTATGACCTCGACTCGTACCGCTACGCACCATAGCTGCGGGGTGTCTCTTCTGCGATTGGTGAGGCGGCAGAGACAGCTGACGGGGCTGAGTTGGACGATGAGGAGTGGCCTGAAGCTGTGCCAGACTTGTAGTGGCCTGAGGTTGTGCCGGACTTGGAGGAGGAGTGGACGTTTGACGCTGTCTCGGACTTGGAGGAGGAGTGGCCTGACACTTTGCCGGACTTGGAGGAGGAGTGGCCTCACGCGTTGGTGGACTTGGAGGAGCGGGAGTCTGCTGACTCGGTGGCGGACTTCGACGAGGAGTCGGGTGATGCGGTGTCGGTGGCCTTCGAAAGATGATGCAATCCTTTCTCCATAGGATGATACGATGTTTGGCATCTCCGAGTGTGTGCTCCTCGTCACCTCCAGGAATGTCAAGCTCTAGCCCCGAATATTGGTCCACCACCTCATCAACCATGACACGAGCATAGCCTGCTGGAATCTGGTTGCAATGGAAGGTTGTATCGGGGGAATTTGTATAAGCAACACCGTCCGCCACCTTCAAGGATATGTTCTTAATTTTGAAGTGTAGCTCGCAGTTAGTGTTCTCCGCGATATCATCCACGGGGTATCTATCCAGCATTGCGTCAAATGGGGCAGAACCCATGCTGCTTCTCGGCATGGATGGGGCGGTGGTATCCAATGCTGGATCATTCGCTAGCTGCTGCAGCTGCTGAGACCCCCTTTGCTCGCTAAGTGAGTCAATCTGCTCCTACTGCCGCTGGAATTTGATTGCCAAGTCCGCGTGTGCTGATTCTAGGCCTTGAAGGCGTTCATAGTCGAGCTTCCTCTGCTCCTCCTCCATCTTCCTCTTCTTCTCCTCCACAATCTTCTTTCTCGCACGGGTTCTGTAGTCGGTGTTCCAGTCCGAAAACCCCTCATACCACGGAATAGCGCCCATGCCTCGTGTTCTTCCCGGGTGTTCAGGATTTCCCAGGGCATGCGTAAGCTCGTCGTTCTCTCTGTTGGGCTCGAACAACCCGGATGGAGCCTCTTCTATTGCAACAAGTAGCTTATCTTCGGCTCCGTCCAGACATGCCTTCTTGGAAACTTTGCCTGTCTTCGGGTCCAACTCCCCCCCATGTGCATAGAACCAAGTCCTGCACCTAGGGGGCAAACTCAATGTTTCTGGAGTGACACTTGCATCCAGCATCTCTTTCTCAGACCTATCCCACTTAGGCATTCCCACCGCATAGCCACATGGCCCCAGCTTATGGAACTTATCCTTTTTTGCGGCATTGGCCTTGTTTATTCTTGACCGTTCCTTAGATAATTCTGAATCATTGAATTTCACGAAATCGTCCCAATGGGCACTTTGATTCTCTAGTGTTCCCTCGAATACTGGAGTCTTCCTTCCTCCCTTGACGTAATTGTCCCATTCACGATTCTTGTGGTTCTTGAATGCAACCGCCATCTTCCTAAGAGCAGCATCCTTGACTTTCTGCACATCTGCTTCTGTGAAATGATCTGGTAGGGTGAAATGTTCCATGAGAGTATCCCAAAGCAGACTTTTTTGTCTGTCGTCGACAAAAGTAAGATCTGGATGTGGCTTTGCTGGCTTTCTCCATTCTTGAAGGGAGATCAGGAGTTGGTCCTTCACAAGAACTGCGCACTGATGAACGAACTTGTCCGCAATCTTCTTAGGCGCTAATGGTTCGCCATTACGTTTGATTGCCTCAATATTATACTTTATGCCCTCCTTCAACTTTTTGTTCGGGCCTCGTTTCGTCCTTTTGCCTGAAGATTTTCTCGATCCGGATGGCTGAAAGAAGAAAGATCAATTCGTTAATATATCTTCAACTCATTTAAAACATGTGATGATCACCAGACGCCTGCTTATATAAATATATATACCTCTCCGGTGTTGTCATAATCGTAGTTCATGACTTCATCAATTCGGTCGTCGCAATCGAATATCATATCACCCTCTCCGGTGTTGTTTAGAAATTCGGAGCCGTCATAATCTTCTTCATTTTGATCATCATCTGGCCCGCGTATTATATCGAACATGGTATGTTCTCCCTCTCTGTTGGTATTGCCCGCCATAGCTTTTATTTAACTATGCCAAAAGAAATATACAAAAATTTAGTATTCAAATTACATCGTCTCGAATAATAGATATAATCTCGAATACATCGTCTCGAATAATAGATATAATCTCAAATACATCGTCTCGAATAATAGATATAATCTCGAATACATCGTCTCGAATAATATATAATCTCGAATACATCATCTTGAATATTATATAACGAGTACATCACTGGCTAGGTAGCTAATAAAGATCGAATACTACAGAAGAATCTAGGACGCTCGCGGTTCCTGCGGCATGGGCTGTGGACACCAAAAGAGAAGGAACCCTCACAGGATCATAGCTGAAGTGAGATCCCTGAAGAAACTGCCAGGTATTGGAGAACCTGCCGCCCTCTAACGCAACCATGTAGCGATGGACGTGCTCGTCCTCCTCCCTGACACGACGATGTACCACCTTCGGCGGGGCCGGCTCCCTCCGCACCGAAACTGGCCCACGCGAACGCCACCAAATGAGATCAGGGTCGACGACAGGACCCGAGGCCGGGTTCCTCATCAAGCGGCGCGCCCCTCCAGGCAGCACCTCCCAGTGCCAGCCCGGCGGAGCCTAGTAACGGACATGGGTCAGTCGGACGTCGTCGCGGACGGGTCGACGGCGAGGATGCGGGCCGGGCATCGTCGAGAACAAATACTAGCTATATGCCCGCAAAAAGTAACATTTTTTTAATGATTGGATTTTGATAACTAAAATTTCTAACATTTCTATATAACTAACATTTCTATAACATTTCTAATATTTCTAGAACTAAAAAAAGAAAAATTTCTAACTTTTTTATAACTATTTCTATAACTAAAAAACAGAAAAATTTCTAACAATTCTAACTTTTTTTATAACTATTTCTATAACTAAAAACAGAAAAATTTCTAACAATTCTAACATTTCTAACTATTCTAACATTTCTAACTATTTCTAAAAAACAGAAAAATTTCTAACAATTTCTAAAAAACAGAAAAATTTCTAACAATTCTAACTTTTTTATAACTATTTCTATAACTAAAAAACAGAAAAATTTCTAACAATTCTAACATTTCTAACTATTCTAACAATTCTAACATTTCTAACTATTCTAACAATTCTAACATTTCTAACTATTTCTAAAAAACAGAAAAATTTCTAACAATTTCTAAAAAACAGAAAAATTTCTAACTATTTGTATAACTAAAAAACAAAAAATGTATGTGTGTGTG
>NC_041380.1:685511-703352 GCF_002162155.2 Triticum dicoccoides
CGGGCCGGGACGGGGCGGCGGTGACGACGGGGACGACGGGGACGGGGACGGGGACGACGGTGCAGCGACGACGGGGACGGGGCGGCAACGGGGGCGGCGACGAGGGATGGAGACATACGGGGGGCGCGGCGGGCGACGGTGCAGAGGAGAAGAAGCAGGTGAGAAACTGAAATTTTCGTAAGTGTTGTTTATATAGGAGGGGCCTTTAGTACCGGTTGGAGCCACCAACCGGTACTAAAGGCCTGTTTTGGCCAGGCCAAGCGGCGGGAAGCGACCCCCTTTAGTACCGGGTGGTGGCTCCAACCGGTACTAAAGGCCTCCCCTTTAGTACTGGTTGGTTCCATGACCCGGTACTAAAGGGGGTGCGCTGGCGCAGGTGTGGTGCGGCAAGTTTAGTCCCACCTCGCTAGCCGAGGGGCAACCGCACTGGTTTATAAACCCCCGTGCGGTAGCTCTCTCGAGCTCCTCTCCAAAGCAGGCCTACTGGGCTTATATGTTCTGTGATGCCCTGTAGGCCTACTGGGCCTTTGCAGGCCTGCATCCTGGCCCAACAACAGGTTGGATTTCTAGTCGTATGCCGGCCGCTTTGGCCTAGTAGGCGGGCTTTTTTTATTTTTTTTGCTTTATTTATTTTTGAGTAGTTTTTTTTGTGTATTTAGAGTTTCTTTGTGAATATTTTTTGCTTTAGGTACAAAAAATTACAAACTTTCTATTAGTGCCCGTAGTTTTCAAATTTGAATAGTTTAAATTTTGAATTATTTGAAATTAGTGTGAATCACTAGTTTGTGAATAACTTAACTTTAAAAATTAGTAAAGGCATGAAAGAATTTGTTTGCACATAAAATTTCTTCGCGTTTCAAATGCCAAAACACATAATTAACTACCCTAACTATTACAGAGATTCCCTTCTGGGTGTGAAACACAGAAGAAAGTGATGATAGTGAAGCCGATCACATCCCAAATCTTTGGGTGTGAAACTTTTTCTTCGCGTGTGTCCCTTTGCGCCGTAACCATGGAAAAATCTTCATCATTTAACGGGATGCTCGGGTCAATATTCACTGTGAATGGAGCAATTTCATCAAACTTTTCATAATCTTCTGACTTGTCTGTCTTGTCATCCACTCCCACGATGTTTCTCTTCCCAGAAAGAACTATGTGCCGCTTTGGCTCATCGTACGATGCATTCGCTTCCTTATATTTTCTTTTTCTAGGCTTGGTAGACATGTCCTTCACATAGAAAACCTGTGCCACATCATTGGCTAGGACGAATGGTTCGTCTGCATACGCAAGATTGTTGAGATCCACTGTTGTCATTCCGTACTGCGGGGCTTCTCTTACCCCACCTCGTGTCATATTGACACATTTGCACCGAAACAAAGGGACCTTCAAACCATGTCGATAGTCAAGTTCCCATATGTCCTGTATATAACCATAATATGTTTCCTTTCCCGTCTTGGTTTCTGCATCAAAGCGGACACCACTGTTTTGGTTGGTGCTCTTCTTATCTTGGGCAATCGTGTAAAATGTATTACCATTTATCTCGTACCCTTTGAAAGTCATTATATTCGAAGATGGTAACTGGGACAGCAAGTACAGGTCATCTTCAATAGAGGTGTCATGCATGGTACGTGTCTGCAACCAGCTGGCGAAACTCCTGATTTGTTCACGTGTAATCCAATCATCAGACCGCTCCGGGTGTTTGGAGCGTAGCAAATTCTTGTGTTCATCCATATACGAAGCCACCAAGGCGGGATTCTGTAGAACTGTGTAGTGTGCTTCAGTGAGAGAATGTCCGTCCATACATATTATTTGTTCCCCTCCTAGCGTGCCTTTTCCATCCAGTCTGCCCTTATGCCGCGATTCAGGAACACCAATCGGCTTAAGGTCAGGAATAAAGTCAATACAAAACTCAATGACCTCCTCATTTTGACGGCCCTTGGAGATGCTTCCTTCTGGCCTAGCACGGTTATGAACATATTTCTTTAAGACTCCCATGAACCTCTCAAAGGGGAACATATTGTGTATAAATAAAGGACCCAAAACATTAATCTCTTCGCATAGGTGAACTAGGACGTGCGTCATGATGTTGAAGAAGGATGGTGGGAACACCAACTCGAAACTGACAAGACATTGCACCAAATCATTCTCTAACCTTGGTATGATTTCTGGATCAATTACCTTCTGAGAGATTGCATTGAGAAATGCACATAGCTTCACAATGGCTAATCGAACGTTTTCTGGTAGAAGCCCCCTCAATGCAACCGGAAGCAGTTGCGTCATAATCACGTGGCAGTCATGAGACTTTAGGTTCTGGAATTTTTTTTCTATGCCATGTTTATTATTCCCTTTATATTCGACGAGAAGCCAGACGGTACCTTAATACTGAGCAGGCATTCAAAGAAGATTTCCTTCTCTTCTTTGGTAAGAGCATAGCTTGCATGACCCTGATGTATGTCGTCTTTTCCATGCATATGTTGCTGGTCCTCTCGTGCCTCAGGTGTATCTTTTGTCTTCCCATACACGCCCAAGAAGCCAAGCAGGGTCACACAAAGATTCTTTGTCACGTGCATCACGTCAATTGCGGAGCGGACCTCTAGGTCTTTCCAATAGGGCAGGTCCCAAAATATAGATTTCTTCTTCCACATGGGTGCGCGTCCGTCACCGTCATTCGGAACAGGTTGTCCACCAGGACCCTTTCCAAAGACCACCTTCAAATCCTTGACCATATCATGTACATCAGCACCAGTACAGTGGCGAGGCTTCGTCCGGTGATCCGCCTCACCTTTGAAATGCTTGCCTTTCTTTCTTACGAGATGCCTGCTCGGAAGAAATCGACGATGTCCCAGGTACACATTCTTCTTACAATTAGCCAAATATATACTGTCGGTATCGTCCAAACAGTGCGTGCATGCGCGGTATCCCTTGTCTGTCTGTCCTGAAAGGTTACTTAGAGCAGGCCAATCATTGATGGTCACGAACAACAACGCCTTTAGGTCAAATTCTTCCCCCATGTGCTCATCCCACGCACGTACACCTGTTCCATTCCACAGTTGTAAGAGTTCTTCAACTAATGGCCTTAGGTACACATCAATGTCGTTGCCGGGTTGCTTAGGGACATGGATGAGCACTGGCATCATAATGAACTTCCGCTTCATGCACAACCAAGGAGGAAGGTTATACAAACATAGAGTCACAGGCCAGGTGCTATGGTTGCTGCTCTGCTCCCCAAAATGATTAATGCCATCTACGCTTAGACCAAACCCTACACTCCTTGCGTCATCTGCAAACTCCTTCCCGTACTTTCTTTCGATTTTTCTCCACTGCGACCCGTCAGCGGGTACTCTAAACTTTCCATCTTTCTTACGGTCTTCTCTGTGCCATCGCATTGCCTTGGCATGCTCTTTATTTTGGAACAAACGTTTCAACTGTGGTATTATAGGAGCATACCACATCACCTTGGCAGGAATCTTCTTCCTGGGGCGCTCGCCCTCGACATCACCAGGGTCATCGCGGCTGATCTTATAGCGTAATGCACCACATACCGATAAAGCGTTCAAATCCTCGTACTCACCGCGGTAGAGGATGCAATCATTAGGGCATGCATGTATCTTCTGCACCTCTAACCCTAGAGGGCAGACAGCCTTCTTTGCTTCGTACGTACTCTCGGGCAATTCGTTGTCCTTTGGAAGCATATCATTTATCATTACCAGCAACTTGCCAAATCCCTTGTCAGATACACCATTCTCTGCTTTCCATTGCAGCAATTCCAGTGTGGTGCCCAACTTTTTCTTGTCACCTACGCAATTCGGGTACAACAATTTTTTGTGGTCCTCTAACATGAGCTGCAACTTCTTCTTCTCCAAATCACTTGCGTAGTTTCTCTTTGCATCGGCAATGGCCCGACCTAGATCATCAACGGGCTCATCTGACGCCTCTTCTTCATCTTCTTCCCGCATTGCCGGCTCAGCTTCTTCCCGCATTACCGGCTCATCTTCTTCCCCCATTGTTGTATCATCGTATTCAGGGAACCCATGGCCAGGATAGCTGTCGTCGTCCTCTTCTTCTTCATTGTCTTCCATCATAACCCCTCTTTCTCCGTGCTTGGTCCAAACATTATAGTGGGGCATGAAACCGGACTTAAACAGGTGGACGTGAATGGTTTTTGACGTAGAGTAATTGTGACCATTCTTACAGCGAGCACATGGACAAGGCATAAAACCATCCGCCCGCTTGTTTGCCTCAGCCGCAAGCAGAAAAGTATGCACGCCCTCAACGAACTGGGGAGAGCATCGTTCATCATACATCCATTGCTGGCTCATCTTCATTACACAACACCGAATAGACCAAATTAATACAAGTTCATACATAAAGTTCATACAACACTTAAATGCAACAAACAAATAACTCTCTAGCTAAAGCATTTAAATGCAACAACAAATACGATCAAGATCGCAACTAAGGTAACAATGGATCCAACAGCATAATGATACCAAGCCTCACTATCGATGGCATATTTTCTAATCTTTCTAATCTTCAAGCGCATTTTCTCCATCTTGATCTTGTGATCATCGATGACATCGGCAACATGCAACTCCAATTCCATCTTCTCCCCCTCAATTCTTTTCAATTTTTCTTTCAAGTACTCATTTTCTCTCTCAACTAAATTTAACCTCTCGACAATAGGGTCGGTTGGAATTTCCGGTTCACATACCTCCTAGAAAAAATTTCTACGTCAACTTGATGGGCATAATTTCTCATAAACACGAAATGAAACTAGTTTTAAAAGAGAATATATATACCACATCCGAATCATAACAAGGACAAGGGCCGACGGGGACGGATATCAAAACCATGGCTCTATATGTATAACAAACAACGTACGGGTAAGATAATTATACGAGTAACTATATATCCAAATCACACAAACATCAATTTTTATATAAAATTTCATGAACAAGAGGCTCACCACAAGGTGGTGCCGGCGACGGGACGGTGCGGGCGATCGATGATGGTTACGACGGAGATTTAGAAGGCACTAAGTAAACCACACCTACATATGCAAACTAAGTGTTATTTTTGACCTCAAATTGCATATAAATCAAATACTAGCACATATATATATATATATCCTCCCAAATTACTAAACTCACAAATTAATCACTATATAAAGCATTGCAAGAGCTAATCTAGCAATGAGAGATGAAATGACAAAGTTGCTAACCTTTGTGATCATTTGAATGGATGGGGGCCTTCAAATCTTAACAAATTTTGGGAAAAATGTGTGATGAGATCGAGAGGAAGAGGGGAAGAACAGAGCGAGCTCGCGTGTGAAGGGTTTATGTAGGACGACCTTTAGTACCGGTTCGTGCCACGAACCGGTACTAAAGGGGCCGGAGGGGCCCCAGTCTGACAACATCCTGCCACCACTCTCATTAGTACCGGTTCGTGGCACGAACCGGTGCTAAAGGTTCGCCACGAACCGGTACTAATGAAAGCGGCCCGGCTAGCCGTTGGAACCGGCACTAATGTATACATTAGTGCCGGCTCAAATACAAACCGGCACTAATGTGCTTCACGTTTGACCCTTTTTCTACTAGTGCTCCGCTATATATGAGAGGCCTAGGATACAAGTGTCCTACTTGGACACGGCTCCATATCCTATCTAAACACAATACAACTACAAGTCCAACTGTAACCTACCTTGTACACTATATTCGACACAACTCTAACAAACTCCACCTTGGCGAATATACTCCACCATCCTGAATTTATCCATGTGTCAAACTTCCATGTACATTGGACTTGAGCTTATCCCATGAGCACCGCCGCTACTCCAAAGACTCCATATGACTACACCTACAACTTGTAGTGCCTTCTTTTCTTGACCACAGTCAACACTCGAGCAAAATTAAGTTCCTTGTTACTCTAGTTTGTGCTCCCAACTTCTAGAGTATCAGTCCAACGCCATCACACACTGATCACTGACCTGCGTGAAAATGAACAATTCACATATTGGGTGTCACACATAAGAGTTACCTGAACTCAACATCACCGCTCCTTTCTTGACTGCCTGTCTGAAACTTGAAAGAATTTCACCGTTGCTTGTAGTCATCACGAGTCAAATTCAAAGTTGTCTCACTACATGTATGACCACCAAAGCCCTGGCCCGTCTCCATGCCCCGTGCGCACCGCACGCCTTGTCGCTATTACAACGTCGAGCCTCCGCTGTCCCGGTTGTTGGAGTTGTGTCGAATATTGTGTACAAGGTAGGTTACAGTTGGACTAGGAGTTGTATTGTGTTTACGTAGGATGTGGAGTTGTGTCCTAATAGGACACTTGTATCCTAGGCCTCTCATATATAGCGGGGGTAGACACACGATGTAATCTATGCCAACATAATAGCACCGGAACGCAGGGGAAGCCGGCGGCATGTGCCGGTGTCCAGGGCGACCGGGTGCGGTATTGTAGTGGTGTCATGGGGAGGAGCGCCCATAGTCAGGCCCCGGGGATGTAGCCGTATCGGTGAACCTCGTTAACAAATCTCGGTGTCGTGCTTGTGTGATTGCTTGGTCCTCGGATGATCAACGGTATGCCTTGGATTTTTCTAACAAGTGGTATCATGAGCTAGGTTGTCTGGAGATTGTTTGTTGTTGATCCAAAGGAAGTACCGAGTTTTGAGATGCAGCCGTGACTACGGTGTGGTTCTCGCCGACATCGGGAAAAGCAATTGGCGGCGGCAGCGGTAGATCGGATCGATCCGATGTGAACCTGGCAAGCGGCAGTGTTCCACGCGGGCAGAGCGCTAGGGCAACCAGAGGCGCTGGTGCAGCCATGTGCGCAGGGCAGGGACGAAGCCCAGTGGGGCTAGCGTGGTCCAAAAGGCGTGTGGCATGTGCAGTGCAAGGAGGGCCTAGGTCGCAGGGAGTAGTGGCGCGTTCTCGTTGCAGGTGCCGGAGGCCGTAGAAGCCGAGTCGAGCGACGCGAGATTTGTTTGGACCAAAAAGTGGACCGAGTCCATGTCTGACACGACGAGAGGCAGCATATCAATCGGGAAGAGAAAATCCATTGATAGCGGCAATCCACCGGAATTAGCAAAGGCTAGGCAAAGCAAGTTGCACCAGCCAGCATCGGAGATTAAGCCAGGAGCAGAACACGTGAAGACCGGAAGGAATTTTTGGTTCGTTTTGCTATTAGTACGCGAAGATCTTGTTCGTGTACTTGGGGCATCACGTGCATAGCTCGGGTATTTTTCACACAGTCAGTCATACGAAGAACCATGACGTCAGCGGATATCAGGTTTGAGGTGGAGTAGTTCAACGGAACTGAAAACCTTGGGTTATGCTAGAAAGGGTGAAAAAATATGTTGGCACAACAGAGATGCTTGAAGGCGTTACGAGAAGTCATATCAGTTAAGATGGAAATATCATGTGATGGATGAGAATTCGTGGAAGATGATTTGGGAGCGTCGAGCGTGTCATACAGTCGAACGAGTTCGGCTAGGTTGGACTAGGCAATCTAACGGATCGACTTGGATGTGGGTTGATACAGAAGACGGTGGTGGAATCCGCGACGACGACATAGGAGCGTGATGCTGACGGTGACCGGCTTCTGGGCATGGAAGCACGTGGCACAGGCCTCGAGGGCTTGGGTGGCTTCGACAAGACTATGGCGCGGGGTTGATTCAAGGTGGTGTACACACGGAGCTTGAAGTCGACGGGGCGTGGGGTGGGACGTACAACCACCATGGAGTCATGTTGAAGGTGGAGCTGGATTGAGGGGCTACGGCGTAAGTCGACAGAGAGTCGAAGCCTATTCAGTGGGGAAAAAAGCGAGTGACATGCAGTTCAGACTGGAGCCCAGTGGTCTGATGGAAGCGTGAAACTCGTCACCGGTCGGTGATGATCGGTGGTACTCTGCAGTGGGGGTTGAGTGGTGTGGGTTTGCGACCCTTGAGACTCGACCAGGACAGTGGAGGCTCGACACGATAATAGCGGCGGGATGTGCGGTACGCACGGGACATGGAGACGTGCCAGGGCTCTGGCGGTCATACATGTGGTGAGACAATTCCAAATTTGACTTAGAATGACTACAAGCAATGGTGAAATTCTTTCAAGTTTCAGACAGGCGGTCAAGAAAGGAGCGGTGATGTTGAGTTCAGGTAACTCTTATGTGTGACATCCAATATGTGAGTTGTTCACTTTCACGCAGGTGAGTGATCAATATGTGATGGCGTTGGACGCATACTCTGGAAGTTGGGAGCGCAAACTAGAGTAATGTGGAGCTTAATTTCGTTCGATTGTTGATTCTGGTCAAGAAAAGAAGGGACTACAAGTTGCAGGTGGAGTCATATGGAGTCTTTGGAGTAGCAGCGATACTCATGGGATAAGCTCAAGTCCAATGTACATGGAAGTTTGACGCATGGACGAATTCAAGGTGGTGGAGAATATTCACCAAGGTGGAGATTGTAGGAGTTGTGTCGAATATTGTGTACAAGGTAGGTTACAGTTGGACTAGGAGTTGTATTGTGTTTACATAGGATGTGGAGTTGTGTCCTAATAGGACACTTGTATCCTAGGCCCCTCATATATAGTGGGGGTAGACACACGATGTAACCTATGCCAACATAATAGCACCGAAACACAGGGGAAGCCGGCGGCATGTGCCGGTGTCCAGGGCGACCGGGTGCGGTATTGTAGCGGTGTCATGGGGAGGAGCGCCCATAGTCTGGCCCCGGGGATGTAGCCATATCGGTGAACCTCGTTAACAAATCTCGGTGTCGTGCTCGTGTGATTGCTTGGTCCTTGGATGATCAACGGTATGCCTTGGATTTTTCTAACAAGTCGTATCATGAGCTAGGTTGTCTGGAGATTGTTTATTGTTGATCCAGAGGAAGTACCGAGTTTTGAGATGCAGCCGTGACTACGGTGTGGTTCTCGCCGACATCGAGAAAAGAAATTGGCGGCGGCAGCGGTAGATCGGATCGATCCGATGTGAATCTGGCAAGCGGCAGCGTTCCACGCGGGCAGAGCGTTATGGCAACCAGAGGCGCTGGTGCAGCCACATGCGCAGTGCAGGGACGAAGCCCAGTGGGGCTAGCATGGTCCAAAAGGCGTGTGGCCTGAGCAGCGCAAGGAGGGCCTAGGTCGCAGGGAGCAGTGTCGCGTTCTCGTTGCAGGTGCCGGAGGCCGTAGAAGCCGAGTCGAGCGACGCGAGATTTGTTTGGACCAAAAAGTGGACCGAGTCCATGTCTGACACGACGAGAGGCAGCATATCAATCGGGAAGAGAAAATCCATTGATAGCGGCAATCCACCGGAATTAGCACAGGCTAGGCAAAGCAAGTTGCACCAGCCAACATTGGAGATTAAGCCAGGAGCAGAACACGTGAAGACCGAAAGGAATTTTTGGTTCGTTTTGCTATTAGTACGCGAAGATCTTGTTCGTGTACTTGGGGCATCACGTGCATAGCTCGGGTATTTTTTCACACAGTCAGTCATACGAAGAACCATGACGTCGGCGGATATCAGGTTTGAGGTGCAGTAGTTCAACGGAACTGAAAACCTTGGGTTATGCCAGAAAGGGCGAAAAAATATGTTGGCATAACAGAGATGCTTGAAGGCGTTGCGAGAAGTCATATCAGCTAAGATGGAAATATCATGTGATGGATGAGAATTCATGGAAGATGATTTGGGAGCGTCGAGCGTGTCATACAGTCGAACGAGTTCGGCTAGGTCGGACTAGGTAATCTGACGGATCGACTTGGCTGTCGGTTGATAAAGAAGACGGTGGTGGAATCGGCGATGACGACATAGGAGCGTGATGCTGGCGGTGACCGGCTTCTGGGCATGGAAACACATGGCACAGGCCTCGAGGGCTTGTGTGGCTTCGACAAGACTATGGCGCGGGGTTGATTCAAGGTGGTGTACACACGGAGCTTGAAGTCGACGGGGCGTGGGGTGGGACGTACAACCACCATGGAGTCATGTTGAAGGTGGAGCTGGATTGAGGGGCTACGGCGTAAGTCGACAAAGAGTCGAAGCCTATTCAGTGGGGAAAAAAGCGAGTGACATGCAGTTCAGACTGGAGCCCAGTGGTCTGATGGAAGCGTGAAACTCGTCACCGGTCGGTGATGATCGGTGGTACTCTGCAGTGGGGGTTGAGTGGTGTGGGTTTGCGACCCTTGAGACTCGACCAGGACAGCGGAGGCTCGACATGATAATAGCCGCGGGACGTGCGGTACGCACGGGACATGGAGACGTGCCAGGGCTCTGGCGGTCATACATGTGGTGAGACAACTGCGAATTTGACTCAAAATGACTACAAGCAATGGTGAAATTCTTTCAAGTTTCAGACAGGCGGTCATGAAAGGAGTGGTGATGTTGAGTTCAAGTAACTCTTATGTGTGACATCCAATATGTGAGTTGTTCACTTTCACACAGGTGAGTGATCAATATGTGATGGCGTTGGACGCATACTCTGGATGTTGGGAGCGCAAACTAGAGTAATGTGGAACTTAATTTCGTTCGATTGTTGATTCTGGTCAAGAAAAGAAGGGACTACAAGTTGTAGGTGGAGTCATATGGAGTCTTTGGAGTAGTAGCGATACTCATGGGATAAGCTCAAGTCCAATGTACATGGAAGTTTGACGCATGGACGAATTCAAGGTGGTGGAGAATATTCGCCAAGGTGGAGATTGTTGGAGTTGTGTCGAATATTGTGTACAAGGTAGGTTACAGTTGGACTAGGAGTTGTATTGTGTTTACATAGGATGTGGAGTTGTGTCCTAATAGGACACTTGTATCCTAGGCCTCTCATATATAGCGGGGGTAGACACACGATGTAACCTATGCCAACATAATAGCACCGGAACGCAGGGGAAGCCGGCGGCATGTGCCGGTGTCCAGGGCGACCGGGTGCGGTATTGTAGCGGTGTCATGGGGAGGAGCGCCCATAGTCAGGCCCCGGGGATGTAGCCATATCGGTGAACCTCGTTAACAAATCTCGGTGTCGTGCTCGTGTGATTGCTTGGTCCTCGGATGATCAACGGTATGCCTTGGATTTTTCTAACAAGTGGTATCATGAGCTAGGTTGTCTGGAGATTGTTTATTGTTGATCCAGCGGAAGTACCGAGTTTTGAGATGCAGCCGTGACTACGGTGTGGTTCTCGCCGACATCGAGAAAAGCAATTGGCGGCGGCGGCGGTAGATCGGATCGATCCGATGTGAATCTGGCAACCGGCAGCGTTCCACGCAGGCAGAGCGCTAGGGCAACCAGAGGCGCTGGTGCAGCCACGTGCGCAGGGCAGGGACGAAGCCCAGTGGGGCTAGCATGGTCCAAAAGGCGTGTGGCCTGTGCAGCGCAAGGAGGGCCTAGGTCGTAGGGAGCAGTGGCGCGTTCTCGTTGCAGGTGCTGGAGGCTGTAGAAGCCGAGTCGAGCGACGAGAGATTTGTTTGGACCAAAAAGTGGACCGAGTCCTTGTATGACACGACGAGAGGCAACATATCAATCGGGAAGAGAAAATCCATTGATAGCGGCAATCCACCAGAATTAGCACAGGCTAGGCAAAGCAAGTTGCACCAACCAGCATTGGAGATTAAGCCAGGAGCAGAACACGTGACGATCGGAAGGAATTTTTGGTTCGTTTTGCCATTAGTACGCGAAGATCTTGTTTGTGTACTTGGGGCATCACGTGCATAGCTCGGGTAATTTTTCACACAGTCAGTCATACGAAGAACCATGACGTCAGCGGATATCAGGTTTGAGGTGGAGTAGTTCAACGGAACTGAAAACCTTGGGTTATGCCGGAAAGGGCGAAAAAATATGTTGGCACGACAGAGATGCTTGAAGGCGTTGCGAGAAGTCATATCAGCTAAGATGGAAATATCATGTGATGGATGAGAATTCGTGGAAGATGATTTGGGAGCATCGAGCGTGTCATACAGTCGAACGAGTTCGGCTAGGTCGGACTAGGCAATCTGACGGATCAACTTGGATGTCGGTTGATACAGAAGACGGTGGTGGAATCGGCGACGACGACATAGGAGCGTGATGCTGGCGGTGACCGACTTCTGGGCATGGAAACACGTGGCACAGGCCTCGAGGGCTTGTTTGGCTTCGACAAGACTATGGCGCGGGGTTGATTCAAGGTGGTGTACACACGGAGCTTGAAGTCGACGGGGCGTGGGGTGGGACGTACAACCACCATGCAGTCATGTTGAAGGTGGAGCTGGATTGAGGGGCTACGGCGTAAGTCGACAGAGAGTCGAAGCCTATTCAGTGGGGAAAAAAGCGAGTGACATGCAGTTCAGACTGGAGCCCAGTGGTCTGATGGAAGCGTGAAACTCGTCACCGGTCGGTGATGATCGGTGGTACTCTGCAGTGGGGGTTGAGTGGTGTGGGTTTGCGACCCTTGAGACTCGACCAAGACAGCGGAGGCTCGACACGATAATAGCGGCGGGACGTGCGGTACGCACGGGACATGGAGACGTGCCAGGGCTCTGGCGGTCATACATGTGGTGAGACAACTGCGAATTTGACTCAGAATGACTACAAGCAATGGTGAAATTCTTTCAAGTTTCAGACAGGCGGTCAAGAAAGGAGCGGTGATGTTGAGTTCAAGTAACTCTTATGTGTGACATCCAATATGTGAGTTGTTCACTTTCACACAGGTGAGTGATCAATATGTGATGGCGTTGGACGCATACTCTAGATGTTGGGAGCGCAAACTATAGTAATGTGGAACTTAATTTCGTTCGATTGTTGATTCTGGTCAAGAAAAGAAGGGACTACAAGTTGCAGGTGGAGTCATATGGAGTCTTTGGAGTAGTAGCGATACTCATGGGATAAGCTCAAGTCCAATGTACATGGAAGTTTGACGCATGGACGAATTCAAGGTGGTGGAGAATATTCGCCAAGGTGGAGATTGTTGGAGTTGTGTCGAATATTGTGTACAAGGTAGGTTACAGTTGGACTAGGAGTTGTATTGTGTTTACATAGGATGTGGAGTTGTGTCCTAATAGGACACTTGTATCCTAGGCCTCTCATATATAGCGGGGGTAGACACACGATGTAACATATGCCAACATAATTGCACCGGAACACAGGGGAAGCCAGCGGCATATGCCGGTGTCCAGGGCGACCGGGTGCGGTATTGTAGCGGTGTCATGGGGAGGAGCGCCCATAGTCAGGCCCCGGGGATGTAGCCATATCAGTGAACCTCGTTAACAAATCTCGGTGTCGTGCTCGTGTGATTGCTTGGTCCTCAGATGATCAACGGTATGCCTTGGATTTTTCTAACAAGTGGTATCATGAGCTAGGTTGTCTGGAGATTGTTTATTGTTGATCCAGAGGAAGTACCAAGTTTTGAGATGCAGCCGTGACTACGGTGTGGTTCTCGCCGACATCGAGAAAAGCAATTGGCGGCGGCAGCGGTAGATCGGATCAATCCGATGTGAATCTGGCAACCGGCGGCGTTCCACGCAGGCAGAGCGCTAGGGCAACCAGAGGCGCTGGTGCAGCCACGTGCGCAGGGCAGGGACAAAGCCCAGTGGGGCTAGCGTGGTCCAAAAGGCGTGTGGCCTGTGCAGCGCAAGGAGGGCCTAGGTCGCAGGGAGCAGTGGCGCCTTCTCGTTGCAGGTGCTGGAGGCCGTAGAAGCCGAGTCGAGCAACGCGAGATTTGTTTGGACCAAAAAGTGGACCGAGTCCATGTATGACACGACGAGAGGCAGCATATCAATCGGGAAGAGAAAATCCATTGATAGCGGCAATCCACCGGAATTAGCACAGGCTAGGCAAAGCAAGTTGCACCAGCCAGCATTGGAGATTAAGCCAGGAGCAGAACACGTGACGACCGGAAGGAATTTTTGGTTCGTTTTGCTATTAGTACGCGAAGATCTTGTTTGTGTACTTGGGGCATCACGTGCATAGCTCGGGTATTTTTTCACAGTCAGTCATACGAAGAACCATGACGTCAGCGGATATCAGGTTTGAGGTGGAGTAGTTCAACGGAACTGAAAACCTTGGGTTATGCCAGAAAGGGCGAAAAAATATGTTGGCACAACAGAGATGCTTGAAGGCGTTGCGAGAAGTCATATCAGCTAAGATGGAAATATCATGTGATGGATGAGAATTCGTGGAAGATGATTTGGGAGCGTCGAGCGTGTCATACAGTCGAACGAGTTCGGCTAGGTCGGACTAGGCAATCTGACGGATCGACTTGGGCGTCGGTTGATACAGAAGACGGTGGTGGAATCGGCGACGACGACATAGGAGCGTGATGCTGGCGGTGACCGACTTCTGGGCATGGAAACACGTGGCACAGGCCTCGAGGGCTTGTGTGGCTTCGACAAGACTATGGCGCGGGGTTGATTCAAGGTGGTGTACACACGGAGCTTGAAGTCGACGCGGCGTGGGGTGGGACGTACAACCACCATGGAGTCATGTTGAAGGTGGAGCTGGACTGAGGGGCTACGGCGTAAGTCGACAGAGAGTCGAAGCCTATTCAGTGGGGAAAAAAGCGAGTGACATGCAGTTCAGACTGGAGCCCAGTGGTCTGATGGAAGCGTGAAACTCGTCACCGGTCGGTGATGATCGGTGGTACTCTGTAGTGGGGGTTGAGTGGTGTGGGTTTGCGACCCTTGAGACTCGACCAGGACAGCGGAGGCTCGACATGATAATAGCGGCGGGACGTGCGGTACGCACGGGACATGGAGACGTGCCAGGGCTCTGGCGGTCATACATGTGGTGAGACAACTGCGAATTTGACTCAGAATGACTACAAGCAATGGTGAAATTCTTTCAAGTTTCAGACAGGCGGTCAAGAAAGGAGCGGTGATGTTGAGTTCAAGTAACTCTTATGTGTGACATCCAATATGTGATTTGTTCACTTTCACACAGGTGAGTGATCAATATGTGATGGCGTTGGACGCATACTCTGGATGTTGGGAGCGCAAACTAGAGTAATGTGGAACTTAATTTCGTTCGATTGTTGATTCTGGTCAAGAAAAGAAGGGACTACAAGTTGCAGGTGGAGTCATATGGAGTCTTTGGAGTAGTAACGATACTCATGGGATAAGCTCAAGTCCAATGTACATGGAAGTTTGACGCATGGACGAATTCAAGGTGGTGGAGAATATTCGCCAACGTGGAGATTGTTGGAGTTGTGTCGAATATTGTGTACAAGGTAGGTTACAGTTGGACTAGGAGTTGTATTGTGTTTACATAGGATGTGGAGTTGTGTCCTAATAGGACACTTGTATCCTAGGCCTCTCATATATAGCGGGGGTAGACACACGATGTAACCTATGCCAACATAATAGCACCGGAACGCAGGGGAAGCCGGCGGCATGTGCCGGTGTCCAGGGCGACTGGGTGCGGTATTGTAGCGGTGTCATGGGGAGGAGCGCCCATAGTCAGGCCCCGGGGATGTAGCCATATCGGTGAACCTCGTTAACAAATCTCGGTGTCGTGCTCGTGTGATTGCTTGGTCCTCGGATGATCAACGGTATGCCTTGGATTTTTCTAACAAGTGGTATCATGAGCTAGGTTGTCTGGAGATTGTTTATTGTTGATCCAGAGGAAGTACCGAGTTTTGAGATGCAGCCGTGACTACGGTGTGGTTCTCGCCGACATCGAGAAAAGCAATTGGCGGCGGCAGCGGTAGATCGGATCGATCCAATGTGAATCTGGCAACCGGCGGCGTTCCACGCAGGCAGAGCGCTAGGGCAACCAGAGGCGCTGGTGCAGCCACGTGCGCAGGGCAGGGACAAAGCCCAGTGGGGCTAGCATGGTCCAAAAGGCGTGTGGCCTGTGCAGCGCAAGGAGGGCCTAGGTCGTAGGGAGCAGTGGCGCGTTCTCTTTGCAGTTGCTGGGGGCCGTAGAAGCCGAGTCGAGCGAAGCGAGATTTGTTTGGACCAAAAAGTGGACCGAGTCCATGTATGACACGACGAGAGGCAGCATATCAATCGGGAAGAGAAAATCCATTGATAGCAGCAATCCACCAGAATTAGCATAGGCTAGGCAAAGCAAGTTGCACCAGTCAGCATTGGAGATTAAGCCAGGAGCAGAACACGTGAAGACCGGAAGGAATTTTTGGTTCGTTTTGCTATTAGTACGCGAAGATCTTGTTCGTGTACTTGGGGCATCACGTGCATAGCTCGGGTATTTTTTCACATAGTCATTCATACGAAGAACCATGACGTCAGCGGATATCAGGTTTGAGGTGGAGTAGTTCAACGGAACTGAAAACCTTGGGTTATGCCAGAAAGGGTGAAAAAATATGTTGGCACAACAGAGATGCTTGAAGGCGTTGCGAGAAGTCATATCAGCTAAGATGGAAATATCATGTGATGGATGAGAATTCGTGGAAGATGATTTGGGAGTGTCGAGCGTGTCATACAGTCGAACGAGTTCGGCTAGGTCGGACTAGGAATTCTGACGGACCGACTTGGATGTCGGTTGATACAGAAGACGGTGGTGGAATCGGCGATGACGACATAGGAGCGTGATGCTGATGGTGACCAACTTCTGGGCGTGGAAACACATGGCACAGGCCTCGAGGGCTTGTGTGGCTTCGACAAGACTATGGCGCGGGGTTGATTCAAGGTGGTGAACACACGGACCTTGAAGTTGACGGGGCGTGGGGTGGGACGTACAACCACCAAGGAGTCATGTTGAAGGTGGAGCTGGATTGAGGGGCTACGGCGTAAGTCAAAGAGATTTGAAGCCTATTTAGTGGGGAAAAAAGCGAGTGACATGCAGTTCAGACTGGAGCCCAGTGGTCTGATGGAAGCGTGAAACTCGTCACCGGTCGGTGTGGGTTTGCGACCCTTGAGACTCGACCAGGACAGCGGAGGCTCGACACAATAATAGCGGCTGGACGTGCGGTACGCACGGGACATGGAGACGTGCCAGGGCTCTGGCGGTCATACATGTGGTGAGACAATTGCGAATTTGACACAGAATGACTACAAGCAATGGTGAAATTCTTTCAAGTTTCAGACAGGCGGTCAAGAAAGGAGCGGTGATGTTGAGTTCAGGTAACTCTTATGTGTGACATCCAATATGTGAGTTGTTCACTTTCACGCAGGTGAGTGATCAATATGTGATGGCGTTGGACGCATACTCTCGAAATTGGGAGCGCAAACTAGAGTAGTTGTCACAGCCCTAGCTTTACCCTGGCCTTGGACTAGTTTGGTTGTTGCATCATGTTTAAATTCAATTGAAATTTGAATTGAGGAATTTTTGAAGCCTCAGAAAACCTCTAAAAATAACCAACATTTAAATCTCATCAAATGAGTCCAAGAAAATGTTCCTGTTATTCTGTGAAAATATTGGCATGAGGTGAAATTCAAACCAATATTTTGGGAGTCACAGAAATAATTTATTTGGGCCTTTGATTTAAATCAATAATATATTTGGGTTGGAATTATTTCTGTTATATAAGAAATAATGTCCAAATAATCCCAAACTGAAATGTTTCATGTTGGGTTTATTCCATACAGTGAGCATGAGCAGTTTGGTGATTTTTGGAAGTATCTAAGTAATTTTAATAAAGCCACAAAGTTGCAGAATAATAGAAAACAGGAAATATAAAAAAAAGAGGAACCTTACCGTGCAGCCCACCACTGTAGTGGCCTACTGGCCAAAGCCAGACCGGTCCACCAGGGGCAGCAATGTCTTCTTCCTCCTGCCAAGAGGAGAAGCAGCTGCGTGCCCGATGGCCAGCGAGCCGCGCTGGCTCCTCCCTGCCTGCGTGCCCCCCCCCCCCTCGACTGCCTGGTCGCCACCACGCACACCCCCCCGACCCCCTCGTCCTCTCACTCTCTGCTCGTGCCCTCCCCTTT
>NC_041380.1:703509-714874 GCF_002162155.2 Triticum dicoccoides
TTTCCTCTATCTCTCTCCGTCGCTCTTCCCCTCACGCGCCTGAACATGCCGGCGTGAGCCGCCGCGCCCACCGCCATCGCGTTGCCTCCCCGAGCTATCCAGAGCCTTCGCCACATCTCGCTTCACCTCTGCACCGAAGGAAGGAAGCACGGAGGCCCCGAGCAGCCGCCATCATCATCGTCTTCAAGCTTCAGCTCCGGCGCCCTTCTCCGTCGATTCGGCCACTCCGGCGCGCCCCCGAGCCCGCTAACCATCCCTGCAGCTCCGCGGTGAGCCGTTGACCCGATTCCCCCTTGCCCCGTCGTCCCCCGCGTGATCTAGCCCCGATCCCCAACCATGACCGAAGCCTCTCGCCGCCAGCCATGGCGTAGCCGTGGCTACGGCCGCGCAAGCCCGCATCCGAGCTCACGGCTGCACTCACCGCACTCCAGCGAGTCTAATACGACCACCCATGGTTCCTTCCGTGCCCCGCATCGCCGAACCCGAGCTCGCCCGAGCTCCGGCCGCCGCTAAAGCTCGTTGTCGGCCACTCTCCGGCCACTCCAGCACCACCCGCCACCACCACTAGAAGCGCCGCAACGCCAGGAACCCGTAGATCCCTCCCGCGCATCAAACCATCGCCGGAGTAGCGATTCCGGCGTGCCTCCGCCGTCTGTCGAGGTCGCCGGTGGCTAATCCCCGGCCGTGCCGACGTGGCGACATCATTAGTTGCTAATGAGCCCACTAATGACCCCCTCTAGAGCCACTGACGTGTGGGACCCTGTGACTAATTAGGTTAGTCTAATTTTCTATTAGGATTAGTACTAGTATGTGTGGACCCCACGTGTCAGCTTTGACTTTGGTCAAGTCAACGTTGACCGGGCCCACCTGTCAGTGACCCTGGCCAGCACCGTGTCACTGACCAGTGGGACCCACTGGTCAGCTTTGACCCAGAACAGCTCAGTTGACCTGCTGATGTCACACAGACATCATGTTGATGCAATAAGTCATTTCTAGATTAAAAATAATTCAGAAAATTCCAGAAATTAGTATAAACTTCTAAAATTCATAGAAATTCAACCGTAACTCCAAATGAAATAAATTATATATGAAAAATAATCAGAAAAATCCAAGGAATCTGAATATGGCATTTTCATGCATGTTTGAACAACTTAACCTCACTGTTTAGTCCAAAACATGATAATGCACTATTTGAAGTCATAGTTTGAATTTGAACCTAGTGTTCAAACCAACTCCATTTAACTTGTTGCTAGTTGCATTAGCTCAATCAACAACATATTGCCATGTCATGATCATGCACCATATTGTTGCATCGCATTGATTGTGTTCTTCCTTGTTTGCCGGTAATTGTCCCCTCTCGGTAGACGCTGCTCCGACGCTGTGATCATTGACACTGATGAAGACTCAATGTTATCTTCAGAAGTGCCAGGCAAGCACAACCCCCTTGTTCATTCCGATACAAGCCCACTCTCTCGCTCCTGCTCTCTTTTACTGCATTAGGACAACAACGATTCATCTGTTACTTGTTGCGGTAGTTGAACCCCTTATCCTCTGCATGACCTGTCATTGCCACAGTAAATAGATGAAACCCACTAGCATGAGTAGGAGTTGTTTGAGCCCTGATGTGCCTACTCATTCATGCTTGTTTGTCATGCCTGCTACTGCTTAGAGTTGAGTCAGGTCTGATTCATCGGGGGTGAATTGGAACAGTGATGAACATGTCCTACTGTGTGTGAGCTAAGTGTGTGAACACGTTTTGGTAAAGGTAGCGGTGAGAGGCCATGTAGGAGTACATGGTGGGTTGTCTCATTGAAACCGTCCTCAGGAACTAAGTTCTGTGTCTGTGATCCATGACCAGCTACTACCACTCATTGGGATCCTTAATTGAACCTCTCGGCTTCTTAATCACCCTAGTACTCTGTCCAGGAGTTGCAACTAGTTTCTGGTGTTTGTAGGTTATGTGTTGGCGGCCGTGCGTAGCGCTGACCCCAGGGGTGGGCTATGTTGCGGTAGATACACCGTGGTCGGGCATGCCAGGTGCCCGTTTGGTGTCTCGGAACCCTGTACACATCGTTCGGGGCCATATGTGGAAACCTCGGCCGGACTCCCTGCGGATGGAACCTGGACTAGAGACTTAAGTGTTTACATAGGCCGTGGCCGACACCCTCGTTGGGCTTCCGCTTGAAGGTTGCCGAGTACATGTCGTGTAAACGACTGTAAGTGGTGGGAGCGTGTGTGAAGAAGTACACCCCTGCAAGGTTATCAATATCTATTCGAATAGCCGGATTCCTCGGATATGGAAACTTGGACCCCTTGCATAGTTCATAGACAAGTGAAAGTGGATACCCTAAAACTCGCAAGATAAGCGTGAGTGCTATGGATGGCCTTCTCGTAGGGAGACGGGAGCGGATCCATAGTGGTGTATTGAATGGTGAATATGTGGACTCGTGTGCGCCACCTCAAAAGAGTTGCTTGCAGTCGTAGTTCAGGTTAGCCACTGAGTCAAAGCTGGCTTGCTGCAGTTAAACTCCACCACCCCCCTTGTTGATACTGATGTATATGTAGCTAGTTCTGATGTAAGTCTTGCTGAGTACCTTTGTACTCACGTTTGCTTAATTTATGTTTTGCAGAGAGAGACTTCAGTCTTGCTAGTAGTTCCGCATGGACTTCGACGTTTAGCTTGATTCCTCAGCTACGATCTTGTGCCCTCAGCAGGATCTGGTAGATAGTCAGGCTTCTTAGCCCTTTTTCCATTTGTAGATGTCTGTACTCAGACATGTTAAGCTTCCGCATGTGCTTGATTTGTATGCTGTGATTGTTGGGTCATGAGACCCATGTTTGTAATATCTCGCTCCTCGGAGCCTAAGGAACAAATACTTGAGTTGTAGAGTTATGTTGTGATGCCATGTTGTATTTACACATATTGAGCATTATTGTGTGTATGATTGAAATGCTTGGTATGTGTGGGATCCGACAATCTAGTTGTTTATCCTTGGCAGCCTCTCTTATGGGGAAATGTAGTCTAGTGCTTCCATGAGCCATAGTAGTCCGCTACAGCCCGGTTCACCGGAGTCCTGCTAGCCCAGCACTACTGCTCATGACACTTGACTGGCCGGCATGTGTTTCACTTTGTTCCTGTGTCTATCCCTTCGGGGAAATGTCACGCGGTGACATCCGGAGTCCTGCCTAGCCTGCTACAGCCCGGGTTCCCGGAGTCCTGTTAGCCCAGTGCTACAGCCCGGATTCACACGCTGCAGACCGACATGCTCGATGTGATTCATGTATGCCTGTCCCCATAGGTTAGTGCCGCTTTGGGTTCACGACTATCCATGTCGGCCCGGGTTCTCTGTCATATGGATGCTAGCGACACTATCATATACGTGAGCCAAAAGGCGCAAACGGTCCCGGGCCATGGTAAGGCGACACCCGTGGGAATACCGTGCGTGAGGCTGCAAAGTGATATAAGGTGTTACCGGCTAGATCGATGTGACTTGGAATCGGGGTCCTGACAGTAATGTGGAACTTAATTTCGTTCGATTGTTGATTCTGGTCAAGAAAAGAAGGGACTACAAGTTGCAGGTGGAGTCATATGGAGTCTTTGGAGTAGCAGCGATACTCATGGGATAAGCTCAAGTCCAACGTACATGGAAGTTTGACGCATGGACCAATTCAAGGTGGTGGAGAATATTCGCCAAGGTGGAATTTGTTGGAGTTGTGTCGAATATTGTGTACAAGGTAGGTTACAGTTGGACTAGGAGTTGTATTGTGTTTACATAGGATGTGGAGTTGTGTCCTAATAGGACACTTGTATCCTAGGCCTCTCATATATAGCGGGGGTAGACACACGATGTAATCTATGCCAACATAATAGCACCGGAACGCATGGAAAGCCGGCGGCATGTGCCGGTGTCCAGGGCGACTGGGTGCGGTATTGTAGCGGTGTCATGGGGAGGAGCGCCCATAGTCAGGCCCCGGGGATGTAGCCATATCGATGAACCTCGTTAACAAATCTCGGTGTCGTGCTCGTGTGATTGCTTGGTCCTCGGATGATCAACGGTATGCCTTGGATTTTTCTAACACCGCTCGGGTCTCAAGGGTCGCGAACCCACACCACCCAACCCCCACTGCAGAGTACCAACGATCATCACCGACCGATGACGAGTTTCATGCTTCCATCAGACCACTGAGCTCCAGTCCGAACTGCATGTCACTCGCTTTTCCCACCTGCTGAATAGGCTTCGACCCCGTCGACTTACGCCGTAGCCCCTCAATCCAACTCCACCTTCAACATGACACCATGGTAGATGATCAGTCCACCCCTCACGCCCCGTCGACTTCAAGCTCCCATGTGCACCATCTTGAATCAATCCCGCGTCATAGTCTTGTCGAAGCCGCACATGCCTCAGGCATGTGCACCACGTGTTTCCATGTCCAGAAGTCGGTCAGCATCAGCATCACGCTCCTACATCGTCTTCGCCGATCCCATCACCGTCTTCTGTACCAACCGACTCACGTCGATCCGTTAGACTATATAGTCCGACTCAGCCGAACTTGTCCGGCTGCACGACATGCTCAAGACTCCCAAATCGTCTTTCACGGATCTCCATCCATTACCTGATAATTTCATCTTTGCTGACATGACTTCTGCAATGCCTTCAAGCATCCTTGTTGTGCCAACAAATTTTTCACCCTTGTCTGTCATAACCCAAGGTTTTCAGTTTCATTAAACTTCTCACCTCAAACCAGGTACCGGTTAGCGCCATAGCTCTTCGTACAGCTGACACTTTGAAAAAATATCCGAGTTTCCAACACGTGATCAAGTACACAAGATGTAGTAGTAGCAATTTCCTACCAACAATCCTTCTTGTACTCACGTGTAGTAGCTCCCAAGCACTCAACCCCGATGCTGGCTACTTGCCTTATCCAAGCCCTTGCCTTCCTGTTGTACACGCGTATTACCAGATGGATTTGTCCCTTCGCTTGAATCGATCCGTTGTCTGCCTCTATTCGCATCAGTCAAGGACTCGGTCCTTTTCTTTTTATCCAAAACAAATCTCCCATGAAGTATCAATCAGATCTGCACCGCGGTCTTCCATGCACCTAGCCGCCACCTTCCACTCCTGGTCCGCGAACAGAACATATGCACCAGCTCGCCCCATAGGCCAGCTTACACCACCCGTGCCGCTTTGGCTTCACGGCCACGCGCGCCCACGCTGCCCGATTGTCGCCTGCATCTGTTGCGAATTTAGAATCCGATCTTCACAACTCGTCGAGATTTCCTTCGCCTGACGTAGTGTACAATCGATCACAACCGCGCAAACGATACCGATCAACACATCAAACCTTCCTCTAGATCAACACGACCGGCCTGATCTCAAACCTTGCTCTGATACCACTTATTAAAATAAATCCGAGACACTCCGTCGATCATCCAAGGACCAAGCAATCACACGAGCACAACACCGAGATTTGTTAACGAGGTTCACCGATATGGCTACGTCCCCCGGGCTTGACTACGGGTGCTCCTCCCCGTGACACCGTCACAATACCGCACATCGGCCACCCGGGCGCCGGCACACGCCGCCGGCTCCCCCTTGCGCGTCTGTGCTATTATGTTGGCATAAGTTACATCGTGTGTCTAGCCCCGCTATATATGAGAGGCCTAGGGTACAAGTGTCCTACTTGGACACAACTCCATATCCTATCTAAACACAATACAACTACAAGTCCAACTGTAACCTATCTTGTACACTATATTCGACACAACTCTAACATTGTTGTTGCACTCTGATGTGTATGTATAAACTTTACATCTCTAGGGATAACCATCTCCTGTTTATGCATCATCTCTGTTAGTTTTTTACATCTCTCGCATTAGATCTTGCAGATCACAATTTGCATGATGGGGAGTACACGGACCCAATTCAAGAGCTTTTGCATTGTTACTGATTATCGATGGAAGAACGGGACTTGATAAGAGCAGCCGTTGTTATTATTATATCTATACTCCTATAAAAAAGCAAGTTGGTGATGATGGTGTGCCTGCCTTCGGGCCATATGTACCATTCAATCTTGGATCTAAGGTTGAGATAGAGATGAGACATGTTGGGCGGAGCCAACCACCAAAACAAGATAGTCTGAAAGTTTCTCCTTCTCTAGTGAGACAGATTATTCTAGAACCCCTCCAAGTTTCCTCGCCGCCGGCCCCTCTCCTCTATTTCCCTGATACCACTGGAGTTGAGTTGGGCGAGGGTCACGTCTGTTGTATCTATATCTATATCTATACCACTATATATATAGTGTGTGAATAAGTTTGAATATGGATCATTGGATGAACTCAATCTGATAATCAAGAGGTGGCAAATCCAAGCATTGCTGGCCATTCGATTTCCTATCAATTACATCATATCCTGCCATGTGTACTATGTAGAAGTTTCCAATAGTTAAAAACTTAGTACACCCTTGTATTTGTCACATATACTATCTTTACACACTTCTCATTTATTCTAGAACCTTCCATGCATGATCTTGCTCCGCTAGAGTTTCTCGCCTGAATAGAAGTGTATCCATTTATGATTTAGTCTAGAATCTTTCATGTATGCTCTTGCTCCATTAGAGTTCTCGCTTGAATAAAAGTGTATCCATTTATTATTTAGTCTAGAATCTTCCATGTATGCTCTTGCTCCATTAGAGTTCTCGTTTGAATAAAGTGTATACATTTATGGGATTATTTGTGAATTTTACTCATGGTGAAAGACTCCTGATGAACCATTTCTTACATTCCATATATCATTTCAGAGAATTTCAGCCAAATGTCACAACACTATCTTTAACCTTAAGGTCCATACATATAATGTGTTATATTAGTGTATTGGAACACAATGCAGCTAAGGTTTTCCTTTTCAATGATGTAATATGCAAGTGTCAGTTGCAACGATATCTCACAACTCACGTGCAACTCACGGGCAACTCACGTGCAACTCACGTGCAACTCACTAGTTTGTTATTATTTTACAGCAGAAAAGAGATTTATATTATGAAAAAAAATCTCTCGACACTATCAACACCTCCCCACCAAAGCACGGCACGACACTTAAAAGGAAAACCTTATCAATACCTCTCTTCAAATGTTGAAAACACTTCATCGAGTAAGTTTGGATCACACATGAATTTTATCAACACCTCTCTTCTAGCAAACTCTATCTCAAAATAAAAATAGATGTTTTACTACCAGTCACAAGCTTTATGTTAGGCGCAGTACTCATACAGGAACTTATGAGCAAGAATTGCTCTATCAATCACCATCTACATTAGATATATCTTCTGAAACTTTTTTCAAATCCAAAAGTTCAGTACCTTCCTACAAATTAGTGAATTAGGAGAGGGGCTCTTTTGTGTAGAAAAATAAAAAGCAGGGCAATCTTTCAAACTTGCATCCGAAATGTGAAATATTTATACAAAGAGGGAGAGATGAAGACAATGCAGCAGGGTTGGTTATCTAATTGGCTAGTCAAACATGAGGTGGTTCATAGATCTTTGGGCTTTGATCGCCGAGGAATAGAGACTTTACAAATAAAAGCAGGGGATTGGGATTCCATTGCTGTCATTTTATATGTATATGGTTACAATTATTTACGCTCTCAATGTGCTTATGATGTAGCACCCGGTGGATCTTTAGCTAGCGTGTATTCTTGTATATTAAGCAATTTTTGAGTCCAACTATTGATCAACTAGCTTCTTGGTCTTTGCTTTAATGTGCCCAAATATTTCTCCGCCAACGCTTCGGCCTCAATGCGGATTCCTACATGTGTTGATGTCTTCATCACATTAGAACAGTTTAGCACTAAAGAAAAAAAAAACAGTTTTTGCTTTGCTAACGAACTATTGCAGGACAACCCTATATTGCTCCAAGATGCATGACTTCCAATGCCGATTGATCCACCTCCCCACAAACACATCATGACTGCTCTTAAATGAGACCATTCTACTCCGTCATACGCATCTGCTCTACTTCACCACTGTTAGCTACCCATCTCTATCATAAGCATCATCTCCATCGATTTCCACCTCCGGTTCGTCCGTAGAGAGTCCCACTGAGCATAAGCTGCTGCTGCTCCAACACCAAAAAAACATGATGAGGATTCCACTGAGCTGTAGCCTGTAGGCGTGTCTTCCGCCACTGCAGAGATCAAGGAACACACAGTTTATTCGATCATCACCCCTTGCTGCCTTCCTATTTCTCTTCTCCGCCAGGACAACGAACAGCATCAGCATGGACCACGATGAGACCGCGGAACCTTTCTCCGACGACGACGACCACCAACCGGGGCCAATGGATGATCGCCTGTCCATCCAAGAGCTCACCGACGGTTTCTCCGACGAGCGCAGCCTCGGCGCCGGTGCCCACAGCAAAGTTTACATGGTAACGTACGTTCCACTGATTGATTGATTAAACACATGACTGCACATATATGTATGTGTGTACGTATAGTATACTGAATCTAACTACTACTTGATGACGCCATTTACTAATAGTTCTAGATGAAGCAACTAAGGATAAATAAAGTATCCTTTCAACTGGCTACCACATCCATCCAAGACAGAAACAACTTACTAAGCGTGACTCCTTAAGGACATTCAGCAATGATCATGTGCTTGTTGATATCGATGCCGACGCGCTCTT
This sequence comes from Triticum dicoccoides, assembly GCF_002162155.2. Lineage (NCBI taxonomy): Eukaryota > Viridiplantae > Streptophyta > Magnoliopsida > Poales > Poaceae > Triticum > Triticum dicoccoides. Next base: position 712,193 of record NC_041380.1, read on the forward strand.
GGCCAACAAGCGTTTAGTAGTACTAACAAGAAATACCACAACTGAATCCTCATGCAAATGATTTTATGTGCACGGGATGCTCTGATTTTTTCCTTTGTTTGCCCTGTCTTACGCGCATCACCTGCAAATACTTGCTTCTGCCCTATCTATCTATACATCCAGACATTTTCCAGGGTTTTTTCACCGAAGAGTGAAAAAACAGATATACCGCTAATTAAGCACACAAAACTACTGAACCATGTGAAATGCAAAATTTATATAGGGTGTACATGAATATGGGAAGAACATTGCTGTGAAGATGTTCCATGACGACACGCCAACACATGTTGACGGTGGTCATGAGAAATTCCACAATGAGTTCTGCAACCTCGAGAGCCTCCGACACCAGAACATCGTGCGGTTGCATCTCAGCAATAACACATGGAATATAGATGAACTAGATGACTGGATTCATAGCTTGGAAACTGAGTATAGTACCTTTAATTAGTTCATAGCTTTTTGTTCTCCTCAGTTTGTTATGTACTTCTGTTATTTATGGCATATATAGATGAACTAGATGACTGGATTCTGGTGGGCAGGGATAGGATGAAGCCAACAGTGGAGAAGTTGCACAATGAAGATATGGTCATTATCTTTTTCGGAACATACAGGAGGCGCTGATGTCTATATAGTTGTGCATAATTATAATTCGTATAAATCCAATGTAAGACAATACAGAAAATACATGAGTTGTACATAGGATCTTACACACATAGTTTGTGGAAGAAAAGAAAAAGGAGATAAACAATAGACATTTATTTGGGTACCATTTTGCCCAAAGAAACAGTTTGGTAAGGAGGTCCCTGTAGCATTACAATTATGTAGGAGCATGACGAGCCCTTAACCCCGACATTGTGATTCTCAAGCGCTTGATTTGGTTTGGTTTGGGATCCCCAAACTTGGTTGGTTAGATGATGAACTTGTGAAAACGAACAAAACCACCCCGAGGTGCTGTCGTTGCTGATAACAGGAACCTCATGTTGGATGTTATAGGGTGGCCGAGAGATAACCCATATCTTCTAGTCCTGGGTGATGATCTTCGTTCATGTCCACCAATCTGCAAGCAACTAGTACGTGTGGTATTTGTTGGGCCACTGGAATCCTTCATGGCCACCCCATAACCAAATACGTCCACATAGGGCCTGGTAGGCACACCCAGAATGGGCTGGACGGCAGAGGAGGAAGTCTGGTCCTTACCTTGGCATGCCTGCAGATGCAGCTCGTGCCGTTCCGGCGGAAAAGCGGCCGGCAACGGCAATGCCGGCCGCTGGTTTATGAACTGTATGATACTCTCCATGAGTGTCTTACTGGTCGCACGCATGGGGTTGTAAAGGTGGAAGCCATGGTCTTCGGCCTCTGGCTCCACCAATGTCACCGCGTGTTGATCGTCGGCCCACATGAGGTTGCGCATGGAAGCCGCCAACCGGCGCCCACGGCCAGGCAAGCTATCCTTCTCAGTGACGGCGACCAGCACACGCCGGCACATCAGCGAGGCAATGTCCCCGTCCAGAGGGTTTATCCATGGATCGTCGTTGTCAAGCTGGCCAGCCATGACGTACGGCCAGAGCCTGTCCACAAAGTCTGGCGTAAACATGGTGAAGCCGTCCCAAACGGCCTCGGAGCTAGATAGCCGGTCCACCCCCCAGAAGTAGGGGTGAACGATTACAAGCCCCTCGATGTTGACGATGTTTGTACCGCGGCCAGCCGCATGCACCGCCGTGTTGTAGACGATGTTGCCGCCGGCACTGTCGCCCACTAGGAAGGTGCGCTCCAGGTCGGCGTAGCTAGTGTCAAGAACCTGACCTTGAGCAACGCCAGTGACTTTAGTCCCACCTCGGATATAGGAGGAGGCTAGGAGCTCTTTATAAGGGAGAGTGCCACACTCTCTTCAGGCCGGTCTTTTGGGATGTTGTGGGCTCTCTACTTGTAGTGAAGTGTCCGATGCGCACCGGAAACGTCCGAGCATATGCCGATGGACCGGGAGCTGGGCCTGGGTTGCTAACAGCTAGACATCTAGGGGTTTGAGAGGGACGCCACCTACTGGAGCGCGGCCCATGCGTCGTCGTAGGCCGCAGGTACGGGATGCTCTGGTGCAAGATGGTACTCGACAGACACGACGAGAGCCCCGGTCCGTGCGGCGAGGGACCTGACATAGTTATTGTATGTGCGGCCAAATGCGCTCTCTATGCAGAAAGATCCACCGTGCACGTACATGATGACTGGAAGCCTCTCGCCGGCGGCTGCAGCATCGGAAGGCAGAAAGAGGCGTGCTGACACGCCGGTGCAGTTGTCGATAGTGACGTCCCTCGTCGCCACTCCACGGTTGGCTGCCGAGTCCTCCGTCGCTGCCATGAATGGGCTGCGCAGAAAGCGCTCGACACGGCCTCCCTTGTACTGGCGAATGAATGGATAGAGGTCGATGGTGATGTCCTCACCGCCATCCTTGTCATTTCTTGGAGGCATAGTGGTCGAGCTAGCAGTTGTACCCTTGCACGTGTGTCGACGTAGTATCTAGTGTGGGTGCGGCCAACAATGCATGCAGCTCAATCTATCTGTGTGGTACGTTCTGGTGGATGCTCCTTGGTTTGTATAGCTACAAGTTGATTCCACTCTAACATGGCCATGCATATATAATGTGTGTGT
>NC_041380.1:715156-748832 GCF_002162155.2 Triticum dicoccoides
GCACAACTACTCAAGAACAGTTGAATTGAGCCGATCATCTGAGTGATGGAAAACGTGTCCATTCAGGTATCTTACTAGTAGAAGTATATACCACCACAGCTAGGTAGCCGCTACATCTGCTGAACATGCATTTTTGGCGTCTTCATTATCTTTTAGTACAACATGCCCGTTGGAGTTGAAGGACCATTATCCCACACAAGAACACAAAATGTTCTCACTTAAGCAGGGGAAATAATTTATACTTACAATCTTGTCACATTATTTTTGCAAAAGTATCCTTTTTATAATTAGCCTGCGGGGTTGTTGTCAAACAAAAAGAGCATCTTGGTGAGCAGCATGGGTGAAGATTCGAATTGGTGGACATGCTTGGTTAAGTTAGTCAATGAATAGGACAACAACTGGATGATTGATTCCACAGTAATCAGGGGTAGCTAATAAGCTCCTTATGATGAACATAATTAGCACAGTTAAGTCGACATATATAATACAATCCCGAGCAAAAAAAATGGAGCAGCTGCACAACATAGTACACTGTCAAGTTCTTTTATTTCGAAAGTAGTACATTTTTAAGTTCATGTATATATGTTACAATGTTTATTCTGAACCATGAGCTGTTTCTCAAAGGAAAAAAAAAGTCTCCTCACATACTTCTACAGTTGATTCATAACGTCGATAGTTTTCAGTCTCTACGCTGGTTGACCCATGGATAGGAAGGTTTTTTCTTCTTCAAGTGAAGCATATTTTGCAGATTTCTAGGAACTAAGAGACCAAGCCAATCAACAAACAATGGCATGCAACTAGGTAATGCTATGAAACTTCCTCCCTATAAATTCGACTTTTTTCCGAACGGAATCTCAAACCTACTCCTAACCCAAACATGGCCCACAAAAGTTCGGCCAGGTGTGAAGTATATCCAAAATGCATGCACATGTGATGTTGTCAAACAAAAAATGATCATTGCGGTGAGCAATGTGTGCTGAAGATTCCAGATGGTGGTCAGACTTGGTTCTGTGCGTCAAAGAATACGGCAAACACCGTACATAATTGATTCCTTAATAATCAAGCTACGGCAACTAGTAAGCTCCTTATTGACTAAACAAAATTAGCATAAACGTATCTAGTACTGTGTCAAAAAAAAGTAGTTGCATGAAGCAGCACATTGTCAAGTTGGCACATATAGTACAATGTCTATTCAGCACCATGTGGCTGAAGTTTTCCTCAATAATAGAAAAAGAAAACAGTTGCATGCATGTGCATAAGATTCTAGCTGCCAACTGCGCTCGTATGGTGCAATGACGTATTATGAAATGACGTATGGTGCCATTAGATTGTGAGCTTGTGAAGTTAATCATTTATTTATACAGTACGATCCAAAGGTGCCTCTTTCCGGGAAGGGAACTCTAAGATTGTAACACCAGTACAGTCACTTTCAAAGCAACACACACACACACACACACACACACATCTAATAGCTATTGTAACAAGACTAATGCAACTCTTAAGGGATTTTAACTGCTACAGGAACTCTAGGGATAATTACTAAGGTAAATGGTTGACATGAAATCTAAAAAAGGCCGATGAATCAGTGATTTAGGTTAGTGCTCTGAATGAACCTATACATCTTAAATACATGTTCCATAGGCTACACCGACTGTGTTTTGTTAACATAGTACTCTGATGTATCTCTAGTTGGTTTCGAAAATTCACCGGCCGCAATGGTACAAGTATACCGACTGGTTTCGAGAAACGTGGGCTGTTTTCGCCCAAAAAATGAAAGCAGTGGACGGAGATAATAATTCCATACAAGCGCTGTTTTCTCTAAAAAAATGAAAGCAGTGGACGGAGATAATAATTTCATGCATCTCAGGGTATCAACAATTAGTACTCCCACTGATTAATGTGATGCATGCATGTGTTAGAGACATAGTGGAGCATCTACTGGACGGTGCATGCATGCATGCTTTCCATCCATGGATATCTATTCCTTGCTCCACTCCCATCCTTATAAATACTTTGCACTTTCTTTGCTCAGTCATTCACATCTCAGAGAGCAAACAAAAACTTGAAGAAGCTCCTCCATCGCATTGTGTGCATCAAGCAGTTTCCCTCTACTTTGGTATCTCATCGTTTGCTTTTGCTTACATTGCTTCTATCTTTTTCATTCCATTCTTAAACAAGTAGGGTTAGTGCAAGCTGTTACATTTGTCTTGTTTTCTCTTGAAGATATTCCATCTTGTGAGAACATAGTTGCATTTCGATAAAATTATTGTGCATTAACTATATTAGCTTTTTCAACAAGACACGACCGTTGGTATTAATTTTTGGAGTGAGAATTCCACCTTTTAGTCTGTAGTTCTGCATTTGTGACACATATTACCATATTTAGTGCAACTTCTACCAAATATTTCATTTAGAAGATTTTGAACACAGTTTTACCCCAGTTTAGCACTTTGCTTGTTTCTGTTAGATAGTACCAGCATGTTACCCCGACGTGGCATGGTAAAATGCGTAAAGTTCTGAGGGCATAATCGATATTCATGTTCAGATTTCTCTTACCCATATGTTCAAATCCTCCTCCTCGTCTTGATATTTTTAAGCTCTGGTCAACACCTTACACCTTGCCCAATAGACACGCATAAAAAACAAGGTTTCAAAGCTTTTAAAAGGGGTAATCTTGACGATTTTTCATTCGACAGGGTAATTAGTGTCAAAAATGCATAACTAAGGAGTAAAAAGTGGAATTCACTCTAATTTTTGCAGCTTGCCATCTGTCATGTCATATTGTTCTTTCTAATCTTGTGTGTGTTGTTTCCATTTTGGTCATGACATCATTTTTCCTCCTTCATATGCTATAGCTCACACACATATTATTGAAATTGACCTGACCAATTCTTGCTGTGTATGATACATCATTCCCACCTATTTGGATACATGGATATTTGTGTACTCAATAAAATATACAAATTCATTGCCGTTTTTAGCTAGCAGCTCTATTGCATAACATCTACCTGAAAATAATTAAAGCAGCTACATCACATAACATGTAATGTATATTAATTAATCCATTTTAATTATTTGTATTTCATTGGACATTTCCGTTTTGAGTTTAGATTTATATATGAAGCAGACGGTAGTTCTTATATCCTCTGAAATATAGCTATTTTATAGAGTTTGCAGCTTGTATGTAAATAAATCGATTTTTTAATTTTATTTTCATAGTTAAAGTAGACATGTAATGTGTACCTATCTACTGAAAATTGATTGCAAAGGAACGCAGAGTTGCACTGTAGGAAAGGCATTGACATATGTGTAACTGATGACCTTCCGTCTCTCATCTCATCCTCATGGTTAGGGTTGTTATTGTGGGATTGGTGCTGCCCATTGCATTTTGTTTGATGCATGTGTTCTCGTTTAGGGGTTCCATTACTTTGCATTGTAGAACTCTTGATGGTTGCGGTTGTGATGTGTTGGGTGTGTTTGGTGGGTTGCCTATGAATTGCCCGCTTATGTTTTATTTTAGTTTATAAGGATGAGTAATCCACTTATGGTATATGAATAAGTGTAAGTGCATCTAGTGCCACCCCTAGTTGGTTTTGGAGTATTGACGACAAACCTAGCTGAGGGATTAATGTGTTTGTGAGAATTGCAGGATAACACAGGTAGAAGTCCCTCATTGATTCGGTTTTCCTACCAGAGATGACCCCTAAAAATGTATGAAGACATTGATGTCAAAGGTGGTATATGAAGATATTCTCATTGAAGACTATGACAAGAGAAGACATCGCATGAAGCCTATGGAGCTCGAAGACTTAGATCTTTTGTAGTTCTGTTTCTTCTTTGTTGAGTCATAGGAACCACCGTACTGTTAAGTGGGGTCCAAGAGAACCAGTCAGAATGCCTGAAGCGATGCTTAACCAAAACCTATGTCTTCGAGTGAAGACTATGAGAGCAAATCTTGTCCAGAGTCGGACAAGTCAGCTTTACTTGTAGCCCAAGTAAAGTTGCCGTGTGAGTTTAAAATCTGACCGTTGGAACACGTGTCAGTTCCTTAGTGACCCAGGGTCATTTCGGACAAATTAGGTCGGGTTGCCTAGTGGCTATAAATAGCCCACCCACTACAACCATAAACGGTTGGCTGCTCAGAGTTAGAGTACGGCTTTTGTCGTTTGAGATCAACCCACCTCGAAGCCTTTGAGAGAGAATTCCTTGCGAGGATAAAGCCCTAACCACCCAGAGCCAAAGAGTGTTAGGCATCACTTAAGTCTTCTTGTCTGTGTGATCTGAAGACTTATTACACTTGAGGACTGTGAATCCTCCAGCCGGTTAGGCGTCGTGTTCTGAGCATCCAAGAGACATTGTGGATTGCCGGTGAACGAAGTCTATGAAGGTTTGGGAGTCTACCTTGAAGACTTACCAGAGTGATTAGGCGAGGTCTGTGTGACCTTAGCTCAAGGGGAATACAGTGAGGACTGGGTGTCCTGAGCTGCGTGTTCAGGACTGGGTGTCCAGGACTATGTGTCCTAAGGTTTAAATACCTAGCTGCCCTAACCAGACGTACAGTTGTCATAGCAACTGGAACTGGTCCAACAAATCATTGTCTTCAACGAGTCACTGGTTTCATCCTTCCCTTCCCTTTACTTACTGTTGGTCCTTGTGAAGTCATTGTATGATTGCACTATCTTTTGTCTTCACTAAGTGACTGCGTGTTCTGTTTGGCTTCATAATATCTCCCTACCTGATCCTCACTACATTGCTGCTATTAGTCATTGTGCTTTCACTTCATTGAATACTTGACTATGGCTTGCCTAGTGTAGTCTACCTTCCGCTGCATGGTAATAGGTTTATTTCTATCGTTTGTCTTCGAAACTTCCACGTTTTGAAGACTTTCATAAAAATCGCCTATTCACCCCCCCCCTCTAGTCGATATAACGCACTTTCAATTGGTATCAGAGTAAGGTGCTCCCTTGTTCTGTGTGATTCGGTTTAACCACCTGGAGTTTTAGCTATGTCGATTGTAGGGATAATCAAAGTCTCCGCTGCGTGCCCCGTCTTTGATGAAACTAAATATCCCTACTGGAATAATAAGATGCGCATGCATCTTGAAGCCATTGACGTCGACCTATGGTATGTCGTCATGAACGGCGTTCCCAAGGCTGGAGAAGGTGTCACTGCTGCTGACGTCAGGAAGTTCGTTCAACTGGACTCTACTGCCAAGAATATCATCTGTGGTCATCTGACCAAAGGACAGTATGGTCGCGTGAGTGCTTTGGAAACATCTAAGCTAGTCTGGGACTGGCTCTCCAAGGTCAACAAAGGCGTCTCAACTCAGAGAGATCAGAGAATCAGTGTCCTTCGCAACCTCTTCAACCGCTTCAAGCGAAATGACAATGAGAATGTCCAGCTCACGTTTCATCGACTCACTGACATCACAAATGAGCTTCAAGCCCTCGGCGCTACTAAGATCATCGAGCATGAAGTCGTCAAGACACTACTGAGATCACTTGACAGTTCGTTTGACACCCTAGCCCTGATGATTCAAGAACGTCCTGATTTTAAGACACTCGATCCGTCTGACATACTTGAGAGGCTCAACACACATGAGTTTCAGCTTTCTGAGAAAAGAGATATCTACGGTCCAAACTATGGGCGAACTCGTGCCTTGAAGGCAAAAGCTGTCTCCTCATCTGAAGAAGAATCTGACAGCAGTTCTGATGATCCTGAAGACATTGGAAGGGAACTTGCTATGCTTGTGAAGAAGTTCCAAAAATTCACCAAGAACAAAGGTTTCAGAAAGTCTTCACGATCAAGCTCAAGGAATGATGAAGCTTCTGCTCATGACTACAAGAAGAAAACATGTCACAAGTGCAAGAAACCGGGCCACTTCATCTCTGAGTGTCCGCGGTGGGACAAGGAGAACAAAAAGAAGAAGAAGAGCAAGGAATATGACTCTGACGACAAGAAGAAGAAGAAATAATCAAAGTCTTCTTCCAAGTCTTCCTCAAAGTCATCATCACACAAGAAGAGCTCATCTGGCAAGGCACGTGCGTTTGTTGGCAAGGAAATGGATTCAGAGGACAAGTCCGCTTCTGATGAGGCGGAGGTGGAGTCTGAGGAGTAGTCCGATTCTGGCGTTGCAAGTCTGGCTACAGCATACGTTGCCAAGTCCATCTTCAACACTGAAGACAATGACTTCATCACCGACACCGATGCAAATGACAAGGACTACTCCGCTCCTACCTACTACTTCATGGCACGTGGTGCCAAGGTAAACACACGCACTACTCACTATCAAACATCTAGTGAAGATGACTCTGATTGTGGTTCAAGACCCAGCTACAAAATACTTGCTAAAATTGCAACTGAACAACAGAAAGCTATGGAACATATTCAAAAACTGTTAGAAAAAAGCGATGATCTGTTAGGCGCTGAAATGACTCGATCTGAGTCCTTAATTGAAGACATAAAAATCTTCACGTTAAGTATGAGAAACTTGAAAGTCGTCATGAAACGCTCTCAACAACTCATGAAAATCTTTCCTATGATTATCTTCAAAGGAAGCAAGATCTTGAGAAATTGAGAGCGGCTCATGAAGATCTTCAAAAGGAAAACGAGTCACTTCGCGCCGAACAAATCAGTTCCGCTCAGGGAGGATTTGAACCACCATGTCATAAATGCATTGAGCGTGATAATGCTACTTCTGTTGCTGAATGTTCTACTGCTGCTACTGTTGCAATATCTTCAACTGTTGATGTGGGAACTAACCCCTTTGCTGAGGATACCACTGCTATTGCTGATGAGAATGCTAGGTTGAAGACATTGCTTGAAACAGGGATGTACAAAAGTCTTAAAGGGCATCAGACACTATGCGATGTCCTCAAAAGGCAGATCCTGAACCGAAACCCGAGGAAAGAGGGTGTTGGGTTCGTAAGGAAAATGAATGTTGATGGCTCTTACTGGAAACCTGAGAAGTACCTCAAAACCACGTGGGTTGCTGCAAAGGAACTTTCAGCAGATCCATCCACTCTATCCGGCTTCACGTGTGCTAACCCCATTGTCATTGATGAATCCTTTGATGCAAACTATAAACTGTTTAAGAATCAGAATGGTGAAGTGTTTGCCAGGTATATTGGTACTAACTGCAGGAATGGGCCGCCTATGAAGAAGATCTGGGTGCCGAAAAAGTGTTTGGAGAATCTTCCTATGAATGTCATCATGACACCACTAGTGAAGAAGACAAACCCCAGACCACAGGCTTCATACGGTCCAAAGGCTTCATATAGACAGAGGACTCACCTAAGTCGCGCTAACGCAAATGTTTTGCAGGGAAACCATACTCAGGCCTATGAATATGAGCACGGTTCATCAAACCTCCATGTTCATAAGACCAAGAACTACTCTGCTTATTCTTATGAGTACCATTATCCACTTGCAAGACTGTTTGCTAGGGCTCCAAAGCCAAAGTTCTCAGATGCTGCAGTTAGACTTATTGCTTCTAAGCCACCCTTGAAGATGCGGGTGGCTAAGAAATCTTAACTCTCTTTTGCAGGGAAAGGTCTTCAGCAGAAAACCAAAATCGTCTGACGCTATTGCTGGGGACCTTAAACATCTTGTAGGGCGCAAGATCAAATGCCCGAATGGTCTTACTATGTACTTCATTCCTGAATCGCTTGCTACTCTCCCTATCAGTCCTAATCTGGATCTAAGCTTTCATAACCCACTGGTTCGTCAAATGTTTTTGCTTCACAATTCTCTTCGTGAAGCCTATCCCCCTAACTGCACTGTAGGGTATGACACCAGCGTTTTTAGAATGGATTATTGATAGCGGGTGTACCAATCACATGACTGGCAAAAGAAGCCTTCTTATGGACTCAACCTTACGTCCATCCGACAAGAGTCACATCACATTTGCTGACACTGGTAAAAGTAAGATATTGGGTTTAGGTAGAGTTGCAATCTCAAAGGATCAACACATGGATAAAGTCATGCTTGTTGAATCCCTTGGCTTCAACTTAATGTCTGTCTCAATGCTTTGCGATTTGAACATGATCATAATGTTTGGAAAATATCGCTGCCTTGTTCTAATGGAATCTGACAAGTCTCTAGTGTTTGAAGGGTATCAGAAAGATGATTCGTACGTGGTAGACTTCTCAGCAGGACCATAGCTTGCCATATGTCTTCTAGCAAAAGCTTCAGAATGCTAGCTCTGGCATCGGAGGCTAGGGCATGCTGGCATGAGGAACCTCCACACCCTTGCAAAGAAGAAGCATGTCATAGGCATCGAGGGCGTCAAGTTCAAGAAAGATCACTTATGCGGTGCCTGTGAAGCAGGAAAGATGACGAGGGCCAAACATCCCTTGAAGACAATCATGACAACAACTTGACCCTTCGAACTGCTCCACATGGATCTTTTCGGTCCCACTCATTACTCAACTCTTACTACTACTGCTTGTCTCTATGGCTTTGTCATTGTTGATGATTATTCTAGATATACTTGGGTGCACATAATCCTCTACAGGACTGAAGTGCGGGATGTCTTCAGACGCTTCGCCAATCGAGCAATGAACAACTATGGCGCCAAGATAAAGCACATCAGAAGTGACAATGGCACTGAATTCAAGAACACTGGCCTTGATACATATCTTGATACTTTGGGCATCACACATGAATTATCAGCTCTGTACACGCTACAGCAGAATGGCGTCGTCGAACGCAAGAACAGAACACTCATTGAGATGGCCCGAACGATGCTACATGAATACAAGACTCCAAGAAAATTCTAGCCTGAAGCCATTGATATTGCATGCCATACAATCAATCGCGTTTATCTTCACAAGCTTCTGAACAAGACATCTTATGAGCTCCTTACTGGCAAGAAGCCAAATGTCAGTTACTTCAGAGTATTTGGGGCCAGGTGCTGGATCAAGGATCCACATCACATTTCAAAATTTGCACTGAAAGCACATGAGGGTTTTATGCTTGGATATGGAAAGTATTCGCACTCCTACAGAGTCTTCAATCTCTTTCATTATAAAGTGGTTGAAACAGTGGATGTGCGGTTTGATGAGACTAACGGTTCACAAAGAGAGCACCTACCAAATGTGCTAGATGAAGTTCCATCCAACGAATCAGTCAAACTAATGGGAACTGGAGAAATCATACCCTCTGAAGCTCAACCTGAAGAGGAACTTATCATCTCCGCACCTGATCAACCTGAAGACAATGCTCAGCCTGAAGACAATCCCTCTAACCATGACAATGATCAGCAAGAGCAAAATCTTCGCCCTGTACATCCTCGTGTTGCCAATGAAGTGCAGATTGAGAGAATAATTGATAGCATCAATGCACCTGGTCCGCTCACTCGTTCAAGGGTAACACAGCTAGCAAATTTATGTGGGCACTTCGCATTCGTCTCAATAACAGAACCCAAGAAAGTTGAATAAGCCTTCATGAAACCTGAATGGATTCAAACTATGCAAGAAGAGCTTCAATAGTTCGAGCTGAATAATGTATGGGAACTGGTTAAGCGTCCTGATCCTCGGAAGCACAATATAATAGGCACCAAATGGATATACCGCAACAAGCAAGATGAGCATGGTCAAGTTGTCAGAAACAAGGCTCGTCTTGTTGCTCAAGGATATACTCAAGTGGAAGGAATTGACTTCGATGAAACATTTGCTCCTGTGGCTCGACTTGAAGCCATACGCATACTGCTGGCCTATGCAAATCATCATAACATACTTCTATATCAAATGGATGTGAAGAGCGCTTTTCTCAATGGCAAGATTGAAGAAGAAGTGTATGTTGCACAACCGCCTGGCTTTGAAGATCCAAAGCATCCTGACATGGTATACAAGCTCAACAAGGCACTGTATGGCCTCAAACAAGCCCCTCGGGCTTGGTATGACACACTCAAATATTTCCTGAAGAGCAAATGCTTCATACCTGGTTCCCTCGACCCCACTCTCTTCACAAAGACATATGATGGTGAACTATTTGTATGCCAAATATATGTGGATGACATTATTTTCGGCTGCACCAATCAGAAGTACAGTGAAGAGTTTGGATATATGATGCAAGAGCAATATCAGATGTCCATGATGGGAGAGCTGAAGTTCTTCCTTGGTCTTCAAATACGACAGCAATGCAACGGCATCTTCATATCTCAAGAGAAGTATCTCAAAGATTGCCTGAAGAAGTTCGGTATGCAAGACTGCAAAGGCTTGACGACGCTAATGCCAGCCAAACATCATCTGGGTCCCGACGACAATGGTAAAGAGTTCGATCAAAAGGTATACCGCTCCATGATTGGTTCTTTGCTTTATCTATGTGCATCTAGGCCAGATATTATGCTTAGTGTTTGCATGTGTGCTCGATTCCAAGCGGAACCAAAGGAGTCGCATCACTTAGCTGTGAAGCGAATTCTTTGATATTTGGCTCACACCCCAACTCTAGGATTATGGTATCCAAAGGGCTCAGAGTTTGATCTGGTTGGATTCTCGGATGCTGATTATGCTGGTGACAAGGTGGATCGCAAGTCTACATCAGGCACATGTCATTTTCTGGAACGATCACTTGTATGTTGGTATTCAAAGAAGCAGAACTGTGTATCTCTCTCCACTGCTGAATCTGAATACATTGCTGCTGGATCTTGCTGCGCTCAGCTTCTGTGGATGAAGCAAACACTCAAGGACTATGGCATTCATCTGAAGCAAGTGCCACTCTACTGCGACAACGAAAGCGCCATCAAGATTGCCAACAACCCAGTTTAGCACTCAAAGACAAAGCACATTGAAATTCGTCATCACTTTCTTAGAGATCATGTTGTGAAGGAAGACATTGATATCATACACGTCAACACTGAAGAGCAATTGACAGATATCTTCACCAAGCCCTTGGATGAGAAGAGATTTTGCAGGTTACGGTGTGAGCTAAACATCTTGGAATCCTCAAATGTCCTGTGATCAGGCACACATCCTAACACTTATGCATATTGATGACTTAGATGTGCAACACACGAAGTAAAGTATATCTTCAATCAATGAAGACATACATTCTAAGTGTGAATACATTAATGTGGAATTTGACTTCGAAGCGCTGCGATAATTGTGCGATGTGTCTGGGTCTAATACTTCCTATACGGTGGGTAACGCCACCACCAAAGGTTCTGTTTGAAGTGTTTCACTCATGGCGTTACATTTGCTATGTCTTCACATTTGGTTTGGCTTCAATCTCAACATGTCTTCATGATTATTTTCACTATGATGAATATATATATATATATATATATATATATATATATATATATATATATATATATATATATATACACTAGTGTTCTGTCCTGTACAGCATTCACTTATAGCTACGTCTTCTTGTTGAATCTTTTGAACTAAGTGAATGTGATCGGACCCTAACCTCTCTATGCTTTCTATCTCAAACTCTATCTCTCCAAATCATATGCATTCTATTAAAACTGTCGAATGTCTTCTTTGCGTCCTTCTCCGCAAAAGATACAGAGACAAACATTAAGTCTGTTTTCAATGCTCATTCCTTCACCCGAAACCCGGAGAAGTGGGAACGACCACCCGACAATCCAGGCGTGCGTGGGACGTGGAACAACCCCCGATATACTGCATGATGGCCACGTGTTCCTCAGATGTGAATCGCTAGGGGCACCTTTGTAATAACACTGAGCCGCCCCTGTCCCTATAAATACACGCCTCACCACAGTCATTATCTCTTCTTCCACTCTCGCACGAACCTTAGCGCCACCGCTAGCTCTCGACGACGCCGGCGACAAAGCGCTTCACTGCCGCAACCTCTCCGATACCGTCTTCACGCCGACCGCGGACATCGTCTTCTCCGTCGTCGCCAAGTTAGGGCACGGACAATCGAACTGCTTGGCCTCCTCTTCCACTCCGTCTAGCAGTTCTTCGTGTGGTAAATAAAACTTCCTTTTTACGGCCCCATTGATCCTATAGCTTTGTCACTTTCTACCAGAAGCAGTTTCTATTCACACAAGTTGGATCTCTTTCATACTGCATCTCATAATATGCCTAGTATATTCACTTATGCCTCACAAAGTAGTTAGATTCCTCACTTGTATTAATCCATGGATTCGTACAAATCTGGAACCAACTCCTTATCTATGAGTGAATGTCTTCACACGATGAGGTCAATGTCTTCTAAACTGATTTATCTTCAAAATCTTATGAGAATGCATATGGCCTCTTCCCCTTCCCTCGCACCTTAATGCTATCACAGGTACATGTCCGTCGGAGAATCCCTTGGTTCTCATAGTCTGCATTCATTTGCAGAATTCTTACAGCATCATATAAATTCTCTTGAAGCCAGTTCCTATTTGTCCAGCAAGCGAAAGCCCTTGAAGCCTTTGAACGTATTGAAGCCTTTCAGTTTAAAGTTCATGGCTTCAGAGAAATCTGCCAGGAAGGGAGGCAGACAGCGTCATGGGGTAACTTCAAAAGATTTGCCTGATGATCTCTCAGAGCTTTACAAGACAGATCCTGAAGAGGATTATAATCAGTGCAAGACCCGAATCCAGTGGATTCGAACATATTGGGCAGAACAGTGGTACAAATACAGATTCGTGACCAAGGAATATGCTGAGAAGAGTGCTATCAAAAGTCCTTGGGGTGATATTCTCTTCCGAGGCCTTCCACCCAAGAACAAAGCTGAAGCTATTGCTCAGGGTTTCTACCCGTGTATGGTCCGTGGACCTCAGCCTGAAGATGCCGACCCATCATCATTGCTATGGTGTCGTGACGATAATCTCTTCAAGCATAACTTTCAGCACGCAAAGGCATCGGCCAAGGAAAACAAGAAGTCATTGGGACTAGACTTCAACCCTGGTCCTTCTGCTCCCCGGGCTGACGGCACACGCGATGCAGAACCCAATGTCATCGGTCCTTTATACAACCTTGAAGGTCTCATCACCCATATCTTGGTTCAAGGGACAGCCGTGAATGAGCCTGCAAATGACGCTGAATCAGATGAAGCGCCTGCAGCGCCGAAGCCAAAGAAACTGAAGCAGCCAAAAGCTTCCAAGCCTGTCTCTGCACCAAAAATCTCACGGGCGAAGAGATTTTGCAGATTACGGTGTGAGCTAAACATCTTGGAATCCTCAAATGTCCTGTAATCAGGCACACATCCTAACACTTATGCATATTGATGACTTAGATGTGCAACACACGAAGTAAAGTATATCTTCAATCAATGAAGACATACATTCTAAGTGTGAATACATTAATGTGGAATTTGACTTCGGAGCGCCACGATAATTGTGCGCCGTGTCTGGGTCTAATACTTCCTATACGGTGGGTAACGCCACCACCAAAGGTTCTGTTTGAAGTGTTTCACTCATGGCGTTACATTTGCTATGTCTTCACATTTGGTTTGGCTTCAATCTCAACATGTCTTCATGATTATCTTCACTATGATGAATATATATATATATATATATATATATATATATATATATATATATATATATATACTAGTGTTCTGTCCTCTACAACATTCACTTATAGCTACGTCTTCTTGTTGAATCTTTTGAACTAAGTGAATGTGATCGGACCCTAACCTCTCTATGCTTTCTATCTCAAACTCTATCTCTCCAAATCATATGCATTCTATTGAAACTGTCGAATGTCTTCTCTGCGTCCTTGTCAGCAGAAGATACAGAGACAAACATTAAGTCCGTTTTCAATGCTCATTCCTTCACCTGAAACCTGGAGAAGTGGGAACGACCACCCGACAATCCAGGCGTGCGTGGGACGTGGAACAACCCCCGATATACTGCATGATGGCCACGTGTTCCTCAGATGTGAATCGCCAGGGGCACCTGTGTAATAACACTGAGCCGCCCCTGTCCCTATAAATACACGCCTCACCATAGTCATTATCTCTTCTTCCACTCTCGCACGAACCCTAGCGCCACCGCTAGCTCTCGACGACACCGGCGACGAAGTGCTTCACTGCCGCAACCTCTCTGATGCCGTCTTCACGCCGACCGCGGACATTGTCTTCTCCGCCGTCGCCGTAGGTGTCCTCCGTTGCTAAGTTAGGGCACGAACGATCGAACTTCGCGGCCTCCTCTTCCACTCCGTCTAGCAGTTCTTCGTGTGGTAAATAAAACTTCCTTTTTACGGCCCCTTTGATCCTATAACTTTGTCACTTTCTACCACAAGCAGTTTCTATTCACACAAGTTGGATCTCTTTCATACTGCATCTCATAATATGCCTAGTATATTCACTTATGCCTCACAAAGTAGTTAGATTCCTCACTTGTACTGATCCATGGATTCGTACAAATCTGGAACCAACTCCTTATCTATGAGTGAATGTCTTCGCACGATGAGGTCAATGTCTTCTAAACTGATTTATCTTCAAAATCTTCTGAGAATGCATATGACCTCTTCCCCTTCTCTCGCACCTTAATGCTATCACAGGTACATGTCCATGGGAGAATCTCTTGGTTCTCATAGTCTGCATTCATTTGCAGAATTCTTACAGTGTCATATAAATTCTCCCGAAGCCAGTTCCTGTTTGTCTAGCAAGCGAAAGCCCTTGAAGCCTTTGAACGTATTGAAGCCTTTCAGTTTAAAGTTCATGGCTTCAGAGAAATCTGCCAGGAAGGAAGGCAGACAGCGTCATGGGGTAACTTCAAAAGATTTGCCTGATGACCTCTCAGAGCTTTACAAGACAGAGCCTGAAGAGGATTATAATCAGTGCAAGACCCGAATCCAGTGGATTCAAACATATTGGGCAGAACAGTGGTACAAATACAGATTCGTGACCAAGGAATATGCTGAGAAGAGTGCTATCAAAAGTCCTTGAGGTGATATTCTCTTCCGAGGCCTTCCACCCAAGAACAAAGCTGAAGCTATTGCTCAGGATTTCTACCCGTGTATGGTCTGTGGACCTCAGCCTGAAGATGCCGACCCATCATCGTTGCTATGGTGTCGTGACGATAATCTCTTCAAGCGCAACTTTCAGCACGCAAAGGCATCTGCCAAGGAAAACAAAAGGTCATTGGGGCTAGACTTCAACCCTAGTCCTTCTGCTCCCCGGGCTGACGGCACACGCGATGCAGAACCCAATGTCATCGGTCCTTTCTACAACCTTGAAGGTCTCATCACCCATATCTTGGTTCAAGGGACAGCCGTGAATGAGCCTGCAGATGACGCTGAATCAGATGAAGCGCCTGCAGCGCCGAAGCCAAAGAAACTGAAGCAGCAAAAAGCTTCCAAGCCTGTCTTTGCACCAAAAATCTCATGGGCGAAGCCATTGGCCACTGCACCTCCTGAAGACAGTGTGCAGTCTGAAGATTTTTCACGCATCTCCAAGCCCCAGAAGGTCAAGATACCTCTGCCACACACCGGCCAAGAACTGACAGCTGCTGCTATTCTGCGTAACGACGCCATTGATCTGTCCAGTGATGAAGATCTTGCAGATGACGCTCTTGAGCAGCTGATCAAGAGCAAAGAAAAGCAGAAATCTTCAACAATTTGCCTCTCTTTAACGTGGCAATCATCCACGACTTCATTGATGAGTGGTTTGAAACGCCCAACCTCAGTTTCGAAGACCTGCAACGTCCCATTGATCTCAGTGTCGCCTTCCATGGCGCCATTGCTTCAGAGCTAGCTCTAGCTCAGCGCATCGTCGAACTGAAGCAAAAGATAGACTATGAAAAAGCTCAGTTCAAGAAGCATATGGCCAAGCTCAGTGTACAAGAGGTCAAGAACTTGAAGATCATGCTGCACGAGCTTAAAGAAGCCTTTCTTAAGAAGCGTGAAGAAGCTCAAGGTTCTCGTGAGTGCATGAAGAGCCTGGCTAACAAGTGTGTGCAAGGCTACAACGAGGCTGAGAAGCGCAAGGCCCTTGGGCGTCCGGGCATTGATCCCAGGATGGCTGCTAATCATAAGAAGAAGCTCACTGTGGCCGAACCCAACGCATCAAGGCAGGAAGCAGATCCCATTGTCTTCCCAACTAGCATGACTGGCTCGAAGCCAAAGGCCCGGTTAACCGCTTCAGAGCTGAAGAAGACGAGGACTGCTGAGGCTGAAGCCAGAAAGAGGAAATATCCTGAAGCCTCTGCTACTGCTCCCTCCAAGAAGCGGAAGACCAAGAAGGAACGGGCTGCTCCCACAGAGCCCTTGATTGTTGAACCCATCTCCATGGTTCGCCCTGACGCTGAACCTCAAGAACGTCAACTGACTGTCCATGAGCCTGCTTCACAGAGGCTCATGAAGCTGAAGACTTTCCAGCAGCTGATCCCATTGCTGCTGAAGACATTGGTCACCATGACCATGTTGAAGATGATGTAGTTCTTCCTCAGCTCGAGCACCAACAGGTATCATCGCCTGTGCTAACGCACAGCAAACTCATCATTATTGGTCGTCCTCTGACGCCAATTGCTCAGGATGCATCATGGGCTGATCGCCCACAAGCACAAGAGGAAGAAGACTTTGAGGCCCAGCCAACTCCAACTCCACAGGCGTCGCCAGCATTACGCAGGCTTCGCAAAAGACCAAGGCCTTCAGTCTCTGAGTCTGAAGCTAAAGTTGCTGAAGACATTCCGGCTGCATCAGCCGATGAAGAAGAAACCCCAAAAGCTGCTACTCCCCCGTCCCACCAAGAAGCTATTCTCGAGGAGAACGTGACTGTGACCGACCCTCCAGCTCGTCAAGTGGAGGTTGAGAATCTTGAGGCTGGCACCACCAACACCAATGAAGCCACTGACGCTGTCATGGCTAAAGCTAATGTGGAGCCTTCACTAATCCAAGCACCAGAAGTCAGCGAAGCCACTGATGCTACTGCTTCTGTTCTTGCGCCTGCTGCTGGTCCTCGGTTTGACTATCATATTGAGCACAGACCTCAGGTACAGAAGCCAATCCCAAGATTGCCCAGTTTTCCAGGTCCTGCATCAGCACCTGGATCCTTCAATGTCAATGGCTTCAAAGCAGACAACACTTTCTTCAATAGCTCCAGGAACCCCTACTCAAGGGAAAGAATATCTTTTGATCAGTTCTGGAGCTATCCGCAACGAAGCTATTACTCCTGCATTCTATACAATCAAGGTCGCATCTTCCCACATAAGCGTCTTGACATTGAAGCAATAGCTGGTCTGCCCTGTCTGGAAGAAGCTCTGGATTGCTTCAAAAAGGTTGGATTGCTGCCATTTCTCACCGACCAAGAGCATTGGAATGAAGAGTTGCTGCTCCAATTCTATGCCACACTTCACATCTGTGGGTACAACAGAAATCCGAAGACTTGGGTCCTGGAGTGGATGACAGGAAATGTTCATCATGAAGCCAAAGCATTTGATATCATTGAGCTCACTGGTCTCCCCACTCCTGGCGATCTCTATGAACATGGCTGCGAGCTTCACAGTGAAGCTGTGGAGAGCATCTTTCAAAAGCCTGAACCAAACATGAGTCAGATGCTCAGTATGATGAAGCCATTGCCCCAAGATGCTGCATATCCCAAGGAGTTCTTCGTTGAAGACCTTGAGTATCTGCCAAGAACTATTTATCACATCATAAGGCGAACTCTCTGACCCATCAAAGGACATTCTCCACATGCCAAGCTGGAAGATGCAATGAAGACTTTGGTCTTCTATATTCTTCATGGCAAATGCTTCAATGCACAGGACTTCTTCATCCGCTAACTTGCTGCATCAGGCTGTGATCTTTTTGGCCTGAAGTTCTATGCTCCATGGATAATGCGGCTGATCAAACTCCACTCCGCTATCTCATATCAGCCATCTACTCGCAATCATCGGATCTTTCTGCCAGATGTGGATATGTCCGTTGAAGCCATTTATCCTGAGCCTGCCAAGGAACCTCTAAGTCTTCAGAATGCGGAGCATCAAAGTTTTTCTCAGAACATTGAAGGAGTTGAAGCAGTCACTCGTGTTTATCCTTTGGCTGGAACTACACGTGCACCACATCCTGCCTTTACTGAAGCCACCGATAGCACAATTGCCCAACGACCCAAGAAGCGCACTCGTGTTCTCAATGATCGAGAGCTTCTGGTGGCTCTTCATCAGAAACAGGATAGGCATCATGACTGGCTGAAGCGCCAAATGCAAAGCCTCTTGGTGGATGTTAACCGCATTCGCAATCTTGCCACCAAGAATGCCTTTGCTGCACATGAAACCTCTTGACGCACATGGAAAGGGCTGACGCTTATGTGCTCTGAAGATGATCTTCAAGAGGATGGCTTCTCTGAACGCTTCAAGTTTGACTCCACACCTCCTCAAAGGGCAGTGCTGCGACGAACTCCATCTCTTGAAGACTCTGAGTTCTCTTCCTCTGCTGCAACTGTGAATGCCAGAGTGATCGAGGATGAAGACGATGCTACTTCACCGCCAGCTCCTTCAGCACGCTTCGACACTGCTCCAAGTTCTTCTGCACCGCCGAACACCACCGACGACCCTGCTGCTTAACCTACTCTTCATGGGAACGAGTAGATGCTCTATGTCTTCAAACCTTTTTGGTCCCTACTGACAAAAAAGGGAGAAGCATATGAGTTTGATAGTCTTCAAGCGGGTCCATATGGGTGGGTTCTTTATATTTTGCTTCGTGGTTACAACTCTCGTTTTGATACATTTGGTTCTTTGAGTTGTAACACTTAAACTCGATGGTCGTCTGCTACTTATTTGCCACTTTGTGATGCGATGATAAATTTTGCATGTGCGATGATAAATTCCGCACTTAGATCATTTTGCAGACGTCCATTTTCCATTATGCATGTCATTATCTTCACATACCTTCACATGCATAGTGGATTGTCATCACAAGTTGAAGAGGATCTCCACAAGCACAACCTGCCATGTGCATTTGCATTCCAAAAGCAAATTACTTATATGCACATCTTCATGGGGAGCCCTTGCAACTTATGAAGATAATTCCTTATCCTATATAATTTCATATATTATATTCCTCGTTGAAAACTTCAACTAGTTTGTCATCAATCACCAAAAAGGGGGAGATTGTAAGTGCATCTAGTGCCACCCCTAGTTGGTTTTGGAGTATTGACGACAAACCTAGCTGAGGGACTAATGTGTTTGTGAGAATTGCAGGATAACACAGGTAGAAGTCCCTCATTGATTCGGTTTTCCTACCAGAGATGACCCCTAAAAATGTATGAAGACATTGATGTCAAAGGTGGTATATGAAGATATTCGCATTGAAGACTATGACAAGAGAAGACATCGCATGAAGCCTATAGAGCTCGAAGACTTAGATCTTTTGTAGTTTTGTTTCTTCTTTATTGAGTCATAGGAACCACCGTACTGTTAAGTTGGGTCCAAGAGAATCAGTCAGAATGACTGAAGTGATGCTTAACCAAAACCTATGTCTTCGAGTGAAGACTATGAGAGCAAATCTTGTCCAGAGTCGGACAAGTCAGCTTTACTTGTAGCCCAAGTAAAGTTGTCGTGTGAGTTTAAAATCTGACCGTTGGAACACGTGTCAGTTCCTTAGTGACCCAGGGTCATTTCGGACAAATCGGGTCGGGTTGCCTAGTGGCTATAAATAACCCACCCACTACAACCATAAACGGTTGGCTGCTCAGAGTTAGAGTACGGCTTTTGTCGTTTGAGATCAACCCACCTCGAAGCCTTTGAGAGAGAATTCCTTGCGAGGATAAATCCCTAACCACCCAGAGCCAAAGAGTGTTAGGCATCACTTAAGTCTTCTTGTCTGTGTGATCTGAAGACTTATTACACTTGAGGACTGTGAATCCTCCAGCCGGTTAGGCGTCGCGTTCTGAGCATCCAAGAGACATTGTGGATTGCCGGTGAACGAAGTCTGTGAAGGTTTGGGAGTCTACCTTGAAGACTTACCAGGGTGATTGGGCGAGGTCTGTGTGACCTTAGCTCAAAGGGAATACGGTGAAGACTGGGTGTCCTGAGCTGCGTGTTCAGGACTGGGTGTTCGTGACTGTGTGTCCTAAGGTTTAAATACCTAGGCGCCCTAACCAGACGTACAGTTGTCACAGCAACTGGAACTGGTCCAACAAATCATTGTCTTCAACGAGTCACTGGTTTCATCCTTCCCTTCCCTTTACTTACTGTTGGTCCTTGTGAAGTCATTGTATGATTGCACTATCTTTTATCTTCACTAAGTGACTGCGTGTTCTGTTTGGCTTCATAATATCTTCCTACCTGATCCTCACTACATTGTTGCTATTAGTCATTATGCTTTCACTTCATTGAATACTTGACTATGGCTTGCCTAGTGTAGTCTACCTTCCGCTGCATGGTAATAGGTTTATTTCTATCGTTTGTCTTTAAAACTTTCACGTTTTGAAAACTTTCATAAAAATCGCCTATGCACCTCCCCTCTAATCGATATAACACACTTTCAATAAGGCGAGTCTTATGCGCCGGTCTTAAAAATATGGATTGTACTTTAGCATTCATCAAAGGCTAACCTGATTAATTTGCAACGTACACAAAACATACGAGGCATTGCACTTGAACCAGTAAATAATTGTCCGTAGCTGTAGCATTTCTCTATATAATCTGTATACATCATCCCTCACAAATTTTCAGATTGCTCATGTGTTTTGTGTGAACACAAGTTGATTTTCTATCTTATGTAGACGTACGAGAACATGGCCACCTTACTGTCCACGGTGCGGGAGATCCGTCGTTCGCAGCGTGCGGAGGGGGCGGCGGCCGTCCTCGCCATCGGCACAACTACCCGGCCAACTGTGTGTCCCGGGAGGAGTATCCGGATTACCAAGAGCCAGCACCTCACCGACCTCAAGCAAATATTCAAGGCCATGTGTAAGCAAGCAAATGAGCACATGCATAAATACAGTGGTCAAGTTGCTTGATCCTCTAATTATATCGCGTACGTGTTTTGTTGTTTCCAGGCGTGGTGCGCGTGTGCTGGTGGTCTGCGTCGAGCTCACCATCGTCTCCTTCCGTGGCCCAGAGGAGGCAGATGCCCATCCACACACTCTGATTAGCCAGGCGTTCTTCGGAGACGGTGCTGGCGCGGTCATCATCGGCACCGACGCCGTGCACCCCGTCGAGCGCCCAATCTTCGAGATGGTGTCCGCCTCGCAGACCATGATAGCGGGGACCGATCGTGTGCTCACCATGCAGCTGACAGAGGCCGGCCTCGATGGCCACATCTTCACAAAGGAGCTGGTTCCTATAGTGGCGCAACACATCAACCAGTGTCTCACAGATGCATTCCAACCGCTTGGAGTAATGAGCGACGAAGCCACCCTCTGGAATGATCTCTTCTTTGTAGTGCACCCCGGCATCCGAGGAATACTGGATCATATCGAGGGGGCACTCCAGCTAGAGTCGGGGAAGCTCGCGGCCAGTCGGACGGTGCTCAGAGAGTATGGGAACATGCTCGGCGCCACTGTGATCTTCGTGCTCGATGAGCAATGGCGCCGGATGGAGGAGGACAGAGGGACGAAGGGTGAGTGGGGTGTGATGATGGGATTTGGACCTGTGTTCACTATCGAAACAATGGTGCTGCATTCGGTGGCCAGCAACCCGCACAACAAAAATTGATATACGTGGATCGATATTGATCGTGAAGCTATCTGTATCATTTACAGTTTGCAATGAAAATAAAATCTACTACTATTGCATGCGATAAGATTGTACAACTTGCTTGCTAGCTAAGGCATCATAGTATATTGGTTATCGTGTTTTCTTCCATTTTCTTATCGTGTTTTCCAAGGGTAGTGTCTTTTAATCATACGTTATATTTGTTGAAATTTTAAATGAAGTGACATTACATAAATTTACAATGGGCTCACAATTTTTGCTTGTTCTTTATTATTATTTATATCAAATAAATAAAGGTCAAAATCAATTCAGTATCAACTCAACTATTAATACTTGCAAATATTTTTTGGCTCTTCTTGTGTCAAATCAATAGTTTTGGATTGAATACTCTATCTCGAAAACTGTTGCGATCCCCTATAGTTGTGGGTTATCACAGCTCAGAAGGATCTCAATAATGATCGCTCACACACCTAAGCTCTCGCGCAGGAGGCCGCAACAGGGCCCGACAGCATCCAACGTTCGAGCAGGCACGTTGGATGCCGACGTTTAATGGGCATGCTGACGAGAACGGGCCAAGTTTGTCCAACTGGTGGACCCAGCGGGCGATGAAATTTTGTCATCCCAAGCTGGTGGACCCACCCC
The DNA here is from genome assembly GCF_002162155.2 of Triticum dicoccoides. Taxonomy (NCBI): domain Eukaryota; kingdom Viridiplantae; phylum Streptophyta; class Magnoliopsida; order Poales; family Poaceae; genus Triticum; species Triticum dicoccoides. Next base: position 737,364 of record NC_041380.1, read on the forward strand.
GATGCTAAGCACGGTCGCTGTCCCGAGCCACCATGATGCGACAGAACCGGCCAAGTGTGGTAGTCGCTAGGGGAGACCGCCGAGCCCCTTCGCTCCAGAGGCTTGGACCCCCAATCCATGGCGTATCAATTAGTGGCAGAAGACTGGTCTGAGGAATTACCAAAGGGGTTCTGCCGGTCTAGCTACACCTGCGAGCGCTCTCCCACACGCCCAGACGAGAGGGAGGGGAGTCCTAGAGGAGGCCAAGACTCCAGTTCCCGTTGCAAGGCAGCCTCCTGCTCCTCTTCTACAGCCCTCCGACAAGCATATTCCTCGCGGCGGTGGTGGCCTAGGGACCCCTGCATCGCACGGGTCGGGAGCCGGGTCCCACCAAGGTGAGGAGTGGCCGTAGGAGCTGACACTACTAGGGAAAAGCCTAGCAGTAGCGTGGGTCTAAGGGCTACCAGTAGCGCAGGGTACCGCGCTACTAATACGGCGCTATAGCTAACGTTTAGTAGTAGCGCGTTCTGACGCGCGCTACTACTATACCTACTTAGCAGTAGCGCTTTCTAAACCAGCACTAGCGTTTTCCTGTCTAGCACTAAAGAGCACTACTACTATATTTTCACATATCTTTTTTTTGCTACGTATTTGTGATGTTTTTGTATAGATTTTATACAATATTCTAATCATATCATAAACATGCAATATGTTCATCATATCATACACATAATAGTCTCATCATATCATCCAACACAAATCATGTCGTCACATCATGATCATGATATAGCTATACAAGTTACATGACATGTCTCATCATACATAATGTAGTACTTCTTGAGGCGTCGGTTCGTATCCCTCTCTCGCACTAGCAAGAACCTAAATTAACTATTTTTCGCTTCGGCTCTGCTATCGAACCCTTTATGGCTGTCGCTCGGAAACCGGTACACCTAGGCTTGACACTCCGGCCAATCGTCGTATACTCTTGGCGTAGCACTTCTTCGCCATCGATGATCTATGTACCTGCATCATCACATGAGTCGATAATATGCAACATATATAGTTGAGCAACAAAAAGAGACAAAGTTGGCAAAAATAGAAGCAACATATCATAAGTATAAATAACAAAGTTCATCGTACCCAAAATGGCCTAACAAGAGTGATCTTCGCTACATGAGGAGGACGGTTTAATTACATCATAAATAAAGTTTCGTCGTGCATAACTCAAAATTTCGTCATAGAGAAAGTATGGACTAAACAGACACATTTTCATATATCGTCAATCACTCCAACATGTCGTGCCATCCATCCAAGTCACGGAGATAGTCCTCGAGTGCAGTGAAAGGCTTCAGGTCGAGATGTTGAGCGGCTACGCTTGTTCGGACGTCTTCCCGCAACATTTGCCCCTGTTCGTAGAACATCCCTGTTTTTTTTAAGACCTCCTTCATGATGATTTGGGCAAGTTCATGCTGGATGTGATAGAACTCAGCTCGGAGTCGATGATCCAGGATATCTCCTAGTTTTTTTGACCATTGCAGAATATTGGCATAGCTGGATCTAGGTGACATGCGAAGGTTCTGCTCATCCCGTCTGTACTCCCAGCATGTGGTGGGGGACATAGAATCCATCATTGAGAGTGCCACTCGATTGCTGTTAGTCTCACTAAGGTCGTGGATCAGGTAGGAGGACAAGGTCTTTCACCGTTTTGGAATTTCAATTTGTTTAGTCTCTTGTTCTGTGATATAAAACTGAAATAAATTGGTAAAAAAAAGAAAAACAAGAACATATATTGAGTTGGAGTTGCATTTCTGTATTTCTTATTTGTGCCTAAGTGTTAGTCTCAAATGAATAATAGTGTATTGTTTATTTTGTTTTTGGTCCCACATGTCAGTACTAATGATGCCCGCCCGCCCGAACGCCGCGCGCCGCCGTCCGTCGTCGTCCCGCCGCGGTCCTGTACATCTCTCGCTCTCGCGTATACCCGCCGCGCCGCCGTCCGTCGTCGTCGCACCCGGCCCGTATGGCGGCGCCCCCGCCCGTACGTACGCCGCCGCCCCCGCCCCGTACGCCGGCGCCCCCGCTCGTACGTACGGGGCGGCGGCGTACGGGGCCACACACATACACACACATGCATATATACATACACACACACATACACAAACACACATACACACACACATACACACACATTTTTTTTTACTTATTTTCTGTTTTTTGGAAAAGTTAATTAAATGATCGAATGTTTGATTAATGTCGAATGTTAGATGAATTAGCTAGATAGGAAATTGTCGAACTAGAAATTTGAACTAGTTGAATAATTAATATAACTAGTTTATTTTTAGTAAGAAAATTATCGAACTAGTTTATTTAGGTATATGAGATTTGAACTAGTTCAATAATTAATATAACTAGTTTATTTTTAGTAAGAAAATTGTCAAATTAGTTTATTTAGGTATATGAGATTTGAACTAGTTCAATAATTAATATAACTAGTTTATTTAGGTATATGAGATTTGAACTAGTTCAATAATTAATATAACTAGTATTTTTTTAGTAAGAAAATTTAGGTATCTGAGATTTGATGATCTAATTAAAATATTATTTGTTAATGAGTTTTTCTGTTTATTTAATTTTTTATATATTTTGAGTTTATATAAATGTTAGATTAATGTCGAATGTTAGATGAATTAGATAGAAAAGTTAAATATATAATAATGTCAATTGTTAGAGATGAATATAGTTAGATATATTAATGTCAAATGTTAGATGAATATTTATTTGGCTAGATATTAATTAATGTTAGATAGTAATAGGTGTTCAATGTTTCACCTATATGAACATAGGACAACGAGCTCATCTGCGGCAGCTATCGCTGTGAGCAGTCCGTCCGCGACGCGCTCCGCAGCGTCTTCGCCGGGCACAACGAGATCCTCAACGTCTGGAAGTAAGTCGCCGGCCATCTGTTTCCTGATGAATTTTCTTTCTAGCTCAATGTGATCAGATCTGACTAGTACATTCAGATTTGCTCTTGTTTTCTTTTCAAATAGTACTAGTAGTCTATATTCTAGCTGTGCAACTACCTGTAGCCACTTGAACCGATGAGAATTCTTCAAGCCTACCTATAGCCACTTGAAAAAATGTCTATCTTAGATCTGCTCATCTAAAAAATCCAAGTGGAGTAGTATACTGGTAGTGTAGTATAATAATATTATCAAAAGGTAAATGCCCAGATTATTTAGCTCTGTCAGATAAATACTCGTCGAAAGTGGGCTCCTATCAAAATTCATTTCCATTATAATCTTACTCATACAATATTCACACCATGTAATTTTGGAAATATATGCTCATAGCTAGTTCTGCATAAAAAAATGACAGTATTGACATTTTATAAATAGTTTGTTTGTCTTTCTGTTTATTTTGTTACATTTTGCAGGGATAAAGTGATGAAAAAGAAGAAAAGATTAGTAGAAGATTAGTTTTAGAATTTTCTTTTATTTCCTTACAATTTTCCTTTTATTGGATACTTGTAAAGACATTGTAATATTCTTACTATAATAAAAAAATATGATTCTATTTCATTTTTTGTTTTAAAATTATTTTCTTTATAGGTTGTTTTCTGTAAATTTGGATTTTTTTTTGTTTTCCAAATACATTATTAGTGGCGCATCATCAACTAGTGCGCCATTAGTAAGCCAGAGCACATGGGTAAATATGGCCCCTGGGAAGCATATTAATGGCGCACCGTGGGATATACTAATGGCGCACTGTATGGTGCGCCATTAGTATGCCAGATACTAATGGCGCACCACAGATGCGCCATTAGTAAAAAATACTAATGGCGTGATACTAGTGGCGCACCTGTAGTGCGCCATTAGTAGGTAAAACATATGCGCCATTAGTAGGTCTTTTCTTAGTAGTGATGGTGTTTAAACTTGCCACCGATGTTCACTTTAGTACCTGAACTTGAAAAATACACCGAATTGGTTCTAGAACTTGGCACAAGCGTGCCAATACGGTGATAATCTAATCCATGGACGTATAATGCGTTGACGTGGCGCCGTACTTTTTATCAGCATGCACACGTGTCATGAGACCCACTTATAACAGATGCTTTATTTACACACACACATATATATATATATATATATATATATATATATATATATATATATATATATATACACATATATATATATATGACCAGCGGGCCCATATGTCAGCAGAGAGGGAAAATAAACGATAAAAATTGAAGCCGGTCAATTTCGAACAAGCAACATAGCGCTTGCAAGAGAACCGCGCTAGCTCCCTGCCAAAAAAAAGATAAGAACTGCTCTAGCAACTTTTTTTTTTGAGGGAACTGCTCTAGCAACTTGGCCCATCGTACTTTTTTTTGAGACAATCCTGATATCGTACATAGATAAATTCTTTTTTGAGACAATCGTACATAGATAAATGACACCTGCGTGGCTTTTAGGTGCAGCCCATTTTGCGCATTTTTGCTTTTTTAGAAATTTGTAAAAAGTTTGTTTACTATAATCACAGTAATAAAAATAAATTTCAAATATTCCTGTGTTATAAATATTATTATACGTACAAATAAAGTAATTTATTTATAAAATTTTCACAGAATTTTAAAATATTCAATTTTTTGTTAATATTTGCTTGTGATAACTTTCACTCATGGCACATATGCATAATTTCTATATAACTGAAATATAGACAGATGTACATATTTATATTTGTTTTTGATTTTTCCATAATACTGAATTTTTTTAGTTATACGAAAAATAATTAAACAACAAACTTATGAATTATGAAAATTTGCATATCATTATTCAAATGTTTTTATAACTAAAATAATATTTATGAATTCAGTTTCACCAATATTATGATATTCTAAACTATGTAAACATTTTTATAACAAGAAATACAGTTTAGTTTATATGATTTTTCCAAAAATAATACGTCCAAGCTATTTACAATTATTTGAAAAAAATTCTAAATAATTTATCGTATTGTATGTATAATGTTTATAAACACACTAATATTTGAAATTTATATTTAATACTTTTTTACAAATTCTTAAAGAAATAAAAGAATGCTAACATGGGCTACACTGACTGCAGCCCATTTAAACCTCATGGGCCTGTTGATTTATTTATAGATAAGGCTTTTACACTCACATGACAAATAATCTTAAGTGGTGGAGTCGCTAGCACAGCTTGATCACTATCCCCAGGACGCTAGTTTGAATCCTATTCACTTCAATTTTTAACTGGGATTTTTTCTTTGTGCTGACATATGGGGCCTGCTGGTCATAGAGACATATATAAAGCAAGCCCTCTGTTAGAAGTGGGTCCCATGCCATGCCCGCGTGCCAATCAATATACGGTGCCACATCAACGCATTATATGTCTACAGATAGGATTATCACTGTATTTGCACGCTTGTGCCAAGTTCTAGAACCAGTTTGATGTATTTTTTAAGTTCATGCACCAAAATGAACATCAGTGACAAGTTTAAGCACCACCCGTGATATTACCTCTTTGGATTATCACCAAGTACACGGGTATTTTAGGGAGAAAGTCATCCGCCAAATTAAGGGTCCATTTGGATAGTAGCCAGACACTGCGCTACCAATTTTTTTGGTGTTCACCGAGAAAGTGATCGTGCGTTTGGAGGTAGCCAGATTTTAGGAATGTCCATCATATGTTTATTTATTTTGTGAAACAAACAGAAATACCAAACCTATTTATAGCATATAACATTTGATTACAACAAAATATTGCCACATACCAAACATGGTGTACTAGTAACACTGCTTGCTTTTCATCTCTTCTAGCTCGCTGCTAACAGAGAATGTCATGACCGTCACAACGCAACAAGCACACAACACAGATTGGCAGTACAGTACAAATAAAGGGAGCATTTTTTGTAGAAACAAAAATATAACGTCTTTGATAGAGATGCATAACAGTCTAACGCACACACAACATGCATAGACTCTGCACCAATTTCTTGAGTTTCCCGTTGTTGCAATATCATCCATGGCACCACTTTTATTCAGCCGCTATTTTCTTTCAACAGTAGCACAATCTTTAGTGCCAAATTAATTCATTTCCACTATTGCAAATCCATCGTCAAATCCAATCACCAGGCTGCATAAGAATGTGATGTTCTAGTTACTATCTATTCAATTATGAGCATTACCTAGTTTTCTAGAAAAAAGGTTATAGAAAAAGAAGATGGACTGGGATAAAAGTTACAAGAGTAAAAGGGATTTTGGTTATTACCTTTTTATGGCCTTAATGAAAGCAAAACCACCACGAACCCTATCGAGCTTAAAGTCCATCGTTCTCTCATACCTGCAAATTTGTGAAGCCCACTGTTATTTTATATTTTGGTTTATGTAGGGTATATAATTGGAAGGCTGACAGCAACCTCAAAGTTGAGGTCTGTTTTCATGGCGATGCCAGCCAGGGATGTAAGAGTCATTGGTAGCTTTTGTGGGAGGCTAAAGTGGCTAGAGCTACCGGCCATTCTATCATTACAAAATCAGAAGCGTTACCCATAGGTGTTGTAGTTGCGCAAAGAAATAGCATATTCATCTGAAGATGTTATTAGAACAGGATGCCCTTGCATGCCATCGATCACACCAACATTGACCCCAGACATATGTCGGAGTCCCTCGAGTTCTTGGATACATTTCTTTGTCCGCAAATCCCAAATCTAGTACCCAAAAAAATGAAGAGTGTGTACATCAATATAGTCTATGTAACTAAATATAATTGTACAATAATAAAAATGACATACCTGTGCAACCCCATTGTCGGATCCGGTAACCACATATTGTCGATCACCACCATGGGAAAAATAATCAACACATATCAGCCCACCATCACAGTCCAATGTAGCAATAGGAACGGGAGAAGAACAACACCAGATCTGGTAAATTTAGGTGCTATTGCACTATTAATAAAGATAGAAACAGAAAATTCCGTGGATACAAACAGAGAAATGAGCCTTTTTTTGTTCTTTTGTACCTTTGTTGTGCCATCTTTTGAAGCACTTGCGGAAGTGTTTCCTTCCAGCGGGTTAAACTTGATTTGACCAGTCAGTCTTCCAGTTCCATAGCTTGATTAAGCTGTCGTTGGATGCTGATAGCACAAGCGGGCGACTCGGGTGAATGGCCAGTGATTCGACCCAGCCCGTGTGAGCTTTGAACTGCATGATTTCATCCATCATCGCAGATGAGAGCACATGGATGTAACCGTATCCATCGCCGGTCACGAACCATTCCTCCCGCGCGATGAATTTAGCAGAAAGCATCCAATGATCCCAAGCACATGGTGCTGGCTCCTTTACAGGTCTTAGCGACATCACTCTCTCCTGCAAACAAGTTAGGATCGCCTCTTATAGATAGATAGATTCCTATAGTCAAACTCACTCTTCAAAAACAACAACATGCATATATTTTTTCTGACTATGATGGCATGTGCTCTGAATCGACCTGTGTCTCATAGTTCCAAATGGATACATGCCCACTTCCATGAGCTGCCAAAATCCTGTCGTGATACAAGAGGATAGTTACAAGTAGAAAAATAATTATTATTTTTTTGCGAGAGGAAAATTAATTAATACCGGCAAGCTTTCATGAACTTTTACTTGTGTTTTCCACTTACCACTACGTGTAAATTTAATTTGATATACATCACAACCCTGAAAGTACCCTCTGTGACCAAAGTCATGACATGCAATGACTTTATGATTTATAAGTTGGTGGAAGTGATTTATAATTCGTATGCTGTGATCCTTCCAATGAATACTGCTGGAAGCATAAACTCACCAAGGCTTCGTTGGACGCACATACATCGATAGTATTTCCGACAAAGTGCCATCCCTGCAGTACATGACCTAAACAAATAGTTTTCTTAATACAGTCCAGTGAAAATAATTAAGAAATACGTACACGTACGTAGGAGAATAAAAGTCCTTACTTTCATTCCTGGTTTGATTGGCTGTCAGGTAATGAATAGCACCAACAGGCCGTTGACAAGAGAAGAAAATAACAAAGAAATATCACATAACTAAATATGCATCATCTGAAGCTAAGATTGGTTAATTTGCACAGAAGAACAATATGGCTAACATCAGATGCCATCATCTCGACTGCTGGCTCACAAACAGCCTTCAGTGTTAGCTTATGCACCGGACAGCCGCTCAGATCCTCTTTGGACCCCGTAGAGAAGTAGTCATCCATACCCCACCCACACGTGTATCTATATCCTACCCAGCTCTCTAGGATAACATCAAGAGTGACCATGTTTGCAGGTGGTTGCTGGTGCTTTTCCATCGTTACAATGTATATGCAACTGGTGTTTGGCGGCATGCTTCCATGGAGCCGTGACAGTCCATTCAAGAAACTCTTGGGGTTTTTTGGGACACACCTAAAGTCGACATACTCATCCGAGTTGTTCGTTAGATTAAGTTGGCAGGGGATCAACTTGTTCGGTTCAAAGGGGAATCGGAGCTGGAGGGGATGGACACCTAACAACTCTCTTCCTCTCTTTTCAGATGCATCCAGCAAGCAGGAGCCCATCTACATAATATATCCCAACATGATGCACCAGCTATATGTTTAAATTATGCTTTTAATTTTATTTGACGGGGAAAATGAAATAGATGAAATGCATAGTAAAATGTTGTGTCATAAAGGACCACACCTGATCCATTGATTTTCCTGGTGATTGGGTCATTTTGTGAATCGCAGTCTCCGTCTGAATTAACTTATCAACGATTTCTCCAATGCTCGGCCTTTTGCATTGATCAGCCTCTACACAACTTAAAGCTATTTCTATGCAGCTCCTTACTTGCTCAGAATATACCTCCAATGCATATGTTGATGTAGCATGGAGCTTATCCCTCCAATTTCCATGTACCTGCAAATTTACACAATAGAAATTACCATTGTATAAAAGAATTATTATTTGTGAAGGATGTATAATTGATCTCAAGAAAGGGATCATTTTCTATTACAAGCTCAACGAATTGCTGGGTGGACATCTCGGCACGTTTTGAGTAGCTCGTCGGTCCTGCAAGTATCTTTATGATGATAGCCCCCAAGCTGAATATGTCGAATTTATTTGAGATTACATTCTCATCTATGTATTCTGGTGGCACGTACCCACTGCATGACATAACATATATGATATTACCGACACCGTGCATTTAATGAGAACATAGTTACTAGGTTACGTGAAATTTAAATTCACAAACGAGCAATTAGTCTTACATTGTTCCCATAGAACATTTCATGATTTGTGTCTGCTCATCTCCAGATAGCCTTGACAATCCGTAATCCGCGAGCGTCGGCACAAACTTCTCATCCAGCAACACATTGGATGGCTTTAGATCCAAATGATAAATAGGAGATTCCAAGTCCTCGTGAAGGTATTTCAAACCCTTGCAAATCCCCTTAATTATTGCGTAGCATGTCTGCCAAGTATCTCCTTTGTATTTATCTGTAGCAGTTAAATAAAAAAAAGGAGAATTCCTAATCAACAGTTAGAGCATAATCAATTTTTCCTTTTGAAAAGTTAGCAAGATTAAGCTACTTTGTACGTTTTCAGAAAAAAGCCACAAACATTGGTGCGATTAACCCAGCACCAGCCAAGGGATTACTGTACATTTGTGTGAAAAACATATATAAAGATGATTCATGCATGGAAAATAAGAAACATAACTACTCTCTCCGTCCGGAATTACTTGCCGTGGAAATGAATAGAACGGATCCCTCCATCCAGAATTACTTGTCGCGGAAATACATCTAGATACATCCATTTCTAGACATTACCTGACAAGTAATTGGGGATGGAGGGAGTATATGTTAAAAGTAATAGAGCACAATCATACCAGAAATAAGATACTTGTCAAGGTCTCCGTTGTGCATATACTCGGAACAGAGCGCTCTCTGTGTCTTTTCACTCAAAAATTTTCTCATGTCGTACTCCATGTGTTTTTGCTGAGTTTCATAGCAGTACCCAAGCATCTTCACGATGTTCTGGTGTCGGAGCCTCTGAAGGTTGCTGAACACCTTCTGAAACTGCTCATGACCACCATCAACATGTGTTGGCGTGTCGTCGTGGAACATCTTGACAGCAATCTTCTTCCCATATTCATGTACACCCTATAAGTTCAACATTTCACATGGTTCAATAGTTTGGTGTGTTTAATGAATAAGCGATATTCAGTATTTTTTTCCTCAGGGAGAAAAAAAACGATGGAGTTTCTACTGGGTGTATAGATAGGTGTAAACCTTGCTTACTTTCTAGAAATAAAGAAAGAAAAAGGCAAAATGCTACCTTTAGCTAAAAAAAGCCCAAAAGTAATCCTTAACTGCTTCATCTAGGATAAAATTAGTAAAAGTTGTCATGAGGTAGTAGCAGCTAGCTAGATTCGGTACAAGACCATACGTACATATATACATATGCAGCCATATGTGTAACGAATCAGTGGATCCTACGTACGTACCATGTAAACTTTGCCGTAGGCACCGGTACCGAGGGTGCGTTCATCGGAGAAGCCATCGGTGAGCTCTTTTAGAGAGGACATGTCGTCGCCATCCATGGACCCAGCAGGTTGGTCGTAGTCGGAGAATGGATCGGCGGTGTCATGGTGATCCATGCTGCTCATTGTCCTGGTTGAGAAGAAGAAGATGTTTCTTTTTGAAAGAGAAGAAGAAGATGTTGATTGTGTATTGTGTGTAATTATTATGAGAGAAAAAAAGGAAATAATTAAGGGTGCTGACCTGGGGAAGACAGTCCTCCTGCAGCTCAGTGGAAGGCAGAACGACATCTTGCTCGTGTTGGCTTTCGTGCTCTCCAGGGACGAATGTAAATGAAAACGGATGAAGATTGTTCATGCTGGGCCTTGTTCTTCATTTATACTCCACTACTACTAGTACTCCAGCAGCAAGTGCAATGCATCTGGATCGATCGCAAGCGATAATGCTGCTGCTGGGCGTTGGCGGTGTGAGTAAATGCATGCAGCGTTGCCTCCGTGTCTTCACCGACGTCAGTGCCTGGGCAACGCTGATCGCTATCCGTTAGGTTAGGGCATATCCAATAGATTGTATGTTAGTTTTGTTGATAAAATGTCCATGTCATCAACTGACAAGCTGTCATACAACTACTTCAATAGATTATATTTAAGCTATCCAATAGATGATAAGAAAATAAATATGATTGCTCTCTATTTCATCTTGGAGCTTGTGCAAAGGTTGTTGGTTATTCTACATACAATTTTGCTCTCTCGATATTTATTACATGCCACATCATCATTATGTTGTAGGTGACAAATTTACCAACATCTATCTTACAGCTATTGAAGATGCCCTTAGGACCAAAATGGAACCAGCATGGACGCATTGCATTGCTTGTACAGCGGAGCGGCCGATCGATGCACGGTTTGCTGAAGCAAACATTCATTCAT